>NC_041221.1:44131533-44143222 GCF_002837175.3 Physeter macrocephalus | reverse complement strand
TCATAGTTCAATAACAAAGATACCCCATTGTTCTTGAAAACTTAGTTGTTTCATCACTGATTGCGTAGGATGCAAAATAGAAAGTGAAGTTAACTAACTTGTGCTATGGCCTAAATAAATAATTTGATTTTTATTCTGAGAAAAAAAACATTTTAAAATTCCGTTTATGAGAAGCCTGGATTATAGCCCTCATCCATACCTAAGCTCTCATCCCTTCTTAGGTAAGTTACCAAAAATGAAGATGGAATTCCAGCAGGAAATTTAAAAACCTCTCTGAGACTTAGCATCCTTTTCCTTTAAGTAATGAAAATATCATGATAGAGATGAACACTTAAAATGCAATATCCACCCAATATATCCCACTCTTCTGGATTGTGATATTCCATTTATTTCATTTATAGAGCTTTGCTTGTTGCATATACCAAATTGATATTTTCTGAATGAGTTAGAAAAGCTCACATTCATATTTTGATGATTCTTGTTCTCTGCTGGTTCTACACCACCATAAAATAAACAGTAGAAGGCAAGGAATGTCTCACCAAGTGATACCCTGAAACCCAGGCAGTGACTTAGCTTACTGTTTCATGTCTATAATTTCATAAACCCATCTAACAGGAATTACAAAACAAAGATGTAGTAAAGCAGGCTAATCCAACAGCCCAGTTAGTTGTTTCAGACTGTAGTAGGCTCCTTACTCCAAGCTGCTCTTGAGGTTCATCCCACCTGCTGGAAAGTAGCTTCCTGGAAACACCTTCCATCCCTTTGACCCCGTGTGCTTTCCTTGTCTCTCATTTTTCATTGACCCAGTGATCCCATGTGACAGGAGTGCTCCCCCCATTTAGAGAAAGCAGACATGTCCAGAGGGACTCTGCAGAAGACCTAGTTTTGCCACAAACTAGCTCATGACTTTTGACAAATCTCAAACTCTCAACTTACTTGTCTAGAAAAGGAAAATAAGCTAGCTAGACAATGATAAAAACAGCAATAAAAAAGTTCTTTCATTTATACAACATATATATATATATATATATATATGCCAGGCACCTTGCTAAGTGATTTTCAAACTTTATTCCACTCAGATCTCATCCCAGGACTATGATGATGACTCCATTTTCTGCTCAGTGAAACTCAGCAAGTTTCAGTAACTCACAGATCCTTAAGTAGCAGAGCTGGAATTCAAATCCAAATCATCTGTCTTCAGATACCCCGCTCTTAACCCTTGGACTGTAAGGTGTCCCTAATGTGTGTGATGTTGGAGGACTCATAACAATACTAGAAGGAAATCCATCCCCTCCAAGCTTGTGGCCTTTGACAAAGTCTTCCATAGGCTTCCCCTCTCATGCTGTCCCTTAAATTATGATGAAAAAGGAAGAGGAAGGTAGCAAAACCTTTTGTGCTAAGGTTGCTACAGCAGGAGAAAGAGGACAGATGGACGCAAGATTTACCCCCGACTCTAGTCTCATAGAAGCCAAAGCCAAACTGGAAGCTTTTAGCTTTCTGCCAAACAGAAGTTTTTGAATTAGCCACATGGCTCCCAGGGTTGCATATTTGAAACAAAGCCATGCCTGAAATGTTTCCTGTGCTTTTGAGTTGAAAATTAGCTAGACCCCTCTAACTTCAAAGGCCCGCTTTGGAATCAGATGCCTTCTGTACAGAGGTGGCTCCCCGTGGGTTATTTTCACCTTGGAGAAACTGTGGTTTGCTCCTTGTTTCATGCCTGCCTCCTTGATATCCTTGTGTCTGTGCCCCCTGCAGCTTCGGCATCCAGCATGACGGGAAGGAAAATGACTGTGAGCCTGTGGGCAGACACCCGTCCATCATGTCCCGCCAGCTCCAGTACAATCCCACCCCACTGACGTGGTCCAAGTGCAGCAAGGAGTACATCACCCGCTTCCTGGAGTAAGTGACCACACATCTCAGGACAGCCTCACTTGGCTCTCTGTAAACCGGAAGTCACTTTGAGTTCTACCCGAGGCCCGGAAGTCTCAGTTCCTCTCACAGGTCACAGTATGAGGGTGGCAACAGAAGGGGTGGACCTCACCGCTGCTTTCTGACCCTGAGATCTAGGTGGGTTTCGCCTCCAGCCTCAGCCAGGTGAATACTCCGTCTCCCCCCACCCCCCCTTCAGCTTGCTCCTGTCTGAAGGTGGCTCTTTATGACCTGATCATGAGTTAAGTCCCTGGGGACTGGGAGGAGCAACCAGGACAAGTCAGGACAAGTCAGTGGTCACTGTACCCCATTTGGGGTAAGATGGTGATTTCCTCATTTTACCACTGCTTGTATTTCTTAGATCACATCTGAACAAATGGTGTGAGATGCGATTTGCATTTCCTTTTAAACAACTCTCACCTTGGGCCTGATAGAAATAAAGTTGTCTTGAAGGACAGAGTACACCAGAGAAATGGAAGTTTCTCTTGAATGAAAGACTAAATCTTTCATTTAGGAGGAGATCATAAGCAACTGCTCTCATTTCTATTAACTTGTTTTCAGCCGAGGCTGGGGGTTCTGTCTTGATGACAACCCCAAAAAGAAAGGCTTGAAGTCCAACGTCATTGCCCCTGGAGTGATCTATGACGTTCACCACCAATGCCAGCTGCAGTATGGCCCCAATGCTACCTTCTGCCAGGAAGTAGAAGTAAGTGTTGGTTATATTGGTGCCTCTGGTGGGTATGGGCAGGGCTTGAGATCCAGCATGCTAAAGGAAGGGCCAGGGAAATATTTGGAAATCCGAAGATCCAGAAATGGAAACTTTCTATTCATGGCAAGATGTCTGTAAGACAGAAGGATTGAAGTTGAGGTCATTTATATTCCTTGACCCACCTCCTTGGTATCCTTTGCAACTGGGTGGTGGTAAAGAAAATTCTACAGTGATTTTCAAGAATCACAGTTATTCACACCTGCAGACTCCATAGCAGCCAACTTAATCCCTCAAGTTGCTCCCTTTCCTGAATTTCCTCTCTGATTGAAGAGCACCTCCAGATGCCAAGGTAGGAATAAGATTTATCCCTAATTCATTCTTCTCCTTTATTTTCTTCAACATCCAAGTGATAAGTCAAGCCCTGACATTTAACCTCTGATGGCATTTGTGGCTCTGACCTGTCATCTTCATTCTCACTACTGTTCTCCTGATTCAGTTCCTCATTACCTCACCTTACTATTGTAATTACCTCCTACCCAACCTCTCCCTCTTTCACACTCTTGCTTAAGATATTTCAAAAAGACACAAATCTAACTGTGGCTCTTCTCTGCTCTTAGGGTCTTCACTGACCACAGGATAAAGTCCCAACTCCTTTGTATGGCATCCCTTTGTGATCTGGATCTTGCCTATTCTCTGAACTCATCCCTTTTAGTGCGCAAGTGTCAGTGTTAATACACGGACATGAATAAGGCAGGTCTCATTGACCCCTGCCAGATTCTGTGCTGTGTACTGAATAGGGTGAAAAAGATGAGACCTCAAAAACGAATAAGGTAAATTCTCTGACCTCGAGGAGCTCATTCTCTGGTTGGGGAGGCAGACAGAGAAATTTCAATACAGTCAGATAAATACGAAAATAGACATATAGAGAGAACGCTGAAGAGGAAGTAACTGCTCAGACAGAACAAGCAAGACAACGGAGAAGGTAAGGTTGTCGCAAAAAATCCCTCACCTTACTTCGAACTGGTTGCCAAGTTATGCTAATTCTGCCTCCAAAATATCTCTACAGACCACCTGTTCCTATGATTTCAGTAGTCCCCTGATTGGTCTCCTTTCTAAGACTCTGACCACCTCCCCTCAACTCTGCTCCACTCTCCAAAACACAGCCAAATTGACCTTTATGAAGGAAATCTGATTGTGTTCCTCTCTTATTAAAATATTTCACAGCCTCCCTATGCCCCTACAATAAAATTCAAGTTCTCTAAAATAAGAGGCTTCAGGATTCATCCTCTCTCTCACTCTTTGGCCTTATCTCTTAAAATATTATTTTAACCCTCCACTCTCTAACCTGGAATTCTAAGTATATGTTGGATTTTATCACTAATGTTTCGTATCTTGAAATCTCTCCTTCATATTTTTCATCTCTTCACATCTCTGCATTTTGTGTAATTTCTTCCTCTTTCCCCTCCAACTCACTAGTTCTCTTTTCAGATATGTCCAGTCCTTTGTTTAACCTGTCTATTGACTTTTTAATCTCATTTATGGTACTTTTTAAAACTTAGAACAGTTTCTTTTGTCATTTTTCTAGATTTTCTCTGCTTTTTTTATGATCTTATTTCTAATTCAGACTTTCAATATGATCTTCTCCTTCTTTAATCATATAAGACACATTTATTTTGCAATTTATAATTGCAAATTATAATGGACAATTCTGATGTCCAGGGTCTGTGTGGGTCTGCTTCTCCTATTTGGGGTTTCTTCTGGGTCTCACTTATTATGTATTATTTCCTTTTGTCAATTTCTGCTTTT
Organism: Physeter macrocephalus; assembly: GCF_002837175.3. NCBI lineage: Eukaryota > Metazoa > Chordata > Mammalia > Artiodactyla > Physeteridae > Physeter > Physeter macrocephalus. The sequence goes on along the minus strand of NC_041221.1, from coordinate 44,138,778 downwards.
ATTGTGAACTCTTGTTTATGAAACTTCATGTCAGGCTATTCTTTAGGGTTTAGATGGCAGGCACATTCTTTCAGAGAGAAATTTCAGTGCCATCCCTGGGTCCATTTAAAATAAATTATTGGTTGGATGTTGTTTGACTACCTACATGAGTGAGATCAGGGCCAGTATGGATACAAACTCTCAGGGGTAACATTTTACCACTCCTTCTAGAGTTAAAGTCAAAACAGGCAAGTTTCGCAGCTGTGTTCCGAGGTTTCTTTCAGTCAGGGGGTAGTCCTTTGGGGTTATGGCCTTATATGAGGTATCAAATCCAACCTCCCACCCTACCTAGACGTGAGGCATTTTCTCCAGTGCCCAAGTGACCATCAAAACTGAAATCTAAGTTACTAGGTTTTTATCTTCAGATTAACAATTTCTCCTACATTTTTAGCCTCTGAGGATTTCCCTTACTTTCTTACCAATTCAGGAATGTGTTTAAAACATTTAAAATATTTTATCCAGGATTGTAGATGCTTTATAGAGGTAAGGATTTTTCTGGTTATCTCTGGTCAAATCTTCTTTTATATTCTGTTTATCCATACTGAGCAACCTCATTCCCTGTACATGCTGGGTTCTCCACTACCTCCAGAACTTTACATGCTCTGGTTCCTTTGGACAGTCCCTCCTACTCATCATTTGAGTCTGAGCTTAAATATCACTTCACATCCTATTGTTCACATCTATGTATTTTTTGACAAAGCTTTTACTAGACTATATTATAGTTGCTTCTTACTTGTTTATACCCTCCCCTACTATATTGTAAGCTTTCTGAGGGGATTTTTATGCCTGACATTCAGCAGTACCTAGCACATAGTAGGCAATCAGTCAATAAGTGAATGAAGTCTTCAAATCCCTGCATATTGCAGCCAAGATAACCTAGTCATTTTCAATATTTAAAAAAAAAAACCTAACATACTAGAGAATGTAGCATCATCCTTCTTTATTATAACTTTTGTTTATCTTGAAATAGTTTACATCTCAAAAGAAGCTGCAAAAATAGTGCAGAGAGTTCTTGTGTATCCTCACCCAGAATATCATTCTTTATAAATGCATTATGAACTTATAAGAAAGTTTAAAAATATCCTGGGGTGGGGGGGGGACAAAAAAGGAGTGATAAGCATCAAATAACTAAAGGGCTTTGATTTTAACATCTGAATGGCAACAGACAATGAGATGTTCACCTTCAGCAGCACAGTGAGTTAGGGCTGAGACCCCTACCTGAAGCTGGGAGCCTTTAAGAGCTACACCTCCATGACAGAGTAGATTAGAAGGAATCCACCACCAACAAAGGGAGATGACAGAGAAGCATCTTTTATCTCAGCCTGAGTTTTGAGGGAGAAGGATGCTGGCGGATAACTTTCTCACTAGAAACTTCCTACCATGGGCCAGCCTCATGCCAATTTAGAGTTCATATTTATACTCTTGCATGGTTTGAGAACCCCTGTGCCAAAAAAATTAACATGAAAATATTTCTGACCTGATAATACCATGGGATGCCTGGTAGAAACAAAGGTTGAAAAACTGCCCTGGAGGAGCCAACACTCAGCTAAGGATGCACAAAACTCCAATAGATAAAGCTTTGTTCAGTTGAGTTCACAATTCAGCACCTAATTAAAAATGTAAGACAGTCTATCTTCAACTAAATGAGGAAAGACAATAATTATTCTTCAAGAGCTTTGCATAATTGAATTTTTTAGGTAGGGATAATAAAATAGAGCATAAAAAGGAGTTTTACATAGGAAAAGGGAAAAAAGCACTATATGATATATTTAAAGTAGATGTGAAGAACAATTATAACATCTAGAAATGAAAAATATCGTGATTGACTATAAATTTAGTGGACGAGTTACACAGCAGACTTGACAGAGCTGAAGAGAAAAACAATCAGTTGAAGTTTAGAGTTGAGAAAATTACTTCCCATCCCACTTGAGTGTTTCTCAGAGTTCTGTGATGGAGGAGAGGCTGGCCTTTTCCTGATAGAAATCCAGGCTTTTTCAACTTTTATGTATAAGAAAATTGAGAGCTAAAAAATATGAAAGTAAAGTTGAAACATGAAGGATGGAATAGGAAGATCCATCAATAATTGTGAGTTGCAAAAGGAGAGAATAGTTGCAAAAGTTGTAATCATGGAGAGGCAAGAGTTAGAAAGATAAAAATTAAGAATTTTCTAAAATAGTTTAAAATACAAGATCTTATGATGAAGGAGCGTATTGAATATAGAGTACAGTAAGTAGATGGAATGATGGCAGATGGGTGGATAGAAGAAAGACTAAAAGGTGGATGGAAGCAGCTGAGCCATTTCAGATGCTATGTAAGAATCTTGTCAACCTTCCCTTGTTCCTACCGCAGGAGGAGAAATGTGAGGGAATATTCAGTTCACTCCCTGGCAGCTAAAACAAGCTGGCTATTTGGGGTAATAAGTAAATAAGCTGGGGTTTTCTGGATGGAATAGTTTCACTTTCCTTCAATGAGAAGGCTCAAGTTATAACTGCCCAGCTGTTTGTAATCAGATCACCTTCCATCACAGTCTGGATTGCTCTTTGATGACTCCTGTCACCGGTTGCCCTGCCTAAGGGCAATGAGTACTGGATATTGTGCCACAGGTCTAGAAATTCAACTCTTGGGAAATGTGTTTTACCTCCCATTTTCATATTGCCTAGAATGGCCTACAGACCACTGTTTATGAATGATGACAAAGTCCAAGTTAAGTTTAAACTGAGGGTTCTTGTGTGATTACTTTGTATCACGTTACTCACTAACAACCGCAGCATTTATTGTGGGTATGTGGGTGAGTGTGTGTATATTTTACCATCACTGTAGAAATGCTTTTGTGCAAGTTTTGAAAGTAAAAAATAGTACGATCTCATATTTGTTTTCCAGAATGTTTGCCAGACACTGTGGTGCTCTGTGAAAGGCTTTTGTCGCTCCAAGCTGGACGCTGCAGCAGACGGGACGCGATGTGGTGAGAAGAAGGTGACGTGTCAGTGATGTGTCAATGATGTGAGGAAGGAAGGTGGTGGGTGAAGGGCTTAGCATTCTTGGGGAGAGCGGAGGAGAAGGCCCTGGAGAGCAGCTGCCTCTGGGTGAAGGCAGATCATCACGCAGTCACACTTGCCAAAGGAAAGGGTTCCACTTCCGCGACTCCTTTTGAGCCTTCACTGGAAACGAGTAGTTAGGGAGAGAGGGCCACGCTGCAATTATAAAACATCTGGCCCATCTTTTCCCGATGAATTTCTGTGGAGTTTGTGGTCAGTAACATCTGCTGGGCTTATCATCAACCTTCATTTTGACATTTGTTCCCCTCTCCATATTGAACATTGGGAAGGACAAGCCAGTGGCTTCTTCTTTCCAAAGATGCTGAATTTAGACCACTTGTTATCTTCTTTCTCATCATCTGACCTGACTGCATTTCTTGAAGTCCTACGCACCTTACTGAGCAGGAAAGCCATATACCCAAGAACTCAGAGATGTTAGATACCCTCCAGACTACCTAAGAACAAGGGTAATACGTGCTGCTCAACACCATTTGGGTTCGTTGTGGGCCTAGGATTTGTGTTTAGTGGGTGTCTTTACACAGCTTGGGTGTGGCATGACCCATCACTGAGATTACAGAACTTGATCAGAATACACAGTGACCAGAAATAATGAGAAGGAGGAGGCCAGCAGATGAAACATGCCCAGATCCTCCAGGAAATGTGGCCATTTCTAACAACCAACTTGCATGTCTTGTTTCCCTTTTCCTGTGTTCACCCTCCTAAACTGGTAGTTGTTGAAGGATTCCCTTGAAGAGGGAGAGAGTGGACTTTTTCCTGAGCCACTTGAAACACCAGAACTGGAAACAATGGGTAGAGTTACAGGAAAGCAGAAATTTTTCTTGATGCCTAACTTCAGCTTCTTAACAACTTGTGTTTTCCGGCAATGAGTGGACATTTTGCAGGAGGATGTTATCTGTTGCAAACATTAAATACCCATAGAGACTATAGAGAAGTGCTATCACAGTGCCAGTCTGCAGAATGTTTGTTATGGTCTTCAACAAGATAAGAAGCTTGCACCAGAAAATAAATCAATTATGTTACTGAACAACTGTATTACTAAGCATATTCAGCTGACATGCTTTTCATAGCGAGACTTTCTCAGTGAAGGACGCGGTGTGTTGATTTACTTCTGGGGTGCAATCTGCCAGTCACACTTTGAGTAACACTCCTGCATTCACTGCAACTAGGCACTGTAAAGTTCCCTTTAATTCCTGAAATTCTCTGATTCTAAAACCCAAGACTCTTGGGGGAAATTCTTTTATGAGGCTCTCTTTGTGCTACATCTGATGTGTGACTTGTAGGAAGTCTGCTTGCTCTGGGAGAACTGGGTTTAGACTGCTAGGTTTCCTGACTCAGCTTACTATGGGAACCTTCCTGACTTATGCATCTCCTGCCTTTTCCCTTTCCAGTGGTGTATGGCTGGCAAGTGTATCACAGTGGGCAAGAAACCAGAGAGTATTCCCGGAGGCTGGGGCCGCTGGTCACCCTGGTCCCACTGTTCCAGGACCTGTGGAGCTGGAGCCCAGAGTGCAGAGAGGCTCTGCAACAACCCTGAGTAAGTCCAGCCAAAGATATTTCCCTTTCTTCCATGAGTACTGGGAGGCTAGTCGTGGACAGCATGACTTCAGTGACCCCAAGCCTCCTGAGGGAAATTCAGTATGTTCCCAAAGATGAAAGGGAGGCAGGAGGAAGATTCATAGAGTGTGAAAAAAAAAGGTGGTTCTTTTTTGCTTTGTTTCATTTTGGCTTGGCACTGGATTCTTACTAGAACTTGGGTAAGTAAGCTGATTCCATCATTTGGAGAAATAAATTTTTTTTAAAGTACAATCTATGTGAAAGACTTTAGGAGATTACACAATTAAATCCTTCTAAATAACCCCATCCTATCAGTGGGGATTAGTTATACCCAATTTTACTGATAAGATGGCAGCTTTCTTTCCATCATAATGAATGTATAATTTTATAAAAATATTCTTCTTCCCTTAGGTGACTAATTAAATAGCTAGGCACATTTTTTGAGGATAATTATTTTTAATGTTATAGATTAGGATTTTGTAAACTTCGGAGTTCCATATTAGCCTGTCAAGGATTCCATAGACGTTATTTCACAAGTGGCTTTCAATTTTTTAATCAAATTGCTTACTTTTTTCATATTTTAAGTTTGTATAATGATATTATATATGAATTAAATTTATATTTCCTTGATTTCCAAATATATATTACATTCTTAATTTTATTATTTCTCAGTATACTAGTTCCCAAGTATAATTTTTTTTTTTTTTTTTTTTTTTGCGATATGCGGGCCTCTCACCGGTGTGGCCTCTCCCGCTGCGGAGCACAGGCTCCGGATGCGCAGGCTCAGCGGCCATGGCTCACGGGCCCAGCCGCTCCGCGGCACGTGGGATCCTCCCGGACCGGGCCACGAACCCATGTCCCCTGCATCGGCAGGCAGACTCTCAACCACTGCACCACCAGGGAAGCCCCCAAGTATAATTTTTTAAAAGTGTACATACAATGCCTCCCGTAAGTAAAAAATGTATTAAACTTCTTTTAACTAGATTTACATTAGTCTGCATTAAAGAGTAAGAGTCACATTTTTTACAAGTGATAAATATGGTTATAATTCTCTCAGTTCCAAATCTTACTTCTCCTTTTTATTAATAAATATATTTCTATATGTATATATCTGCATATATATATATAATTTCTCCTAGGGGTTAATAAATTAACATCTATGAAGAGTTTAACACAATATCTACTACATAAAATTGTCAGTAAATGGTAGTTATTATGCTGTCTTTACTGTCTCCCATGCATATAAGTAAGTGTACATTTGAGGAGTTTGGACAAAATTGTTTTAAAATCTTACCTTTTTGTTTAAATACAAGGTTCCTGTGACTTCAAAAATTCAAAACCAGAAATCCCTTAAAAAGTATTTTTACAGAATATCTTTATTTTATAGTTTGTTTCCGTGTGATCAGAAAAGTGATTTCCATTTTAGAGATCAGGAAATACAGGTGATTTGTTCTAGGACCTATTGTCAGTGTTCTGTATCAGCCACTACTAGTCCGTAGCCTTCCTGGGAGGATGGTCAGTGATCCATTGTTGTCAGAAAAGGTCCATCCTTGTTGAGGAAACGAAAGGTGATCCTCTAACTTGGCTTCAGGGGGAAAAAATAGTCCCAACTCCCATCTCAGAGGCTACAGTTTGTCTTAGAGTCTTCTTGGATGAGTGACCGTGTCTGATCTCAGTAGCTGGTTTGCTTAAGTTCATTGAGAACCATAACAATGGAAACACAGTAACAGATTCAGTTCTGTGATTCAGGTCACAGACTCGGGTCATTGCGTTACCAACTGACGCGCTGAGAGTCATTGCGTTACCAACTGACGCGCTGAGACGGTATCCTTGATATGTATCGGTCAGCTGTTTAGTGAGAACCCAGCAAAGCTTGGCTCACAAAAGGCTCTTGGATGGAAATGACTTGGAGAGGTGCCAAGTCATAGAGTGTCACTCTATCATCACAAATAGGAAGCCAGCCTACCCTCAACTCTCAAGAACAATTCTTAGTCCCGCCTACAGGGAGTTAATGAATGTGAACTGCCTTGGTCAAAGAATTATCTTTGGGTGTGATAAATGCAGGAAGTGCATACAGTAGGATAATAAAGTGTCATTTAAGAGGAGAAGGAGATTACTTCTGGCAGGAATTCAGGAAGAATTCATGGTGGAGATGGAGATAGCATTTATTGGTCTTTAAAGCACAGGCAGTATGTAGATGTTTAGAGACTTAAGAGAGTGGAAATCTATCAAGAGGCACAGAAAAAATAAAAGCAAATAAGTCAGCTTGTATCATGGGAGCAGTGTGCAATTGAGGAGGAGTGTGGGAAGAAAAGTTGTTCAGGTGAGGTAAGTCAGTATCATGAGGGCCTTGGATGCCAAGCTCAAGAGGCTGGACTGGATTCTGTGGCCATGGGGTGCCATTAGAGATTTTTAAACAGGAAACTAAAATAATTAAGGCAATCATAAAAATTAGCCAGAGAAGGGCTTCCCTGGTGGCGCAGTGGTTGAGAATCCGCCTGCCGATGCAGGGGACACGGGTTCGTGCCCCGGTCCGGGAAGATCCCACATGCCGTGGAGCGGCTGGGCCTGTGAGCCATGGCCGCTGAGCCTGCGC
>NC_041221.1:44092739-44131487 GCF_002837175.3 Physeter macrocephalus | reverse complement strand
GAGGCCACAACGGTGAGAGGCCCATGTACCACAAAAAAAAAAAAAAAAAAAATAGCCAGAGAAGAGTGTGTACAGTAGGTTAAATGAGGAAAAAGAGAGCAGACAGGAATGGAGATAAGGGGTGAACTAGCTTGGTGATTGTGGGAATGAAAAGGAGGAAACAAACCTAAAGTCACAACTGATGACCAGGCAACTAATTGATCATGGGGTCAAACTATTTCAAAACAGACAACTATATATTTGGGACTGAATGTTCATGGGCAACAGCAAAAAATATGGGAAATTTGAAGAATTTATTCAAACGGTGAGTTTTGAGGCTAGAGAGGGACATGGTTTGGCAAGGAAGGGGCATGGCCGGATGCCAGAGGATTTTTAACAGAAAATGCTGACCTTTAAGGAAATTAAAGAAGAGTTTGTGTGTTTCATGTGTAGACCAAAGTTTGGAGGGAAGTACTGCACCGGAGAAAGAAAACGCTATCGCTTGTGCAACGTTCACCCCTGTCGACCAGATACACCAACATTTCGGCAGATGCAGTGCAGTGAGTTTGACACTGTTCCCTACAAGAATGAATTCTACCACTGGTTTCCAGTTTTTAATCCAGGTAAGGAGCTATAACAGTATATTCCAGATCTAAGACTGCAGCCATTATCAGAAAGCGTTTATCTGTCAGGGTACCTGTGATGCCTTGCAAAGTTCAACAAAAAGAGAATTGTGCCATCAAGAGTTTTATATTTTAGGAGGTGGAGACACTGACCTGGTTAAATGGATCAGTAAATGTTGAAGGTGAATATTCCAACTCCATGCTGAGCTCTATTGGAGATAAAAGAGAAGTTTATCAAACATGATGGCTCACTTCAAAACAGCTGAGGTGCAACTAAGCAATAAGTGGGGCTTGTAGGGATTCAGAAACTAATCACTGATGAAAGTGCTTGTTGATGAGCATGTGAAACTGAATGTAATTTTGGAAGAAATTCAGAAAAGAAGATCATTATGGTTTTGGAGTAATTTCAAAGAAGTCTTCCAAGGAAGTAGTCGATGATTCTTAAGCATGAGTAGTCTTTCTCTTGGCATAAGGAAAGGGGAAGGCATTCAAAATAGAGTCATCAATTCCAAGTGAGAGGAGAAAAGCACAAGGAAAGACAAGATGGTAGAAAATGAATGAGAAACTTGATCAGAAATGAGTAAAAGCCAGCTCTGGGCCAGAAATCAACATTTTTTAATGTATAGGACAGTATAAGAAGGGTAAAAAGTAAAATCAAGCATCTAAAGGATGCATATCAGAGCATATGGGCATAACAGAGTTGGAGAATGGAGCAGCAGCTTTGGCAGCGCTTCCCTTGAATCAGCACCAGTGATTCATTCTCTCCTGAAAATGAAGAAGAATCATTGACTGTTAGCTATAGATTAGCCTCAAAGAGTATCTGTGCTATTTGTTGTTATTCAAATAGAGAATGAAAGAAAGATTTTCCTGAGTTAAGGAGATTTGAGACAGGGTAGTGAAAAGTAACCACGTTTTTTGTGATTATTCAGTTTCTGAAATGCAACATGATAGAACAGAAGAGGACTTGTAGATGTCAGCCAATGAATGAAAATTACATACTTGGACTGTTAGAAAAATGATATATAGTCAATTGCTTTTGGAAAAAATAGTGCTTTTCCTTCTTTGAGTCTCCAAAATACCCTGATGGCTGTTGGTTGTCATGGGCAACGTCTGCTCCTTGTCTCCCATTGTTTAGCATCATTCATGCTCTAGGGGAGTGAGTCATCTGGTTTTTGGTGCAATTTTACTTTATGATCCAAGCACTCAAATACAGGAAAGTTCGTGTATATACTCATATGGGTGCAAAAAAAAAAGATAGTTATGAAAGGTATAGCCAGTTGGTACTACCTATACCTGTATTTTGGACATTCTGTTTTGTTGGAACTAGTTGAGTCAGTAGTACTATAGACCCTGAATGAACACTCTTCCAGGACTAAAATGGCATAGCTGCCTCAGTGTTGTGACAGGTGCTTAGTTTGGGATCTCCACACCTGCCAGATTCAGGATTGAATTTGTGTCTGCTGGACTCTGATGGCTCAAGTAGCTAGATTTAGAATTAAAATATTTGGTTCAGCTTGACTTTCCATTGATTTACAAGCATTTATCGTGTGCCCTCTTTTTGCATAGCTTAGCAATAGGTATTAAAGAAATGAGAGCTATAAAAGTAGACACAGATTTCACTCACTTTGGAGTGATCGGTTTGCATCTGTATTGATGCTGTGTAAACCATGTGAGGGAATTTAGCTGAGTGCCATCTGCTTAACTCACCATCTACCTGGGCTGTAAGCCTCCATTCTCCATCCCAGTGGTTTTCTTACAGGCTCCTGTGCTATTATTTGAGCGTAATGACTTACCTGCTAACCCAAGTAACTACCACCTTGACCAACACACTGATTTCTTTCCCCCATCAAACTCTATCCTACAGAGCTGCTATTTTCTTAGTTCTGGGCATTCCGGGTGACAGCAATGTGGCATTCATGACAACAACCCTGTGCAGAGCACTTAATCTGTGCCAGGCATTGAGCACTTTACACCCTCCCAGCCTTTCCTGAGAAGCCACCAGAGGATAAACTAACTTACAGCAGAGTTTTCTACCCACTCAGCAGACAGTGTTAAGTGTCTTAGTAAGTGACCTTTGGCAGATTTGCTAAGTAGCCAATGACAGAAGAAGAATCATAGATTCAAACATTTGGAATAAACGTAGAATCTCCATCAAACCTTGTAGTTTTCAAACTCTGTCCCAGGGCTTCCAAAAATGTTTGATTCTATTATAATTTCATTTTCCAAAAGAAGTAATTTAAACTATTTTTAAAAGTGCAATAAAGAACAATGCTTACACTCAAAAACAGTATATATTGAGTTTTAACATATCAAAAAACAGCAATACATTAACTTACACAAATTAATTTGGTTTTCTACAGACCTTAGAATAAAAGTCTCCCATCAACACAATTTAACTGAGAAATATCCTGAGATTACAGGTCAAGTTGTTCTAAACAGTTATCATTTACAGCTGTTTGTGTGAGTCAAGATTTTTCAATGCTGTACAAACAAAAAAACCCACACAAAAAAATTAGGTGCTGCAGCCATATGTCTGTAACTGCCATCTGTAAACTTGATTTCAAAATTTTCTGTTCATCTTAATAGTCTCTTTGGATCCCACTGAACTATTTTTAAGCATTATATATTTGAACTTATAAAATTTCTGCTTAATAAAATCCTGATTTTTATCTGCTTTATTTACAAGATCTTGATAAAAGAAAAATAATTCTTCTGCCTAAAAGGTTTGAAAACTACTAATTTAAATCAACTTACTTTCCAATATATATATATTTTACCACTCCTGGCAAAAAAAAAAAAAAGAAAAAAGGCATCCAGACTCCACTTGATGATATTCATGGAAGCACCAGTGTGAAGAGCTGAGTCTATACATTTTCTCACTTACCCCCATCCTCATCCTTCAGAGATGAAGAAACATAGTCTCAGAGAGGACAGTAACTTGTTCAGGGTTATAGTGTCTTATATAATGGAGCTGGAATGGAAGAATACAGTCTGTTTGATTAAGAAGCTGAGATACTTATACTAACTTATATTCCTAGGGACTTGATTAGCCTATGTGAATAGAAATATGTTTACACCCTGCATCATCCATTAGGAAATGGCCAGAACCTGATCTTGGTGCCATCACTTTCTTGGAATCTCTCTTCCTTTTTGGCTGTTTTTCTCAGAACCCCCAAATAACTCCTCATTAAGGCTAATTTTTTAGTTGTTGCTTCTGAATATTTCAGCCCTATCAGTGCTTGCTGCCAGTGAGGTTTCCAGCATATGTGGAAGGTCTGACATGAGGTCAGACAACAGTCTGCTCCTCCTGGGATAGGATCCTTCAGGGACATCTGTAAGGAATTGTTGCAATTGCATTCCTTAGGAAACAGACTCTTATGACAGATACTAGCATGCGGGAAGTTCAACAGGTGCGGAAGGAGAGGGAAGGAAGAGGGGTTGGGCAGGGGGGAGAAGCTGGGGTGCAGAGCACAGTCTCAGCAGAGGGCTTCTCCACCCCTCGGGAAGCTCTACAGCTCAAAGGACCTTCAGAGATGCTGCAGTTGAGGTGGGGCAGCCAGTCCTTGAAGCCCCACGTGGCCCAGACATTGGGTGTGGTCTGCCCCAGGAAGGAGTGAGTGTCCTTGGGCAAGGAAGCTCTCCTAGGCCGAGGTGACAACTGAGGGCCAGTGCTGGAAGCACTCCCAGGAGCTGGACACCGGGGAGGACCTGGGTGCCGTGCATAGAGTTTATTACAAGAGTACTTGGTGTTTAGAAAGAGAGTGTCATTGCGGGGAGCAACCTGGGAGATCTTCTAGCCAGAAGCCTCTCATTTCACAGACTAGGAATCTGTGGCTTCAGGAGGGAAAATGATGGAATAATAAGGATGATGTTTGCAGACACCCCAAAGCCATTCACAGCCCCTTCACTATCCTCTACAAGAGAAGAGGGAAAGCTAGAAGACTTGCTAAACTGTATTCCTGGGAGCCCCAGTTCCAACCAAAGAGATAAAGATGGCAGCTTCACTGGGTCAGTCTTCTGGGAAGGATTTTATTTTTTTTATTTTTTTGCGGTACGCGGGCCTCTCACTGCTATGGCCCCTCCCGCCGCGGAGCACAGGCTCCGGACGCGCAGGCTCAGCGGCCGTGGCTCACGGGCCCAGCCGCTCCGCGGCATGTGGGATCCTCCCGGACCGGGGCATGAACCCGTGTCCCCTGCATCGACAGGCGGACTCTCAACCACTGCGCCACCAGGGGAGCCCCCGGGAAGCCCCCTGGGAAGGATTTTAATTGGTGCTGACCAAGCTGCCCTCGGCCCCCTGCCTTTCCACCTTTCACTCTGCCCTCGTGCTGCCTGCGGTACAGCAGTCCTATCGCACCCATGCTGAGACGGCTGAGAGGAAGACAGAAGGAGTATAGTCCCTGGATTTCTTGTTATGTGGGAAAAATAAATTCCTGTCCGTTTAAAACAAGGAAGCGACATTTTTTTTTTCTTTTTCTTTTTTTTTTTTTTTTGCTACTTGCAGCGAAACTCATTTCTAACTGATAACGAGAACAGGTTATATTAAACTTATATCAGTATTTGTTCTGTGTAGGTACTTATACTCAACACTTTGTATGCATTTCCCTAATTTTATCTCCACAAGAAAATCCTACATGGAAATTTAAGGTTTTGATCTAATTCTTATGGATATGCTAATAGATTTAGAGAATAAGTAACTTCTTAAACTCAGACTGTACAATAAAGCCAGGAGTTAGCCCTGGCCTGACTCTGCAGACTGAATATTAACCATAGAAACAGAGACTGGGATAGGCCCATTACCTTAAAAACAATGCATTGAATTTTGAATTTTACCTAAGATGATGTTCATGTTTTTTTTAAAAATAGATGATTTTATGGCCAAGGAGCTCTGGTGGGAGGAGAAGAGCTCCCAAAACTGTTTGTATTATGACAAATGCTAGGTTTATTAAACTTATGTATCTTGCCTTTGGAAATCAATTTTTTAAACATTTAAGCATTCTGACAAAATTATTACGTTTCGTAAACAATTTATAATAAGCTGCAGTTCCAACTTTAGTGTCACAGTTCCTAACCATTTTAACTAAAAGACAGAACATAAACGTACAGTAAATAGCAAACATTGCTACATTTAGCGTAGTCTAAAACATCAGTGAAGTGGGTTTAATTCATTTTTAACAATTAATTCTATTCCTGTTTTCATACCTTTCTATAGTTATGGTAGAATATATTAATTTTAATGCCTTCTTATATTTGATGTGTACTTTGATATATTTGGAGATTGCAATATTACCTTATCAGAAAGTTAAAAAAATACTATTTTAGACCAGCCAAAGTTACAGAGTTTTGGTAATTATTTGACTGAGTTTTGGTTGGGTTTTTGGTCAGGACTTCTTGTTTGGTTTTGTTTTGGTTTGTTTGTTTTCCCTCAAGCTGATCTGAGCCTGGTCATTAAACTGGGCTTCGTTTTTAAGTTAAATGTTACTTATTAAAGCAATAAAACATTTTTAAGTTATGCCTTTTGCGTAAGGTTTAGTATTTCTTAAAATCTGGCAAGGAGCCACACACACGCACATCACAAATCTCGTGCTCATGCACGTGTTCCATTGTCCAATCAGACTTCACTTACAAGGCACAGGTTCAGACGTAAAATCATTAAGAGTTTTAAGACAGTGACAACAGAGCATTCAACCAAGTGTGAGGCCCAGGGTGACCGCACGGGACTCACACCCAAGGAGCCCTGCATGTAAATGGATTTTAGAAACTGGATTTTTTTTAATGGTGAAACTCAAATTGCAATCTACTCACAGAACATGAAATGCGCCCACATTTTTCCTTGACCTAAGAGATAATTTTTATCCTTCTTAGCAAGTTTTAGCTTTCGCTTCTAACGATCACTTCGTAAGATCATTATCCAAAAATGTTGGGCCGCCCTATTTTAGCAGAATTGAAAATTCAGCCTTCGATTCAGTGAGTTCATTCAGTTCCCTAAGCTTCCCTTGAGAGGATTAATCAGACAGTGTGAGGGGAGAGTTCACCAGTCCATTAGTTTTAGAGTTTTCACTCCGCTGAAAAAAATGGATTGAAAAGCTAGAAGAAAAAAAATCACACGAGCCTGACGAAAGGATGTGTCTAGGCAGGTGAGTGTACCTGAGACGGTGAAACACTCAACTCTGCGGATATTATGGAACCGATGAGGTTGGTACCTGGGAGAGAGACTCTCTGATAGTCGGGTTGACCTTTGAGAACTAAGACCATTCGTTGCTCCTCCTGCCTCTGGGGCAGGGCCCTGTGTCACAGGCCCACCTAATGACATACCCAGAGCACCAGGAAAGACAGAGAGGCCAGAGGAAAGGGCAGGGAAGCAGGACTTCAGAGTCCGCCTTGTAAACTGCTTCAATAGCCCTGAACCTTCAATTCACAATGGCCGCTTTCGAGCACAGGGTTCTTTCTGGCCTTGGGCACGCCTGTGGGTCATAGGTGTGCAGGCGCTGGGGGTCACAGCAGCAGGTCTGTGTGCTGCTGTTGTTTTTAGCACAGATTATTTACTAGGTATTCCTAAGACTCCATAGACCACTGTACTTACATTCCCTAGAAATCTGTTTCTTCCTTACTTCAGTCAGCCTGTCTAATCTTGAAGGATGTACAAATCCAGTATCACAGAAGCAAGATAAAGGGAAGTCTCAAAATGAGGGCCTCTCCTCATAGAGATGTGTCATGATTATCACAGGGGAAAGGAGACCTTTCCAGTTGTCTTGTTTGAGGGCCAAGACATTATTTATAAAATGAATATATGCTTCTTATAAAAATGCAAGTGTATACAATAGAATGAAATAAAAATAAATTCTTCTTAGCCCACCACACTTATTCCTCAGAGGCGAGCTTTGTTAACAGCAGGTTTCCATTTGGGCACAAATGGACTCATGCTTTGCCAGTTCTGCAACTTTTTGACTCATGGAGCAGAACACCATGGCATTACGGCTCACCTCATTCCTCTTAGTGATGGCATAGGCTTCCATTACGTAAATGCAACTTAATTCATTTGTCCGTTTCTTCCGGGATAAAAAGTTAATTGCTGCAATGAACATCCTTGACCTCTGTCACTAAGGTCAAGGTTCATTTTTATGAATGAGTTGATAATCTCCTAGGATCGAGTTGATCTCTTTGCCACTTGGTCCAAAGGTTTCTCCCTAACAGTATGGATCACTGCCATGTCAGTTAATTAGTAAACATGGGTTAAGAGCCTTTGCTGAGTGTAACGATCTGCTGGTATTCATTAGGAAAGGTTAATGGTAATAACTACCACGTTAAAACAACCAGATACCTTATTAGAGGTTTCAGTGTGCTATCCTCTGACAGTCCCCTCTGTGCAGAGACAAAGAAGGCCTTGGGCAAGATGTGAGAGTCAGGGCTGGGATCTGAACCCCTATGCATCTAACTCCAACGCTCATGTGAAGGAGAGCCTCCTCCTGTGCTTTTCAGTCCTCACCAGTGTGTGTCTGGTTCCTCCTCCTCACACTGTGGGCGCCAGTAGCAGCTGATCAATGCGCAGATGACTGGGGTGCCCTTGAGGACATTGCAGTTTGGTTGAGGAGCTTGTAAAATCCATAGTCTTGGAAGCATAGAGCCGGGAGGACCTCAGTAGGCATTGTACCAGCTTTGAACCAGGTTCCTAGTCACAGAAAAGGAAAGTCATGGAACCACCTACTGACCTAGCAGGATATAGAATTCTTTATGCTAAACTGACAAGACAGCGATAATTTAGAAAATGGTGTAAAACAAAGCATGAAATCAGTGCAGAATTGATTAGAAATGGCACAATGGAATAACCTGAAGGAGAAGAGGATATTTCAGGAAAGATTGGTGTATGTCTGGGAAAGAGAACTGAGCCAGCTTTTGACTGCTCTGAAAGAAGATTGCAATGATAGAAGCACAGCTTATGGGGTAACTGCAAGGGCCTTTAGAATTCACCAGGTCATGATAAGGAGGTGAAATCAGCAACCATAACAACTGTCATTTGTCAAGCACTTACTGTATACCAGGTACCATGCTGAGTGCATGACATACAGCCTCTGTCTTAATCCTCACTATTAATTACCCTGCAAGGTAGGTATTATTATCCCCATTTTTCAGATGAGGAAACTGAGTCACCGAAAGGTTAAGTAACTTTCTCAAGGTAATATTAGACTTTCATGAGCTAGAATCTGCTACATCTGCTCTCTGTAGAAGTAATGGCTCCAGAGGCTAGTGATTCTCACCATATTTAAGACCCATGGAAGATTATTAAAATGGAGTCCAGTGGGTATTCTACCAAGTTTGCTTCTCAGATATGATCCATGAATAAATGCATTGCCTAGTAACACGAAGAATGGTTACCTTAAATATCTCATCAAAGCATTTGTTTTTTGTTAAAAATAATTCTGTGCCTGTAGGTTAGGGGTTAATAGTGTGAGCTCTAAGCTAAACCATCAGCTTCTACTGTACCACTCATACTGTGAGATCTTGGAAAACGTAATCTCTCTGCACCTAAATTTTCTCTTCTAAATGGGGGTAATAAAAGATCTAACATCATAGGGTAGTTGTGATGGTTAAAATGAAATCAGATAACCACTGCAAAGCACAAGAAGATCTGGGAAATAACGTTCAAGTAATACATTGGCTGTTATTTTAACAAAGCAACATTCCCTTAGCTCACTAAATAAACAAGACTAGCAAAAGCCTCTGGGTAGTTTCATCCTTCAGGGAGGGAGTCAAACAGCACAAGCCCAGAGGGAGTAAAACTAAGGCAGACATTGGAACTTCACCTTTCTGGAATTCAGTGCAGTGCTTGCCTTTGGATGGGGGTTTACTTGCTGTGAGGACCCGTTTTTACAACCCTGAGAGTGAATGCCTTCTTAGAATTCGCACCCTCAGGCACCTCTAGTCCCAGCCCTCCCCAGCAGGCTGGAACAGGTAATTCCTTTAGAAAAGCTCCAGAGGGGCTTCCCTGGTGGCGCAGTGGTTGAGAGTCCGCCTGCCGATGCAGGGGACACGGGTTCGTGCCCCGGTCCGGGAAGATCCCACGTGCCGCGGAGCGGCTGGGCCCGTGAGCCGTGGCCGCTGAGCCTGCGCGTCCGGAGCCTGTGCTCCGCAACGGGAGAGGCCGCAGTAGAGGGAGGCCCGCATACCACAAAAAAAAACAAAAAAAAAACAAAAACAAGAAAAGCTCCAGAATAATTCAGGGCTGCTTCGTCTTTGTGCTTCATGTGTCCAAATAGAAAATTTCAAATCTAAATTCTAAAGCTCAAATCCAAGCTTTTGAAAAAGTGTTTCCCCTGCCTCCATCCTTCTACTTGATGTTTCCTGAAATGATTCCCTGGACCCAGCACACCTGGATGGATGTTCTCATCGCTCAGAGAGCAGAGTTGCTCCCAGGCGGCTCCCTCTAAGCTTTTCTGTTCCAGTTCAGGCAGTCACAGAGCTAATCATGCTGCCAGGAATGAAGATTTACAGTAATACTGAATTATGCCTTGTCTCCGGAGTCTGCTGGCCCTTTTCCAGTGGCACTTTGTGATCTCTCCAACTCATTTTAACTTTATTCATTTTCTCAGACAACTTATCCACTGCAGTTTATATAAAATCAGTTGGTATTCTTTATTTGCTTTTACCTTTCTCCTTTAAGTTTTAAACAGATGCTTTAGAAATTGTCTCAAGTTCCTCCAGAGTTTCAGTGTTTGAATTTTACTCTAAGTTATATTTGTGTAAGTTGTACACTTTTATTTCTTTACCACATGGATCATTGCATCCTTGAGCGGCCCCACCTAGAGCTGTGCATGCTGGCCTTGCATTTGGGGCCCATCCACACTGAGGTGGGTCCAAGGCAAACGGCCTTACGGGTGATCTCATTGAGCCCTCAGCTGGTCACACCACCAAGAAACTAACAGCCCTTCCCCCAGTAAACAGACCCAGAAGAGATCCCAAAAGGATCTTTCTGAAGAGGATATTCTCAAATTTTTCACTTAAAGAGAAGAAGACGTAACATTCAAAGAAAATTAACTATTTGAATTCTTATCATATACAGATATTACCTATTAAAATTTTTAGGACAATTTATGTTTTAAAAGTTACCTCTTTTTCTGGTTATTCGAAGTACCTACGTAAGGATACACATTTTATTAAGTAAATCTTTAGAACGATTCTGTGCAGGAGATCACTCACAAGGGAACAGAAAATTGAACCTTAGAATGGATTCAGTGCAGGACCCAGCATGATGGGATGGACCACTACGATAAGCAAGGTGGCTTCTGCTTTAGCAAAACAGCAGATCTTTTGTTTCTATGTGGTTGTAAACCTATGTCCAAGGACTTCTTGGACTTGAGGAGAACAAGGGAGAATATTTGTTGGGGGTGGTTTATGATAGTGGCAGTGGTGTTAGTAATGAGCTGGCCCCACGGGAGCCTCTCCCCTGGTGGTCTGCTTACTTTGCTGCAAAATAACAGGCAAACATGCTTGTCTGGAGTCCTGCATCACTGGTTGCTATGACTTATTTTCTAGGTTAACCCCAGCTGCTCACTGCCTTATCTTTATAAGCACAGTTCAACATGGGATTGAAAGGTCTCATCACTTGTAACAAAAGGCGTAGCATTTTAAAGCCATCTTCCCAGTTTAATTTGTTGTAAAACGCTTTAAAAGAAAAAGCCTGCATTACAGCCTGTGTCACAGAAAGGTAAAAGATGGGACTCTCCAGATGAATGACACTTGGGGATTCATACATACAAAACCCTGGGGGAAGGATGCTGAGCAAGAAAGCTAACTTACAAGGATTTGTCTCTCTTTCACTTCAGCACGTCCTTGTGAGCTCTACTGCCGACCCATAGATGGCCAGTTTTCCGAGAAAATGCTGGATGCTGTCACTGATGGTACCCCTTGCTTTGAAGGCGGCAACAGCAGAAATGTCTGTATTAATGGCATATGTAAGGTATTGGGTATGTTTCCTTAATCTACAACTTTATAAAACCATGATTTTTATTAATTCGTGAAGTCAGATGTTCTAATCTTTTGCTTTCGCGGTATGTGCACGTGGTCTGGCATTTTTATATGGTCTGTGAGACAAGACTTTTCAGTGTTCATCAAAATCACAGTTAGGAACTGAATGTCCTCCTGCTGTCGCCTTCATTTCTTGATCTGTTGATGTGCTCTGTGATATTATTTGAGGCATGAAGCTGGGTCAAGTTGAAGAAGAACCAAATTAAGGGAGGAATTACTAGGAAAAGGCAACTCGGATTATTTCAGTGGTATTGAATTGTTTGTTGGTTACTTGCCAACAGAGTTAGTTAAATTTGAGGAAACACTGAAATTAATGATCGTATAGTGTTTTTCACAGAGCATTTTGACATTTCATTCTCCATTGATCACCAGCATGAGCTCCTTAGGAAGAGAGATGGCGTGACAGGTAGTTATAAAGCAGGTCTTCTGATTTCGATTGAACTTTTTCACGTTGACTCCATTAAAAATTCTGCCTTTATATAAAGTACTTAGGTCCGATTTTTTTAATGCTTTTATGTGTACAAACATTGAAGAATTTATCCCCATTGCTCGCAGTCTGTTTTGCAAGGAACTGATGAACAAGTTTTGCGATCCAACACTCAGGCATAAATCTCAGTTTAAAGAGAAGGTGTTTTTAATCAGTGAAAAAAGAAACTGTATAAAAATACTCAAGTAACTATTAATAAAGCCTAATGGCTTAGTGCTCAGGCTCTAGAATATGAACCCAGTACCACTATTTCCTAGCTGTATAACTCTATACATCTTTCTAAGACTCAGTTATCTTTCATAAAATTGGGATATTAACATATCTTAGATTAAATAAGGTCATATAGGTTAAGCCCTTAACAGAGCCCCTGGCACACAATACACTCTTAATATATTTTGTTTTTGCAAATAATTATCACAGTTTTTTCCACTGGACCAAATTGTTGCCATGAAAAGCTCCTGCCCATAAATTGTTAGCACCCTGGGAAGGTGAATTTATCACTTTGCAGTTACTGATGGACTTATTCCAGTAGCGACCAAGGCACAGGAGGCAACATGATGATTCCCAGGACTGAGTGAGCTAACAACAAGCCATAATCAGACTCTACATTGGAAAGAGCTCAGGCAGAATTCTCTCCTGACACACTAATTACCACTGTAGCTACAAAGAGCCAAAAATAATTAATAAAATTTAGGTTAGACCTGTTCCCTAGCGCAGGAAAAAGTTTATTTAACTAATTTAGGCCCAAACAGCCCCATTGTCATTTAATACAGTGGTTCTCAGGCCTGGCTGCCTATTAGAATCAGCTGGAGAGCTTTTAAAACCTACTGATGCCTGGCTTAATCGCCACCCTATTAATTCAGAATAGCTGTGATTTGGTCCTGAGCATTGGTATTTTTAAAACTCCTCAGGTAATTGCCATATGCTGCTAGGGCTGAGAACTTTAGTCATCAAAAAATGGATGTGATGCTAAAATTACCGTTTAGACCTAAGTACCTTTGCGTGCATAGAGACAGTATCTTTAGCTTGTGATGGAAAAAACAGATATTTTGAACAAAACATAAGGGGTCTTGGGTATCTCTCTTGAAACCAGTTAAATCAGCTTAATAGAATAAGTCAAATTCTCTCAGCTTTCCTTTTTCTTTCTGGAAACCATTTAAGGCCTTTTAGAAGCTTTAATTACTTTCTGTCTACACCACACTGAGTTAAGTTTTTAAGCAGAAAAAAAATATGTCAAATCAAGTTTACCTTAATAGCCTAAATACAGTTTATCTTTTAAAGATCCAGATTGTAGCTATTTTCAGCTTTTGTTAGTCGTCTTATTCATTTACCACAGTTTTTTCAACGGGAATTGAACGTGTATTGAAATAAGTTACACCATCAGAAAAATATATATATGTGCCTAATTCATCTTCTTTGTGGATATGAAAATATTTGCTTTATTCATATAAATACTTGTATTTGCTTATACTCATATACTTAGCTGTCTATTTGGAAATTATGATATTTGCCAACATTTTGGCATCTTAGATTTGCAGATTTTGTTGTCGAGGAAATTATCGAACGTTAATCGAACTGAATTTGTTTTAGGAAGTATCTGTCTGTGCCCCTCCCCCAATTTTTTAACTTGTACTGAACTCCTAAGCTGCTTTTCTTCTATTTATTGAATTTTTTTCTACTATTTCATTTACCTACTGTATCTACACAAGGCCAAGATTTTTAAGTAAAGTAGTATTTACAGTTAAATTATTTTCTCCTTTCCTTTTTTAATCACAAGTACGACATGCAGTAAGCTTTTAAATATGTGAGCAGATATTCCCACCCCTCTTCCAACTGTCCCAGCTCTGCAGTCTTACCTGCTGTCTTAAGACAGGCTGCTAACCATCCAACTTGCTCACCCCTTTCTCTTGGTGACCAGTTCTTTGACTTTCAGTTCCTTCACTCGTCCCTTTTCTCCCAGTCAGAAAAGCTTTGGCTTCATTTCTTCCCCCAGACAGCCTGGATGCCCTGAACTAGCACATCAGCCATCCCCTAGATTTTTCCTCTCAGCCTTCCATCAACCTCTTTCCCCAGGACCCTGATTCTGACCAACCCAACCAGAATGATTTTTTGTTCTTACAGTCAGTCTACTGTACACTTCTTAAAATAATAATTCAACTTTGTGAATTTGTGCCGCTACAAAGTCAGTGTCTTCAACCCCAGCCGGGTCCTTAACCTTACTTGACAATCTTCCTACCTGCCCTAAGTTAGCTCGCCTTCTCATTGCTCTCAGAATCTCTCCTGAACCTTCTTTGTTCTCTCTCAAGGCCATTTTGGCCATCTCAGTGATTGACTGAACACCCCAAAATCAATTTCTCTGGGCTAGATGTTTTTCTAGAAGGCCACATCCTATCTCTTGGCCCTTAAAATTATGGTGAGGAAAGCATTATTGCTGCTGTCCCATTTATTAAAGGACAATATCATTTACCTGTTCTTCTCGGTTAAGCATAACTGGCATTATCTTCACACTGAAGTTTCATTAGCTGGGAATGAATCTCCTCTTGGAACCAGGCATTTCTCCAGTCTCTACCTTTGCCAAAGGACTGTAGAAAGAAATGATGACATTCTAAGTGGGTTAGGTCAAGGCGCCAGTTGGTATTTCAGTCCTCAGTTACTTGAGAATTTACTAAGTAAAACAGTAAAACTCATAAGGAAGAAATGGGAATTGGTAAGAATACGTATTACTTACTCACTCACGTAGGGCTGAAAGCCTAATGAAAGACTGGGACCTGACTTCTCTAAGTAATACTCAAGATAGGATGCTCTTCAGTTCAAATGACAGGGTCAAGAATTGATGATACACTTCTGCACGGGAAAGGAAATAGTCATCAGAATAAAGAGGCAACCTTCAGAAGGGAGGACAATATTTGCAAACCATATATACAATCAGGGGTTAATATCTAAAATCTATGAGAAACTCCTACAGATCAACAGTAGAAATACAAATAACCTGATTTAAAAAATGAGCCAAGGACTTGAATAGACGTTTCTCCAAAGATATATAGATGGCCAACAGGTATATGAAAAGGTGCTCAACATCATTAAACATAGAGAAATACAAGTGAAACTCATCACCTCATACCTGTTAGGATGGCTATTACCCAAACACAAAAGATAACAAGCATTGGTGTGGATGTGGAGAAATTGAAAACCTGTGCACTGTTGGTGGGAATGTACGATGGTGCAGCCACTATGGAAAATAGTATGGAGATTCCTCAAAAAATTAAAAATATTTATTTTAATTAAAATATTTATTTTAATTAAATTAAAAATATTTAACTTTTACCATATGACCCAGCAATGCCAGTTCTGGGGTATGTATCCAAGAGAATGAAATCAGGATCTTGAAGTGACATCTGTACTCCCGTGTTCATAACAACATTATTCACTAGCCAAGATACGGATGGAAACAACCCAGATGTTCATCAACAAATGGATAAAGAAAATGTGGTATATACATACCATGGAATATTACTCAACTTTAGAAGAGAAGGAAATCTTGACATTTCGACAACATGGGTGAGCCTGGAGAACGTTATGTTAAGTGAAACAAGTCAGTCGCAGAAGGATAAATGCTACAGGATTCCACTTATATGAGAAACTAAAATAGTCTAACTCATCGAGGCAGAGAAGAGGATGGTAGTTGTCAAGGGAACAGTGGAGAGCTGCTGTTCAACGGGTATAAAGTTTCATTTATGCAAGATGAATAAGTCCTAGAGCTCTGCCGTACAACATATTGCCTGTGTTTAACAACACTGTATTGTGCCCTTAAAATTTTGTGACGAGGATAGGTCTCATGGTAAGTGTTCTTACCACACACTTACACAAAAGGGACACAAGGAAACTTTTGGAGCTGAGAGATATGTCTATTGCCTTGATTGTGGCAATGGTTTCACAGGTGTTTGTATGAGTCCAAACCCATCAAATTATAAAATTAAATATGTGTAGTATTTTATATATCAGCTACACCCCCCAAGAAAGCTGTTTTTTAAAGAAAGAAATAGTGATAGGAAATTAAAGGGATTTTCTTTTTTTAAAAGAGAAATACAGCCTGTTGGGAGGCTATCTGGCCTCCTTAGAGGCACATAGGAGGAGAGCCATACTGGATCAGAGCCCCTCTGATCCGGCTGAAGGCAGAAAGACAGTATTGCTGTGGCCCTGTTGCCAGAGCACAGGACGTAGAAGAGAGGAATGTCTGTTCATTTTCCCCGGAGAGCCTTACATTTTATGTATAGCAAGGAGGACGGGCTTCTGCCGTCCTAGGCCTTCGGTTATGTACTCAGTTCGGTGTTGACTGTGCTGGGCACAGCTGATGGAGGAACAGAAGGGTGAAGTCTCCACAAGAACCATGCACTATGCCGTGGGCCAGCCTACTGGGGTGTGTGTGTTTCATTCCCCGCCCCTGCCCCCCAGGGATGCAGGCAGATATTGCTGGAGGAGAAAGATGGGCTCAAGGTATTTGTTTTTCTGTCTTTCTTTCCTTTTTCCTTCACATTTTTTATCCATCCCCTCTTGGTAGAGATTTTTTTTAAACACTCCAGTATGTTGCAAAGTATGTTTCCCTGGCTGGTTCCAAATCAGTGAAGGAATGACGGTCACTGAGAATAGGATTTGTAAAGGTCAGCTTATTAGAGGATGCTCAAGCTTGACGTAAACATACCACTTGTGACGGGTTGGCATTTGCTTATAACCAGTGAAGCCACACATCCAGACAATTTCTTTCTTTTCCATTGTGATTAGCGTTGTTATGTTTTTTTAATCTCTTAGCAGTTTATTTTTCCCAACTGGGTCAAGTAGCACCGTCTTTGGATCTAAAGGAAGTTAGACATGATTAACCTGAGTAATGGCACTATTTTTTGTCTGTGGGCCTTAATTCTCTGTTTAGATGGTGGAGGGAGGGTGTATTTAAAGACCTAAATGGTTCTTCCTTTCAGTCGGTTTGAGGTGGCTTTAAAATAAGAAAGGGAATTATCTTTGAGAGAGAGAAAAAACTACCTGGGCACAATTCTTCTTCCCAAACAGAAAAGAAAAATCCAATTAATATAATATGGTGTAAGGACTTCGCTGGTAGTGCAGTGGTTAAGAATCCGCCTGCCAGTGGAGGGGACACGAGTTCGAGCCCTGGTCCGAAAAGATCCCACCTGCCGCAGAGCAACTAAACCCGTATGCCACAACTACTGAGCCTGAACTCTAGAGCCCATGAGCCACAACTGCTGAGCCTGCGAGCCACAACTGCTGAAGCCCACGCGCCTAGAGCCCGTGCTTCGCAACAAGAGAAGCCACCACAGTGAGAAGCCCGCACACTGCAAAGGAGAGTAGCCCCCGCTCGCCGCAACTAGAGAAAGCCTGCACGCAGCAACGAAGACCCAACACAGCCAAAAATAAATAAATAAATAAATAAATAAAATTTTAAAAATATATATAATATGGTGTAGTTTTTCCTCTTTCTTCTACCACTGAAATGTGGTTTAGGAATATAGGCCGTAGAAGAGAGCAAGGAACAAAGGACTTCAGTGGAAATTCACGTGTTTTCCATGACTTTCCATCTGAGTATTAACGATTCTCTGGTATCTGATGCTACCAAACACCCCAAGTTTTATTACTCTCCTTTTCCAGAATGGGAATTGGGTGGGAAAGGCTTGGCCGTATTGGTGGGTGGAGGAGAAAGAACCAGTGGAGAGGGAAGGATGGTGATTTGGGAGGACCAATGGACAGAACACTGAGAAATGGTCAGGTCCAGAGCACGGGAACAAGATTAGGCCTGGCTCAGGGGAGAAATGACCAGTTCCTCCTCTGCAGCTGGAGGGAAGGAGGTCAGGATGGCTGGGATACGGCTACACGTGACAGGTGGTGGGGCTGGGGTCATAGGAGGCTCCAAAGGATCTGCTGATGGGTCTGCAGGTCCGAGATCTCATCCCTCACGGGACTGGAATGGTCTCAGCATGAAGCCAGGTTTTCCCCCAGGGCTGCCAGTTCAGACGGGAACCAGAGAGAATATCCCCAGTGAGGAATGTAAAGGGAATGAACAACTAAGTATAGGTGGAGTCATTCCATCATCCCTAGGAATCTCATTGGAGAGGAGGGGGCATGAGGTTTGCACATCTGAAAGGGATTTACTGCTCCACCGACAATGATTCTAAGACATTTTCACGGTTCCATTTTTGGAAGTGTGTTCAGTTCTGCCTCTCACTCAGGGGAAGCTGCAGATGCATTCAGTGTGTACCTCTTTCCCCTCAAAGCAAGTATTTCCTTTACCATCCGTGGGTGCTTTGGGTATTCTTCTGGCCACCACCAGGAAGAGGAAACATTTATCTTGTATCTGCCCCCCGTCACACACTCTCATCCAGAACAAAGGGGAGGAAGGAGGAGTCAAAAGTCCAGGGCAGGTGTGGCCTCTCCTGCCTGTGTCACTTGTCCTCAACCTCTCTTCCCCGTAGATGGTCGGCTGTGACTATGAGATCGATTCCAACGCCACGGAGGATCGCTGTGGTGTGTGCCTTGGGGATGGCTCAGCCTGTCAGACCGTGAAGAAGGTGTTTCAACAGAAAGAAGGATCTGGTAATAAACACATAAATAATTGAAGTGGCAGGGGACCGAGAATGAAGGTCAAGATGGAGTGTTACTCTTTTTAAGCAGATTGTGACTTTCACAGAATTCAAAATGGGTATAGCCTTCACTACAAAGGGATAAAGGTTCCTTGGTGGTTTTAGGAAAGGGGTTGAATGCTAAGCAATTACAGGAAGCATCACGTTGCACTAGGGATCTACAATGGCTTAGTGGCTGTGCACAGGACCAGGTTTAAGAGTGTGATCCCTGGAGAGGATCCAGGGCTGAAGGCCAATGGACCGAGACCTGGGGGAGAGAAGAGATGAAAAGCTGGCTGAGGAGGATGCAGACATAGGAGCAGGCTCTGTAACTGAGGGCAGAGAAGCCAACAGTGGGTTTAAAGGCAGAAGAGTTGGGGTGTAGCTTCAAGACCAGAGGAGAGGCAAGGCAGGGTTACTTCAATTTGCTCTTATTTCCAGTTCCTCCCTGTAAGGGAGTCCCAGCCAGTGGTGCCTTAAGGCTCTCCACGTGGCTTCTCCCACCTAACGTGCCCTCCTTACTCACGTTGCACTATTCCTTTCCCATGATTACCTTTTTCGAGGTTTCTTCCTTGTGCAGCTTTGGGCTGCTGATAATCCTCGGGGCATGGAGAGCCCATCCTCATCCCAAATCAGCTGTGGCCCTGCAGACTGTCTTCAGTAAAGACAGTTCCCATGATCCCTTGGCACCAGCAGTTGCTGAAGGCGTCTTGGGAGGAGGCTAATTTAGGCCTGGAGATGATGAAGAGCATCTGAAGGTGCTGGAAATAGGATGGCCAGGGTGCACCACCCAGGTAGAGCCAGAGGGGATGGGGCAGTATCCCACGCTGGGGCTGGGGTGATGCCTAGGGTGGAAGCCAGATATAGTGGGGCACCTCCCTTCTAGACTTGCCTAACACCCGGGATGAAGTTACTGAGTATGCCCCTGAGTATCGGGTGTGGTCATTAAATGACCTATTTTTCCCTAGCACACATCACCAAGATTTGGACTTAATCCATTGACTTCCTAAAACTACCACTCTAGACTCCTCTGGCCTTAATTGGCTTCTCTAGACCTCACCAATGCCAGGCCCTCTGACCACTGAATCAAGTCCTGGTCTTATTCACACTGGCCTGCTTTGTTTTGATGCTGGGAACAAGGGACCACATTCTCTGAGCATTCTGGAACTCTCCTACGACTAATTGTGTCACTTAACTCAGTGCCCAAACCACCAGCCTTGATTCCTACCTCTTTTATTTAATCATAACCAGAATGTGCTCAACTTTTGTTTGAAATCTTTTTATGGAACTCGAACAGTTACCATATAAAATTCACCTTTAATTTTATATTTTAAATGATACATTTGTATATCTATTGAGTAGATTTGATGCACATAGTAATTTTAAGTCTTTTGGCACAAGAAGTTACTTCAATTTCCACTGTCTGATATACCTCACATACAGTTTTTCACTTTTACAATTCAGCATGTTGAAAAAAAAAATCTATAATCTAAAAAGCAGAGGAAAGACACAGAATGTCCCTGTTCTTCAACTCTTGCTGCCAGTATCCATATCTTTAGAATAGGAGATTCCTGAAATGGAGTAAAAGCAGCAGCTGCCTGGAATTATGTATGTACCTGACCACCTGGATCCCATCTACTTATTGATTCTGTGTGGGTTTTTTTGTTTGTTTGTTTGTTTGT
Organism: Physeter macrocephalus; assembly: GCF_002837175.3. Classification (NCBI taxonomy): domain Eukaryota; kingdom Metazoa; phylum Chordata; class Mammalia; order Artiodactyla; family Physeteridae; genus Physeter; species Physeter macrocephalus. The sequence continues at coordinate 44,111,071 of NC_041221.1, read as the reverse complement.
TTTGGGTTTTTTTGTTTTTTTTTTTTTGAGGTACGCAGGCCTCTCACTGTTGTGGCCTCTCCCGTTGCGGAGCACAGGCTCCGGACGCGCAGGCTCAGCGGCCAAGGCTCACGGGCCCAGCCGTTCCGCGGCATGTGGGATCTTCCCGGACCGGGGCACGAACCCGTGTCCCCTGCATCGGCAGGCAGACTCTCAACCACTGTGCCACCAGGGAAGCCCTGATTCTGTGTGTTTATGTGCTTAGTTCTTCTGGCTATAGCTCCCTAGGCTCTGCCACTGATCTTTATGGTCAAAAGATTAAATTCATATAGAGTTAGGAATTGACAACAATTACAAATTATGCTAAAATTACCATCTTAATCCCATAATGAGGCATGTTCTGGACTTTTGCTGGTGGCTCCCTAGGCTCTGTGACAAAATGAAAATGATCATGAATGAATGGAACCCATTAAGAACACTCACAGCACAGGTCGGAGGGCTGTGGCCACAGTGTGGGTGTAGGGTCTATACAAGTCTAGGCAGTGGGACATGAGACACTTTTAGGAAGAGATGATACGGCTTCGTGACTCAAAGTTGCTCCTAGGCTGTTCCGCATGGTTCAGTTTATTTGCTGTAGATTCAAGAGAGGATAGGGACCTTTCTAAGATTTTAGGGAGGGTGAATGACGTGAGGAGGTCAGTGTCATAGAAAGACTAGTTTGCCAGCAACATACAAAATTGCCCGGAATAGGAGAGCCCAGTGCTGGGAACCCAAACATTAACCCAGGTTCAGGAGATAAGGGCCTGGACTAAAGAAGTTCTTGTAAAGGGGATGAGAATCATATAAGAAAACATTCCAGAGACAGAATCAGAGGCAGAAGGTAGGACATAATGATAAGAGAGGACATAGCTTTCTTGTAACCTTGTTTACCAAAATACCACCTTACTTGGAGACTGTCCTATGTCATGCTTTCCAGGAAACCTTGAGTTGGAAGGGGTAGGGAGAGTGACTGGACACTTTACATGGGAGTTTTCCCATCAAAAGAGCTGAATGACCTCCAGGGCTCAGGGCTGTGAGGAAGCATTTAGGGTCAGGAAGCCCCTGTCAGTGTCTATTCCCTCTGCTATGTTTCCACTGGTTTCTAGCAAGAGGATTATGGTTGCTCACAGTGTGTTCCAAGACTCCAGGCCCCTTACAACCCTCTTTTGAAATAATTGAGGCTAAACCTCCAAATCCAGGGCAGTTTAATTCTCAGTACATCTGCCTGGCGAATGTATTTGTATGTAGCTCTTCCTCGCTGTGATTTGTGAGCAGGTCAAAGGCAGTTTTGGATCTGAACCAGACAGCAATATGTCACTGCTGTCAAGCCAGGCTTCAGAAGATGGATCTATCTTTCCCAGGAGCCCCCTCACAGAAACCATGGCATCTTGGCCTGCAGTGAGGATTGTCTTGCTTGCCACAAACTGACAGCACAAATTGTAAAAAAAAAAAAAAAAAAGACAAGCTGGTAGTTGTAGTTAAATTGCCTGGGTTAATAGTATGACCTCTTTATAAACACATTTTTATTTGAAGTGACAGACTGGAAACCAAATATGCCAGTGGGCTAATCCTTTTTTTAGGATAGTTGAATAAGATGCACATTAGCCTACTAATCCACCGTCACTCTTACAATATGTCTTCAGAAGTGAAGCCAGCCTCCTGCTCCATCCTCAGAGGCCCTGAGTATTCTTTTAGCTCAAGGTGTTCAAGACTCAGTAATGGGATGGTTTCTCCAGGTGGTCTCCATGGGCCTAGAGGCTCCTTCTTTGAGGTCAAGATTATGTTTTCCACTTCCCCCAATACTGGTGCAAAAGAATCGTGTTGGGGCTTCCCTGGTGGCGCAGAGGTTGAGAGTCCGCCTGCCGATGCAGGGGACACGGGTTCGTGCCCCGGTCCGGGAAGATCCCACATGTCGCAGAGCAACTGGGCCCGTGAGCCATGGCCGCTGAGCCTGCGCGTCCGGAGCCTGTGCTCCGCAACTGGAGAGGCCACAGCAGTGAGAGGCCCAAGTACCAAAAAAAAAAAAAAAAAGAATCGTGTTTACTGAGGAAAATGGAAGAAAAGTGATTTACTGAATTAATATATTCATCGTTCTTAATACTTTGGAGATATGCTTACCAACCCTGAAAATCTGACCGTGACAGAATGAATGTCTCAATAACCCTTCACCCCCTACAACTTTTTAATATGATTCTCATTTCTGTAAAGAAGACCCATGAGGATGAGACATTCAAGGGGATTTTTTTCATCTCTGTTCTACCAATCACATTTTTTCATTAAAAACGTTGTATTAGGAGTTGATTAGCAAAGCCTGGTTATAGGCGTGTGTGTGTGTTTGTGTGTGTGTGTTTGTGTGTGTGTGTGTTGTGTGTGTGGCCGTGTGGTGTGGCATAGATTTCTTCCTCTCTTGGGAACTCAGTTTCCTCATTTTATAGATAAAGAGATTGATGGTCATTCTCTTCTACCTAAATGTCCATTAACAGTTGGCTGATTAAATAAATGGGTTTATGTCATTTTGGCAGTTGTTGAAATGCTAAAAAAAAATGTGGAAAGATACGTAAGGTATATTAAATTTAAAAAGCAATAGTTAAAATAGTTGTCATAGTATGATCTCACTTGTTTAAAAAAGTATGTGTATGTGTGTTTATACATGCAAAGAAAGGTTTTGGAAGAGAATCCAAGAAACTATTAAGTGTAATTATCTTTGGGACATAGGACTCTGGGTGGAGGGAAATGGAAACTTTTACTTTTCATTTTATACTCCTCTCTATTGTGGGTTATTTTGTCATGTGTGAAGGAGTCTGGTGGCTATGTTATGGTTCTTTTCGACTCCAAACACCACAATTTTATCTTTTGGGTTCCTCTTAGGTATTCTTTTTCAAAAATATATTACAAATATGTATTGCTTTCGCTCGTGGCTAAATCTGCCTCCGTTTACATCTTCTTTCTACAAACTGTTCGGAAGCAGCAATTATATTCAATGAAAGCTTTTATTTTATTTTATTTATTTTATTTTTTATTTTATTATTATTTTTTTTTGCGGTACGTGGGCCTCTCACTGTTGTGGCCTCTCCCGTTGCGGAGCACGGGCTCCAGACGTGCAGGCTCAGCGGCCATGGCTTACGGGCCCAGCCGCTCCGCGGCATGTGGGATCTTCCCGGACCGGGGCGCGAACCTGTGTCCCCTGCAACAGCAGGTGGACTCTCAACCACGAAAGCTTTTATTTTAAATTTGATGTACTTCACCTTTTGATAAGACAGAATCTACACAAAATAAATATTTCTAATTTTAGATTTTCCTAAGTGGAAGATAAAAGGCAAACTCTTTTGGGTTTTTTTCTCATCTAGTTCTCACTGTTTTTTGTTTTGGCTTGGTTTTTTGTTTGTTTTTAAACAAGGGATATGGTGGTTGCCATATTCTTTAATGCTAGTTGACTTTATGCGTGAGCTCTGCTATGCTGCAGGGAGCAACGCTCCAAAGGCGTTTTAAGCAATTGCATCACCCTCAATTACATGTGATTAAATATTTTCCCTGAGCTAGTTGTAACTTAATAGTTTCAATCGTCTGTCTCAGGCAAGTGTGTGAGGGCCCAGTGGAATTTAATCAAGTACTTCGGGCCCCATACTTCACTCCTTTGGGTGGGAGCTGCCAGTTCGAAAAAATAGAGCTGAGGTTGTGGCCTGTACCCAGCTTCTGAGTAAATCGCTCCTGCTGGCCAGACGTGGGTTTTAACTCCCAGGATCCCATGTTATGTTAATGTCTGAGGGAAAGAGAGCAGTCAGGGCACTTTTAGGTGACAGAGATGAGGGTTTGTTTGTAGTCAAAAAAAAACTTAGGGCTTCCCTGGTGGCGCAGTGGTTGAGAGTCCGCCTGCCGATGCAGGGGACAAGGGTTCGTGCCCCGGTCCGGGAGGATCCCGCATGCCGCGGAGCGGCTGGGCCCGTGAGCCATGGCCGCTGAGCCTGCGCGTCCGGAGCCTGTGCTCCGCAATGGGAGGGGCCACAACAGTGAGGGGCCTGCGTACCACAAAAACAAACAAACAAAAAAAAAACAATAAAAAAACTTAGTGTATATCCAGTGGAAAATGATCAAGGTCTTAAAATCAAGTTTTGTATGGAAAAGCTAAAGGAACAGAGAAAATTTAGCTTAGAAAAGGACAAAATAATCGATTAGCAGAGCTGGGAGGGATGTCAGACATCATCTCATTCAAGCTCTCATCTCATTCAATGTCCTTCATTGTGCAGATGACATTCAAAGAAGTTAAATAAGTCAATGGACATCATGGAGCTCGTTCGTGGCAGTGCAGAAACTAGAATCAGATGTCTGACTCCCATGCCCCAGTACTCCTTGCCCAATGCCATCCCCAGCATCTTTCCATTCTATCACAGCTATGAGATGATCGTTCTTTTGAAGCATAAACAGGATGAATGCATAAAGGGCTTAGCCTAGAGTCTGGCAAAGAGAAGAAGCCATTATGTGTTCATTCCATTTCTCCCCAGTAGGTCTCCTACCGTAACAACCAGTAAGCAAAAGGATAAGACTGTAGCTAGAATTGATCATGGTCTTTAAGTAGATGTCCTCTGTGCTTTTTCAGAGTGTTGGATTAGAACACATGAGAACAACATAAGTTTATATTTCATCAAAACATAAGAAAAAATGTGAAAAAAAACCCTTTCTAATGAATATAATTGTCCAGCAATATAAAAAGCTGTGCTCAGAGCTGAGTTTCTCATCACAAGCTGTATTCAAGAGCGCCAGGTGGCAGTCAGTCCAAGATTCCCTCCAGAATTCTCTTAATGAATTTAAGCTATGATTAAATTACTTCTAAGAGTCTGTCTTTAATTTTCAGGCAATGAGGATGGGGCGAAAGGATGTAGCCACTGCAATGTTTAGGGAGATTAATCTGATAGCAGCGACAAATGCGGAAGCAGAAATGCTAATGGGAAGCTGGCTGGGGGCTGTAAACATTTGGAACTATCAACAGAAAATCACAGAAAAATAAATGCTGGATCAACCACAAAAGGTTCAGAGTTCAATCTGCATTTATTTCACCTCTCCTCTCATAAAACTGATTACATAATGAGTCACAAGGCTCCTGAGAATTCTACTCATGGCCAAGCTTTTAAAGTTCCCCGTTATTAGTGCATCCACCAGTCCCAGTAACCACCCAGCAGGAAGGCAAGGGCACTAACTGATGGAGATGCTGGGAGGAGGACGGATGATGAGTCAGAAACAGACTGTGTTCGGCTAAGCTTGCATGCCTCTCTTCTCTCCTTAGGTTATGTTGACATCGGGCTGATTCCAAAAGGAGCCAGGGACATACGGGTAATGGAGGTTGAGGGAGCTGGAAACTTTCTGGCCATCAGGAGTGAAGACCCTGAAAAATATTACCTCAATGGAGGATTTATTATCCAGTGGAATGGGAACTACAAGCTGGCAGGGACCGTCTTTCAATATGACAGGAAAGGAGACCTGGAGAAACTGATGGCCACAGGTCCCACCAATGAGTCAGTGTGGATCCAGGTAACACAGAAGCAAAGGAAACTGCTGACATGTGCACTAGTTAGGATCTTTCTAATTTTCTTTTCCAAGGTGTTTGCTAGGGGATATTCATTAAGAATCCTTAAACCTTCTTTTAGCAAGGAACAGGGAGGGAAGTGAGATATTAGTTTATGCTGCTAATCCTTTATTGCCTAACATTGGCAAAACCCTTGTGATGAAATGCCACGGGCCCTAAAATCATCTGTTGAATTTAGTTTCCAGTATGGTTGACAGGCTATTTATTTCAGAGTGAGTGTTCCTCAGGTATAAAAGGGATGCTACCAGTCTATGTCAGCCTGGCATGAGTTTCCAAACAGCTTTCCAGCAGTGGTGATGAACTGACATGGTTCTTTCACATGTTATCACGTGGTTGTCCTCAGGCAAAAGGTTTGACTTCGTGAAACTCTTGGAGAAGAGAGGGGTTAAGATGTAGCACGTGCTCTTCAAAGGCACAAGTGATTTGTCTTTCATACTAGCAAAGAACTGTAGAAAAGGAGCAATGTAATTATACCAGCAGACCAAGGCAGGTTGGGGATGATGGATGGCCCAGGACAGTCACATCTAACTATATTCAGAAGTTAGAAGGAAGTCATTGCAGAGCCAGAGATCAGGGCATTCACAGAAACTGGAGGTCAACGCTTGACAGCTATGATCCATAAATGTCAGGAGACCTTACATCTTATAGGCCCACCCCATGGAGCAACCAGTCTACCACCTCTAAGTGTGAGATTAATCCATTTCAAACATGTGGTAAATAGATTGCCTGCAGGAGAGGGAAGTGAGGAGAAGGTCCCAAATTCTGTCTCCAATTTTATGCCTTGGCTAAAACCCATGAGCATTTTAATCCCAGAACTATATGCTTTCAAGAAAACTAATCAGCCTGAGAGCTAGAGAAAGCCACTGTAAAGCAACAACAATGGCAACAAAAATTACTGTTTACTGAGTGCTAGCTATATGCCAGACACGGATCTAATCATATCTAGTCACATTACTTTTGTTTGTTTAACCCTTAAAAGCACCCTATTAGTCATGCTATGATTATCCTCACTTTGTAGATGGGGAAAGTAAGGCACAAAGAGATTAAGTAACTTATCCATAACCACAAAGTTAGTAAGTAGGCAAGGGCACAAGGTGACCTACCAACCTATTGTTGGAAAGGACACTCTGGTCATTCCCTCAGAGTAATTCCCATTATGATTAGGCCTCCCATGAATTCCCATGAGAATTCAGTCAAGAAAGAATAGGAGCAGATTAACTGTAGACATACGTAGACATGCAGGTGGAAGCAGAGGTATTTATTTAATGGTATGTATTCCAATGCACACCTCCATGACTACTTTAAGATGATGGACATTGTACAGCATTTTTATATGACTGTGGTTTGCAGTATAAAGTCACAACAGAGTTTGACATGACCCCGCTCTTGTTCTTTAGCTTCTATTCCAGGTGACTAACCCTGGCATCAAGTATGAGTACACAATCCGGAAAGATGGCCTTGACAATGACGTGGAAAAGCTGGTGTATTTCTGGCAGTATGGCCGCTGGACAGAGTGCAGTGTAACGTGTGGGACAGGTGAGAACAGCTCCTCTCTCTATGAATCCACGTCAGCTTCAGAATAGGCCATGGAGGAAGTTTAAGCCAGCAGTTTGCACTCTCGCCCCTAAGTCTACAGGGTTCCACAAAGATGGCCCAGGGGCCTCTATGGGGAGTTAATGTGTTGGTCTGGTCATGGTCTAAAGAAAGAAGTACTTTTTCTTTTATCAGTTTTACATACTGTCCTTCATGAAAGGTTTTGTTTGCAGAAAAGGTTACGTGTCTTTTTTAAAAAAGCAGACCAGAAAGGTTTATAACTTCTCTGGTTGAGGACCTGAGGACCACTAAAGTCAAACCACCCACCAGAGGTATCCTTTAAATCACGGCCAAATCCAGACCATAGCCGTCTCTCCTAATTCCTAGCCCAGTGTTCTTCTTTTGTCTCCAATTTACCAGTTTTTCATAGCTACAAGAAAAACAGTTTTCTGTCATAAATCAAGCATTGGAGAGGTTCCTTGCTGTCAAGTGTGTCAGGATGGGACAAGTTCTGCTATGGTAACAAAGAAATCAAAATCTTAAGAACTCAGTGAAGGTTTATTTTTAACCCAGTCTAAATCTGGCACAGACTAGATGGCCCTGCTTCATCTTGTAGCTGAGACATCTGAAATTGCCCCACAGGGGAAGGGAGAAATTGAAGAGGCAGACTGGCCCTTAATAACGGCCTTGGCGTGGAGTGACGCAAACCATTTCTGCTCATGTTTCATTGGTTGGCCTCAGCCCTGTGGGCACAGTCCAGCTGCAGAGAGAGGCTGGGAACTGTAAAGGAGTATGTGTTTGTAGAGTGCGGACTCTTGTGGCCGCAGTGCTAGATGAACATTTCTGGGGCCTCTGGGGGCAGGGGTCGGGGCTGTTCTGGTACTTGGGGCTCTGCACTCATTTGGGGGCTTTAATAGTAGTCTCTGCCTCTCTTTCTCCCTTTGGATCCTGTCCAAGTCTGTTCGGGAACTTTCTGCCTCTCTTGTTACTGCTGCCTATAAAACTAGGGCTGCTATTGGCTGAAGTGCCAGAATCAGCAATATAGCAAAGGGAATCAAAGTGATGGAGAGAAGGCGTCAGGAGAACACAGCCTCCTCCTCCCTGGCTTCCCTGTCGTGTACTTTGCTCCATTTGTTCACTTGCTCCTTCCACCCCCAGGAAGTAGTCATGGAAAGAGATCCAGGGACAGACATTGAGTCGTGGCCCATCAGCCTTGTGAACAATTTTTGTATTACTGATTTCTTTCTTTCCCTCCTTCGGTATAGAAAACCAACAGCTCACTTTTAGAAATCACAGGAATCATATGTTCATTTCAAAATGTGTGACATCTTGAAAATCCTAAACCTCTGGAAATCTGTCTAGGTCAAATCTGGCAGCAGCCGTAAAGGGCATCAGTAAGAGTCAGCCCTGCTCTTCCCACTGCTGCCCAGGAGGGCTGGGATCTTTTTGCTGAGAAGCAAAAGCAATTTAAGCAGAAAATAAGTTGGTGAAAAATTTTTCCCTGAGGAGAAGTTGGGAGGAAAATGAAGTCATCGGGACTGTAGTTAAAAAATACTTTTTCGATTTTGCATCCCTTTTGTTCTCTTTTTTGCAGTGACGTACAGGTTTAAGCTTTAAATCGTTTATTCCAGGACGCCACAGAGAGAAACTCAGCCAGTCCTGCCTGAGCAGGGCCTTCTCAGAGAAACACGAGATTATCCACCCCACACCCCCTGCTATTTCAGCATGGGCCGGACCCTTTGCATTGCTTGTGTAGTATTTCAGAGCATGGGAAATACAACATAAATGGCTGATTTGTGCAGTGATCATAAAGATATATTCGTATTTAGCAAGGAAATGAAACAGCCTTACCAAACAGCGGGCGTTTGGCTTTGATACAGCCTGGTCCTTCAGGAGCATCTCTGCCTGACTTGGGCAGATGTCACTCTGGTTATTAAACCTTAACAGAAGTTATCATAGTGCCCATGCGCTTACCTGAATTTCAGCCGTGCTGTCTATTCGAGTGGCAGTGAGCTCTCTTAATTCTGGCAGAGAAGGATGACAGCCTATCTACCTTCACACTCTCAGACATAGAGAATGAAATGCTAATATTCACATAAGACACTCACTGCTAAACATAAAGCTGGAAGACTGCCCGAAACACTCAATCATTCAATGATGTATTTTTATTTCCTTTAAGTTAAAACTTTCTATATTATAAAGCTAAGTTAAATATGTTACTGAAAAAATTAAAGTCACCACCCTAACATACATGCACTTTGGTACTTTGCTTTGTTGCCTTTCAATATTATTTTTTCTCATCATAGATGTGTATAGTTGTGTGCATATGGATGTATTTAGGTACATATACACGTTTTCACTTAACATCATAACATGGGTACCATTCCATGTGTTTTTCAGTCTCCATAGCTTTCATTTTTGTGGATACATTATATTTCACTGGCAAGACAAAACAAAATTCCCTTAGCCAGTTCCTTATTGATCATAATCCTTTGATGAGCATCTTTGGGCCCATGTGAAGAATGATCTCATTAAATTTTAATTTGTAGATGGAATTTCTAGGTTCAAAAAGTAACATAACAAATGTTAAGAAACTTATTACCACATTGATTCCCAGAGTAAAAAGGTTACAAACAGGTAGTAGCAATCATTTTATTTTATTTTACTTTATTTTATTTTGTTATCATGTCATTCTAGTTTTACACTTTTTCACTGGAAAATATTGCAAAGGCCCCGGCAAAAAGGAGAATGCAATAACAAACTCCTGTAAATCAACCACTCAACTTTATCAGATCTTATTATGTCATGTTTGTTTCAATCTTCACTTTTAAAGAGTAAGAAATTGCACAAATACACTTGAAGAGCACTGCCTAACTCCACTCCCTTTCCTCTTCCCCCGGAGTTAACTAGGGTCAATGTTTTATTTCCATGTGGGAGAAACACTAGAAGGGAAGGAAAAGAGATAGAAGATCTTGGCAGTGGTCTAGGGAAGTAATAATAGTGGCTTGAACTAAAGTGAAGGTGGTACAGATGGAAAAATCATGCAAATGTGGGGATATTTAGGAGCTGTACTAGACTGAACTTAATGGTTGATTCCATTTATCTTTTGATAGAGAGTGGTTTGTGCGTGAGGGAGGGTTGAAGGGTGACCCCAGTGTTCTCCTTCGCAAAACTGGCTAAATGGTAGTGTCACTCACTGAAGCAAGGAACGTGTGACAAGAAACAGATCCCAAGAGGAGTTTATGATTTTATGAGTTTAACTAAAGTGCCTAGGAGATTTCCAGGTGAAAATGGCCAAAGGCAGTAAGTAACATGCTTATTTTAAAAAGTAGGTCAGGCTGCCTATCTTTGTCAGTTTGGCTGCTATAAGAAAATACCATAGGCTGGGTGGCTTCAACAACAAACATGTACTTCTCACTGTTCTGGAGGCTGGGAAGTCCAAGATCAAGGTGCTGGCAGATTCAGTTCTTAGTGAGAATCTTCTTCCTGGCTTGTAGATGGCTACCCTCTCGCTGTGTCCTCACATCTTATGTCCCTTTTTCTTTTTATAAAGGCATCAGTTCCGTCATGAGGACCTTACCCTCATGACGTAATTACCTCCCAAATGTGCCACCTCCAAATACCATGACACTGGGGGGTTAGGGCTTCAACATATGAATTTTAAGGGGACACATTCATTCCATAGCACGGTCCTAACAAACTTATTTTATCCAGAGTGAACTCCTGTTGTCATTATTTTGTTGTCTTTCTTGGTATTATATTTCTTTATGGATTTTGGAATAATAATTTACAGGCTTGATTTGAGTGTGATTTCCTTTTAGTTTCTTTTATTTTTCTCTTTCCTGTCCCTTTCTTCCCTTTTTCTCTCTGTGTGCACCCATTCTTTCTAGTTTTTGCAGTTTTTTCCTGACCACACTGTGGGACCTCATTTCAGGACAGGACTTGCTAAGGTGGTTCAAAATTGCCTCTCCTAGTGACATTGAAAATACGTTAGGAATTATCACAGAGCCAGTCTGGCAGCTTGGCTGAGCGCTCGCATGAGAAGCTGAGTCCTTACTTTGCAACCTTCCTAGGCCTGAAAGTCATCAAGAGTTAAGGCTCTAAGAAGTTTGTGGTGATGGTGGTCTCCTTCCCATCTCAGGTGGAGCAGTTAAAGCCCTCAGATTTCACGGGGGCTGCGCACATGGCCACCACCCACCAACAGCTTCTGGCTGAGAGCCCGGCAAACCCTTCACCCAAGTCCTTCTCACCCTTTTGCCGGGATGTTTACCTACATTTAAGCATTGTGACATTTTGGTCTTCCCTTTTTATATAGTTATAATTTAATATCTTTTATAATTTATATTTTACATATAATTTACATTGTGCATTTGGAGCAAAGAGCTGCTTAAGTATAAATTCAAGAAGATGTAATCAGTCATTGGCTTCTTATCTGGATGAAGGCTTTTGGAGGAGAACCAAAACAACGAGTTCCAAGGGGAAGATGAAGCTCCGCCTCCTCTGGCTCAGTCCTGACCCTACCAAGGAAGGAGGGCCCAGTGGGGCTTTGCCTGTGCCCGTCCACCAAAGGCTGTGACACGTCTCCAGATCAACAGCCTTCCCCTTCCCAACCAGGCAGCTTGTGTTTACAGTCAGCTGCTTCTAGCAACTCTGTATCTGCTTGCTTCAAGAGAATATTTTGCCTCCACATACGTACCCCTTCTCCTTTTTTAAAGGATGGATTTAAACCAAGATGCCTCCAGGAACGAGGACAAAATGAGTATATTCACAGAGGAATCCGAAAAATACAATTTGAGGGAAAATGCAATAATTTTTGTTGAGATGGGTGAAGGACAAGAAGCGAGTTATGTCAATTATTGTAGACACAATTTTGTGATTAAATCTGGAAAAAAGGCAGCCTGTTCTTTCTGCTTTTATTTTATTAACAGCTGAGGTAGTTAAAGTTATTTAAAATAAAATAAAATTTATGATTAAAAAAAATTCACCAAGATGTTATTTCCTTAGTTTGACTATTTAAAAATTTTTATCATCTTTGTTCAAGAGCAGAAATCCATATGAAAAATTGGCAAGAGTATATTATAAATTTAGCTAACTGTCATCAAAGCCAGCCCAGTTATTTTCCACAACCCACTTTTCCAAGGTAAAGAGGGCTCAGAGTATACCAGCAACGGGCCTCTCTCTCCACTAGTGTTCGTTCTTCTGTCCTCTCCACCATATTTACTTTCACTCCTGCCTTATCTGTGGGGCATGACTTTGGGGTGGCTCTGGGAGAATTTAGGACTAGCTGTCCCTTGGGAAAGTTTGGAAGGGAATGGAATAGCAAGTGCTACCGTTCATTACAAGAGGCTTGTTGAAGAAAATTTACCCCGGTCACCCATCCAAAGATCAACCATGAAAGTGCAACCAATGGATTATCTGTGGAGGAACAGCTGCAGAAATGGCTTGACACAGATGCTGGTCTCAAAAGGAAGCTTCAGGACTCCTTATTAAACAAAAAAAATATTTTGGCAAAACCTCAAGATCACTTTCCTAAAAATGTAAAAGCCATAGTTTTGCCCCATGGCACCCCTAGGACTGCAAGAATCTGTCAGTTGTAATATATTCTAACCAGAATTCCCATGTGTCTTATAAAACTTACAGCAATGGCACTGCTGTCAGACAATGGGTCATCACTTCTGAATGTGACCTTTGCCAGTTGTGTGCTCTGTTGTCTCCTCTGTGCTGTGCTTTTGGTCTAGAAGCACAACAATGGCCTGCACAAAAGGGAGAACATTTTCTCCTGCCCCACCCTGGACGTCACCCTGCTTGGCTGAATTCTTTTTGGAGCGTAGTCATTGTTCCTTTGTTTAAGGAATGTCACATTCTGAGAGGAAAAGGCAAATACTGAAAACTCCACTGACATATATACACTAACATGTATAAAATAGATAACTAGTGAGAACCTGCTGTATAGCACAGGGAACTCTGCTGTACAGTAAAAACTAACACAACATCATAAAACAACTATACCCCAATTAAAAGAAAAAAAAAGAAAACTCCAAAGACCATGCGAAGCTCCTGGAGATTGCTTGAACTGTTCTAAGCTGCCTTAGAAACTAGATCATGTTCATTAGAAATAAATACATGTAGAACAGATACTTACATCACTGAAACTAGTTCTTACAGAGTCTGACAGTATTCCTAGTAAGGCTCAAAATAATCACGTGCATTTGAGATATGTCCACATCTCCTTGATAAAGCGTGAGAATAATAAATAAGGGCACATATTTCACTCTGATTCTGATGGGTGACCATATAGTGATGTTTAGAGGACAGAAAATCAGAGTCAGATACTTCCTTGACTTTTTTAAATTGCACTCATCTTGGCGCTAATCTGTCTGACTTTGTCCTCTGTAATTGTCAGGTAGGATCAACCAAGTCCAGATATTGATCTCTAAAAATATGTGGAGGATTTTTTTAATATGTAGGACTTCATAAAAATAATAGGATTTATTGAGATGCATTTAAACATATGCTATGGAATGAGGATTATATAGTTTACCACATGCATAAATATATAAAATAAACTACGAGTAATACACAGTGGAGACCTGACAACCTTCCAGTTGTACTTCACTAATGAACTAATGAAAACTCTTAGCCCAGAGTAGCTAATCTGCTTTTTTTAGTGATTGCCCTAGAGTTTGCAGCATATGTTTACAGCTAATCCAATCCACTTTCAGATAACACTGTACCACTTCATTGTTATGAGTACTTTATAATAACAAAATTATAGGCAGTATGAGTACCTTATAATAACAAAATAGTCCTGGTTCCTGCCTCTCGTCCCTTGTATCATTTTTGTGATTCATTTCATTTCTCTATGTGTACCTAAGCACATATACATATATATCATATATACATAAGCATCGTAATCAAAATAATTGAATATATTATTGGTGTTATTATTTTGAACAAACCTGTTTTCTGTTAGATCAACTCGGAATAGGAAAAATGAAAGTTTTTATTTAACCTTCATTTATTGCTTCTTTAGTGTTTTTCCTTTCTTTATATAGATCCAAGCTTCTGATTTTTAATATTTTCCTTTTTTCTAAAGAATTTCTTTTAACATTTCTTTCCTGCAGGTCTATTGGCAACGAATTCCTCCAGTTTCTGTTTGTCTGAGAAATTATTTCTCCTTCACTTTTGAATGGTAATTTCACAGGGTGTGGAATTCTAACTTGGTGGGTTTTTTTCTCTCAACACTTTAAATATTTCACTCTGCTCTCTTGTTTGCATGAGTTCTGAGAAGTCACATGCAGTTCTTTCTCTGTGCCTCTGTAGGTAAGGTGTTTTTTCCCTCTGGCTTCTTTCAGGACTTTGATTTTCTGTAATTTGAAAGTGATATGCCTAGGTGTAGTTTTTTTGGGGTTTTTTTGGGCATTTATTGTACTTGCTGTTTTGGGGTATCCTGGATCCACGGTTTGGTATCTGATATTAAGTTGCTGAAATTCAGGTTCCCATGGTAGTCAGCTTATGAGTCTCTACTCTGGAAAGTAGAGACTCATTCACTCGTCTGTCTCTATTCACTCACATGTCTCTCCAGTCTTGGGAGCAGCAGTTTGCCCTGTGCCCTTTCCTCTCTCATATCCAAGAAGAATTGTTGATTTTTCAGTCTGTTCAGCTTTTTACTTGTCATTACAACAGAGTGGCAACTTCCAAGTTCCTTACATGTGGAACCTTTAACCGGAATTCTTTCCAAGGTGGCTAATCTAATATTCTCTTCTTCTACTGGTCAACTTAGTCCCATCCCATCCCATTTTTATCACATGCAGCCAGCAGAGATTAGACCCTCCCCTGTTTCCAGGGCCTTAGTTTTGTTCCCTAATAGTGCACTTGCTGGGGATTTCTCAGTTGGTTTCTCTGAAGGCTTGCTTTGCTCAATATACCCTGCAAAATGCTGAATGTTTGCTTTTCTTGTTAACCCTGTGAGTTTTGTGAGATGTTGCAGGCCTCTGACTTTCTTTAAGTGTGTGCTTTGCCTGATTTGTACACAGTGGCTGCAGAAGAGGAGTTATAAGCAGGAAAGAATACTTCTTGATTGTGGTAAATTTTGAAAATGGTTCCTACCTTGTTCCATTAAGCATTCTTCAAGCACCAGCGATGCTCCTGTTTGAGCATTTCTTACGTATTTCTTACATAATTTCTTTCTGACCATGACAGTCAATGTATGTAATCAGTTCATTGGGATTTCAGGGAGGAAAAAACTATTGGCTTTGAGTCTTACCAATGTTGTGAGAAGTATGGGTTTCAGCAATGGATAATAAAATCAGTGTGTTTGAGCTCTTGCAGTGATGGGACTCAAGTTCTTCTTGACTGAGCCTTCATTATGAAGGATAGATCTGAACTCATTGATCAAGGAAATCAGAGAGGAAGGGGTTCAAAGAGCCAGAAAATACAAAGTAAATATTTGGTGGGAACTGAAATTGAAAGTTGGTAGATTTAGGATGGACTTGTCAACAAGATATATGGTTTTACATTTCCTACTCTTACCATCTTCTATGAAGTTACATGTTATTTCTGTATTTTGTAAGGGAATTGTGGCAGTGCCCTCTATTGAGTCATAGAATTTTTATCATCTCACATTATTAAAATCAATGTTATATCCAATTTTAGGAGAATTATAGATTATGTCCTAGTGTAAAATTTAACTTATACTGCTTAACATGTACTCAAGCGGTTATAGAAAGAGATATTGGTATTTGTCAGTATTTTAAAAACTGGGTATAAAGTACTTTGAATCTCTTGCAGGTGATGTGATTAAATATTCAGTGCCTGAGTATCCTTCACCTTAAATTTTGATATAGTAGGAAATATTGCATTTTCTGCCATAGGTGATTACAATAAGTTGTCTTTACTTGCTTTCTCTATACCCTTTCTAACTTGAATTTTTGAGCCAGCAAAATCTTATATGAACTAAATTAACCATATAACAGGCTCCCTTTATTTTACAATCTCAGTATTGAATTGAGAATATGATGAGCTATGTCACTTTTATTTCGTTTTGGTTTTGGACATAAGAAACTTTACTTGTTCTTATATCAAGGTATAATTTCCACTTGAAATGATCAGGTTCAGGGGTATATGAAGATAATTCATTTTTTTAAAACATATTTATTGGAGTATAATTGCTTTACAATGGTGTGTTAGTCTCTGCTTTATAACAAATAGATTCCGCTATACATATACATATACCTGCAGTGATGGGACTCAAGTTCTTCTTGACTGAGCCTTCATTATGAAGGATAGATCTGAACTCATTGATCAAGGAAATCAGAGAGGAAGGGGTTCAAAGAGCCAGAAAATACAAAGTAAATATTTGGTGGGAACTGAAATTGAAAGTTGGTAGATTTAGGATGGACTTGTCAACAAGATATATGGTTTTACATTTCCTACTCTTACCATCTTCTATGAAGTTACATGTTATTTCTGTATTTTGTAAGGGAATTGTGGCAGTGCCCTCTATTGAGTCATAGAATTTTTATCATCTCACATTATTAAAATCAATGTTATATCCAATTTTAGGAGAATTACAGATTATGTCCTAGTGTAAAATTTAACTTATACTGCTTAACATGTACTCAAGCGGTTATAAAAAGAGATATTGGTATTTGTCAGTATTTTAAAAACTGGGTGTAAAGTACTTTGAATCTCTTGCAGGTGATGTGATTAAATATTCAGTGCCTGAGTATCCTTCACCTTAAATTTTGATATAGTAGGAAATATTGCATTTTCTGCCATAGGTGATTACAATAAGTTGTCTTTACTTGCTTTCTCTATACCCTTTCTAACTTGAATTTTTGAGCCAGCAAAATCTTATATGAACTAAATTAACCATATAACAGGCTCCCTTTATTTTACAATCTCAGTATTGAATTGAGAATATGATGAGCTATGTCACTTTTATTTCGTTTTGGTTTTGGACATAAGAAACTTTACTTGTTCTTATATCAAGGTATAATTTCCACTTGAAATGATCAGGTTCAGGGGTATATGAAGATAATTCATTTTTTTAAAACATATTTATTGGAGTATAATTGCTTTACAATGGTGTGTTAGTCTCTGCTTTATAACAAATAGATTCCGCTATACATATACATATACCCCCATATCTCCTCCCTCTTGCATCTCCCTCCCTCCCACCCTCCCTATCCCACCCCTCTAGGTGGTCAAAAAGCACCGAGCTGATCTCCCTGTATGCAGCTGCTTCCCACTAGCTCTCTATTTTACATTTGGTAGTGTATATATGTCCATGCCACTCTCTCACTTTGTCCCAACTTACCCTTCCCCCTCCTTGTGTCCTCAAGTCCATTCTCTACGTCTGCGCCTTTATTCCTGTCATGCCCTTAGGTTCATTCTCTACGTCTGTGTCTTTATTCCTGTCATGCCCCTAGAACCATCCTGGCTATTGTAAATAGAGCTGCAATGAACATTTTGATACATGACTCTTTTTGAATTATGGTTTTCTCAGGGTATATGCCCAGTAGTGGGATCGCTGGATCGTATGGTAGTTCTATTTTTAGTTTTTTAAGGAACCTCCTTACTGTTCTCCATAGTGGCTGTATCAATTTACATTCCCACCAACAGTGCAAGAGGGTTTGCTTTTCTCCACTCGCTCTCCAGCATTTATTGTTTATAGCTATTTTGATGATGACCATTGTGACTGGTGTGAGGTGATACCTCATTGTAGTTTTGATTTGCATTTCTCTAATGATTGGTGATGTTGAGCATCCTTTCATGTGTTTGTTGGCAATCTGTATACCTTCTATGGAGAAATGTCTATTTAGGTCTTCTGCCCATTTTTGGATTGGGTTGTTTGTTTTTTTGATATTGAGCTGCATGAGCTGCTTGTAAATTTGGAGATTAATCCTTTGTCAGTTGCTACACTTGGCAAATATTTTCTCCCATTCTGAGGACTGTCTTTTCATCTTGTTTATGGTTTCCTTTTCTGTGCAAATAGCTTTTAAGTTTCATTAGGTCCCATTTGTTTATTTTTGTTTTTATTTCCATTTCTCTAGGAGGTGGGTCAGAAAGGATTTTGCTGTGATTTATGTCATAGAGTGTTCTGTCTATGTTTTCCTCTAAGAGTTTTATAGTGTCTGGCCTTCATTTAGGTCTTTAATCCATTTGGAGTTTATTTTTGTGTATGGTGTTAGGGAGTGTT
>NC_041221.1:44090841-44092514 GCF_002837175.3 Physeter macrocephalus | reverse complement strand
CATATGTGCGTGCGTTTATCTCTGGGCTTTCTATCCTGTTCCATTGATCTATATTTATGTTTTTGTGCCAGTACCATACTGTCTTGATTACTGTAGCTTTGTAGTATAGTCTGAAGTCCGGGAGCCTGATTCCTCCAGCTCAGTTTTTCATTCTCAAGATTACTTTGCTATTCGGGGTCTTTTGTGTCTCCATAGAAATTGTGAAATTTTTTGTTATAGTTCTGTGAAAAATGCCATTGGTCATTTGATAGGGATTGCATTGAATCCATAGATTGCTTTGGGTAGTGTAGTCATTTTCACAATGTTGATTCTTCCAATCCAAGAACATGGTATATCTCTCCATCTGTTTGTATCATCTTTACTTTCTTTCATCAGTGTCTAATAGTTTTCTGCATACAGGTCTTTTGTCTCCTTAGGTAGGTTTATTCCTAGGTATTTTATTCTTTTTGTTGCAGTGGTAAATGGGAGTGTTTCCTTAATTTCTCTTTCAGATTTTTCATCAGTAGTGTATAGGAATGCAAGAGATTTCTGTGAATTAATTTTGTACATTGCTACTTTACCAAGTTCATTGATTAGCTCTAGTAGTTTTCTGGTAGCATCTTTAGGATTCTTTATGTATAGTATCATGTCATCTGCAGTGACACCTTTACTTCTTCTTCTCCAATTTGGATTCCTTTTATTTCTTTTTCTTCTCTGACTGCTGTGGCTAAAACTTCCAAAGCTATATTGAATAATAGTGGTGAGAGTGGACAACCTTGTCTTGTTCCTGATCTTAGTGGAAATGGTTTCAGTTTCTCACAATTGAGAATGATGTTGGCTGTGGGTTTCTCATATGTGGCCTTTATTTTGTTGAGGTAAGTTCCCTCTATGCCTACTTTCTGGAGAGTATTTAGCATAAATGGGTGTTGAATTTTGTTGAAAGCTTTTTCTGCATCTGTTTAGATGATCATATGGTTTTTCTCCTTCAATTTGTTAATATGGTTTATCACAGCTGTTGGATTCTGTTTGCTAGCATTTTGTTGAGAATTTTTGCATTTTGTTCAGCAGTGATATTGGCCTGTAGTTTTGTTTTTTGTGTGACATCTTTGTCTGGTTTTGGTATCAGGCTGATGGTGGCCTTGTAGAATGAGTTTGGGAGTGTTCCTCCCTCTGCTATATTTTGGAAGAGTTTGAGAAGGATAGCTGTTACCTCTTCTCTAAATATTTGATAGAATTCACGTGCAAAGCCATCCGGTCCTGGGCTTTTGTTTGATGGAAGATTTTTAATCACAGTTTCAATTTCAGTGCTTGTGATTGGTCTGTTTATATTTTCTATTTCTTCCTGGTTCAGTCTCAGAAGGTTGTGCTTTTCTAAGGATTTCTCCATTTCTTCCAGGTTGTCCTTTTTTTATTTTTATTTTTTTGTGGTATGCGGGCCTCTCACTGTTGTGGCTTCTCCCGTTGCGGAGCACAGGCTCCAGATGCACAGGTTCAGTGGCCATGGCTCACAGGCCCAGCCACTCCACGGCATGTGGGATCTTCCCGGACCGGGGCACGAACCTGTGTCCCCTGCATCAGCAGGCGGATTCTCAACCACTGCGCCACCAGGGAGGCTCTAGGTTGTCCATTTTATTGGCATATAGTTGCTTGTAATAATCTCCCATGATCCTTTGTATTTCTGCAGTGTCAGTTGT
>NC_041221.1:44080328-44090427 GCF_002837175.3 Physeter macrocephalus | reverse complement strand
AGGTAGGATTGTATTGCTATAAACTTCCCTCTTAGAACTGCTTTTGCTGCATCCCATAGGTTTTGGGTCGTTGTGTTTTCATTGTCATTTGTTTCTAGGTATTTTTTGTTTTCCTCTTTGATTTATTCAGCAATCACTTGGTTATTAAGTAATGTGTTGTTTAGCCTCCATGTGTTTGTATTTTTTATAGATTTTTTCCTGTAATTGACATCTAGTCTCATAGCATTGTGGTCGAAAAAGATACTTGATACAATTTCAGTTTTTTTAAATTTACCAAGGCTTGATTTGTGACCCAAGATATGATCTATCCTGGAGAATGTTCCATGAGCACTTGAGAAGAAAGTGTATTCGGTTGTTTTTGGATGAAATGTCCTATAAATATCGATTAAGTCCATCTTGTTTAATGTATCATTTAAAGCTTGTGTTTCCTTATTTATTTTCATTTTGGATAATATGTCCATTGGTGAAAGTGGAGTGTTAAATTCCCCTATTATGAATGTGTTACTGTCGATTTCCCCTTTTATAGCTGTTAGCATTTGCCTTGTGTATTCAGGTGCTCCTGTGTTGGGTGCATAAATATTTACAATTGTTATATCTTCCTCTTGATTTGATCCCTTGATCATTATGTAATGATCATTATGTATGATCATTCTTTGTCTCTTTTAATTGTCTTTATTTTAAAGTCTATTGTGTCTGATATGAGTATTGCTACTCCAGCTTTCTTTTGATTTCCATTTGCATGGAATATCTTTTTCCATCCCCTCACTTTCAGTCTGTATGTGTCCCTAGGTCTGAAGTGGGTCTCTTGTAGACAGCATATAGATGGGTCTTGTTTTTGTATCCATTCAGCCAGTCTGTGTCTTTTGGTGGGAGCATTTAATCCATTTACATTTAAGGTAATTATCGATATGTATGGTCCTATTACCATTTACTGAATTGTTTCAGGTTGTTCTTGTAGGTCTTTTCCTCCTCTTGTGTTTCTTGCCTAGAGAAGTTCCTTTAGCATTTGTTGTAAAGCTGGTTTGGTGGTGCTGAACTCTCTCAGCTTTTGCTTGTCTGTAAAGGTTTTAATTTCTCCATCAAATCTGAATGAGATCCTTACCATTTTCTTAATTGTTTTGGGTTTGTTTTTGTAGGTCTTTTCCTTCTGTTGTGTTTCCAGCCTAGAGAAGTTCCTTTAGCATTTGTTGTAAAGCTGGTTTGGTGGTGCTGAATTCTCTTAGCTTTTGCTTGTCTGTAAAGGTTTCAATTTCTCTGTCAAATCTCAGTGAGATCCTTGCTGGGTAGAGTAATCTTGATTGTACGTTTTTCCCTTTCATCACTTTAAATATGTCTTGCCACTCTCTTCTGGCTTGCAGAGTTTCTGCTAAAAGATCAGCTGTTAACCTTATGGGGATTCCCTTGTATGTTATTTGTTGGTTTTCCCTTGCTAATTTTAATATTTTTTCTTTGTATTTAATTTTCGATAGTTTGATTAATATGTGAATTGGCATGTTTCTCTTTGGATTTATCCTGTATTGACTCTCTGCGCTTCCTGGACTTGATTGACTATTTTCTTTCCCGTATTAGGGAAGTTTTCAACTATGATCTCTTCAAATATTTTCTCAGTCCCTTTCTTTTTCTCTTCTTCTTCTGGGACCCCTATAATTCGAATGTTATTGCCTTTAATGTTGTCCCAGAGGTCTCAAAGACTGTCCTCAATTCTTTTCATTCTTTTTTTCTTTATTCTTCTCTGTAGTAGTTATTTCCACTATTTTATCTTCCAGGTCTTTTGTCCGTTCTTCTGCCTCAGTTATTCTGCTCTTGATTCCTTCTAGAGAATTTTTAATTTCACTTATTGTGTTGTTCATCATTGTTTGTTTGCTCTTTAGTTTTTCTGGGTCCTTGTTAAACATTTCTTGTATTTTCTCCATTCTATTTCCAAGATTTTGGATCATCTTTACTATCATTATTCTGAATTCTTTTTCAGGTAGTCTGACTATTTCTTCTTCGTTTGTTTGGTCCGGTGGGTTTTTACCTTGCTCCTTCATCTGCTGTGTGTTTCTCTGTCTTCTCATTTTGCCTAACTTACTGTGTTTGGTGTCTCCTTTACACAGCCTGCATGTTCGTATTTCCCATTGTTTTTGGTGTCTGCCCCCAGTGGCAAAGGTTGGTTCAGTGGGTTGTGTAGGCTTCCCGGTGGAGGGGACTTGTGCCTGTGTTCTGGTGGATGAGGCTGGATCATGTCTTTCTGGTGGGCAGGACCACATCTGGTGGTGTGTTTTAGGGTGTCTGTGACCATATTATGATTTTAAGCAGCCTCTCTGCTAATTGGTGGGGTTGTGTTCCTATCTTGCTTGTTGTTTGGCATAGGGTGTCTAGCACCGTAGCTTGCTTGTTGTTGATTGGAGCTAAGTCTTAGCACTGAGATGGAGATCTCTGGGAGAGCTTTCTCCATTTGATACTATGTGGAGCTGGGAGGTCTCTGGTGCACCAGTGTCCTGGAACTTGACTCTCCCACCTCAGAGGCATAGCCCTGACACCTGGCCAGTACACCAAGACCCTGTCAGCCACGCGGCAGATGAGTGGTTTATTACCGGGGATTTTAAAGCACAGGTACCAACAGCCAGATGAAGAGATTCATAGCATTAGGTCGAGAACAAAGAAACTTCAATCCTCTTGGAGTTTGGAGCCCAGCACAGTGGCACGTGGAGGCATTCTGCTTCACCAACTTGGAAGCTCTCTGAAACCCCTCCTTTTGTGGTGGCTTCACTACACAGGCATGGTTGATTAAATTCTTAGGCATTGGTGATTAATTCCTGAAGATAATTCTTAAAAAGTAAAAGGTCTTAACTGATCTCTCACTGCTAGTATCTAATAAGATTTACCAAATATTTACAGGTGCACAGTGACACTCTCATGGCTATGTGGAGAAAGCAACTCAGAATCCTCTATAAATAACATTTTGAATTTGATTGTCATATATTTTAGAATGTGATTGATTTCCACTTAATACCTTTTTCAAGTAAATACTTCTAGATAAGCAGCTAACTTAGTTCTGGCCCAATATATTGATTGGCATCCTTAATTAACTAGAATTTCTTTGGGGGCTGTGTTCAATGTGTAAGAGAAAGGGGCCAAAGGCAAAGCCAGATTAAAAGCCAATATCGTTTGTCTTTTTTCAATGCCAGGGAAATTTCAAGGTCATACAGATTCAGCCTTAAGCTCTTCTACTTTCTGCATTTGCAGTGTTACATCATGATCACTGCTCTAAATAGGATGACCTCATTCTAACCCCCTCCACAAGAGGTATTACAATATCCTATGTCAGAGAAAGATTCTGTTATTCCAGCAATTGGTTTACAGAGTTAATTAATGACTATGTCACTCAAGATTGGTGGTTTGATTTTTTTTTTTACTACAAAGGAGACATTATCAATCAGGGTGCCCTGCACACCCAAACGGAATACCTTGACTACTTTCAAAGGTGTGGGTCGGACTTAGGGAAACCAAGAAAGATGATTCATTACCTCTGTCCATTAATAGCAGAGGATTGGGGGAACAAGGCTACCGTCCTAGGCTTGAAGAAGTAAAAAGGAACAGTTATCCTGAGAGACAGCGCCTCCATTCCCCAAATCCAACTGGAAGCCGCAGCAATCTATAGCATCAGCTTCCCAGGGTTCCGAACAGCTGCAGAAGGGATCTGGAGTGGAAACAGAAAAAGTGTAACACAGGAGAGGATGAAATGAAAAGTCAATAAAATCAGTAGTGGTTAGTATCCTAGCAAGCCAAGCTGGATGGTAGCTCTGGGTCTTGACTTGAGAAAGGAAGAAAGCTAGCATTTACTGAGTACTGTTCTACTTACTACTGCTATCTAACATATCAACCTAAATTTAGTACAGTAAAACAACCATGATTTTACTATGCTCCTGGTCAGAAATTTAGACAGGATGCAGTGGGGATGGTGTGTCTTAGCTTCGCAGTGTTTGCCACCGTACCTATGAAGACCTAGATGGCTAAGAATGACTCAGATGCCTGGGAGCTGGAGTCATCTGTAGGCTTCTGTGCTCAGATGACTGGCACCTGGGCTGGGTGGCTCACTAGGGACTGTCAACTGGACCACCTACACCTGGCCTCTCCAAGGGTGTAGGCTTCTTACGCCATGGCAGCAGAGACTCCTGAGAGTGACAGATCCAAAAGAATCGGATAGAAGCAGCATGGTCTTTTATGACCTAGCACACAGCTTCATTTCTGCATTCAGTCCCAGGTCAGGGTAACTAGACTCCGTGTCGTGATGGAGTGATATCATGGTCACATTGTAGAAGAACATGCCAGATGAGAGATTATTGTTGCAGCCATCTTTGGAAAATACAACTTGTCATATTCACATTTACTAAGGCAATATGAACTAATAATTTTGACACTTTCTGACAACAGTTGCAACAAACTGTTTTCCAAGTTAATGGTAAAATTACATTAACCAGAATCCTCTTATTAGCCAGTGTTCTCAATGATTAAACTTTATCTTCCCTTCATGGATTATAGATTTTTAAATGTGGAAGACACTCCCAGAAATCAGCTAGCTCAGCCTCCTGCCCTTAAACAGTCTGAATGTCATTATTCTCATTTTCCTGCAGTTAGCCAAGTGACAGGTAGAAGGAAAAGTAGACACTAGAACTAGACATTAGAACCCAGGACCCTTGGATTTTATTTATTTAACCAGAATTTGATAAGGAATGAAATTATAGATTAAATTTTACCAAATGAACACACAAGCATCAAAGTAGAGGCAGAAGCACCTGGCCAGGTATTGTGTTCCTATAACATAGGAGAAATCAATCTTCTGAGCTGGAGCTCCTCATTGGAGGGTTTGGGCTTAGCTTTGTATCTGTCAAGTGAGAACTCAAGAGCTAGAAGAATAGAAGATTAGTGTTCACCACCACCATTAATTCCAACAGAAAAACCCTGACCCATTGTTATTAATTTTCCTCCATGCACTTGGCACTATCTGCCTGGCCCGTCCATCTGTTCATCTGGCTGCTGGTCCAGCAGATTGACCCATGAAATGTTATTAACTTCCTGGTGGAGACTTTTTATAAAGTTCTGTGCCCTCCTACTACTTCTGGAGTCAAGCCCTGAGCATGCTTATCTTTGCTATCCATGCGCAGAAACAAGGCTTTTTGGGGATGTTTCCAGCCTCTGAGAGTCACCTGACAGTTGCCTTTTATTTTTGACATCAAGCATTTGCCAAACGACCCAAAGTTTTAATGAAACTTCTAAGAGCTAAGCTTTTTCTTTTTTCTCTTCTATGATGGCAGATACATGTCAGCTTTTCTGGCTTCAACCATTTCAGTCTCCACTCCACTCATATTGTCTAAGACTTCTCTGTAGGTGTTCGTGTCTTTCCAGACAATGACTCACTCATTGTACCATGAAAGTTTCTTTCATAACGTTGCTTCCAGCTGTTCGTAGTGCTTTATTTATATGACAAAAGCAAAAGAACACATAGTCTATCAGTTGAGAAAGCCTGAGTGGTTGAAAGGTTACCTATCTCTTTACAAGAATAAAATAGCATTAATTTAACAGTAAAATATTGATGATTCATTTTAAAGGCTTCACTTACTGTTCTCCAACTCCCTCTGACATTTTTAAATGGCGAGATGCAATGTCTGACATCTGAGTATGCAGCCAGCCCGGGAGACTGGAGGAGTCCGCGTGAGGGAGTGTGAGGCAGTAGGTGGTAGGGGAGCCGCCCAGTTCGGGTCCTGCCAGCCTTGTGGTTGTGGGGAAGCCCCTCCAGGTCATGGGCGCTAAAGTGAGGAGGTGACTAGCTTATTGGTGCACTCGTGGCCTTTCCAATTCTGGGCTTCACCAGTGAGCCCACTCGAGGCCTGGATGCCCTGAGAGCTCAGGGCGCCCCCCTCCGTGCAGACTGATGGCTCCATCCCCGGGGCCTCCGTCTTCAGTCTTCTCACCCAGCCTTTCACATTTCACCTGGAAAGAAGCATTAGCCCTCTCGGGGGAGCTGATGACTCTCTTTCTCACTGCCCTTTACCCCTTAGTCCGTGAGGTTCTGGCCACTCCTCTGTGTTTTTGCTAATGATGTCCTAGCTGCTAGCAAAGCCACTGGTCCTTTCTTTTCCCTTCTCAACCTATGTGACTTCATTATGCCTCCGCTTCCTCATCTGTCTAAGAGCAGTAATGATAGTGTTGACTTCATTGAGTTGTTGTGAGGTTTCAGTCATTATATATCATGGTGGATAATAGGTACTACATTATACACACACACACATATATGTATATATATTTGTCTGGGTCATATATAGGTAGTCACACACACACATACACACACACATACACAATTTTGAATAGTGGCCTGGGCAAGGCAAGCACCACATGTGTTAACTATTGTTATATATCCAAAGTCAAATCCAGCCCACACATGTGCTTTGTTTGCCTGTGGACCTGGCCATTCCCGTGTGCTTCTCTTACTTACTTACCAACCCGATTCCAGAAAGCAGCAGTATTATCAATCCCTGCTATCAAAACCCTCTACTTTCAAAAACATAACCTCTCAAACTTCACAACATTATTTTGAATTTTATTCCTGTCTTTCAGAGCTTATAAACTCCAACTAATATAAAGTTCCCAACTCCTCCATCCCTTCATTAAAATAGTAATGTATGATTGTGTTATAACAACTGGTGGTGATATCTGCTTTCACTATATAAATCTCACCTTGTTTTTTTTTTTGGCATATGTGTGTTAGTCTTGTCTCCACAGCTAGATTGTAATCTTTATATTAGACTATATATCAATCTGCCTATATTATCCGTGGCCCTTCCTAAGCAAGATCTTTTCCACCCATTGCCTTCTGCAGCATGAGTAGAGAGAATAAGAGGTCCCCACTCCTCATCCCTACGTTAAAACCAAATACTTTATGGACAACCTTCCCATCAGCTATAGGCATGACCAGGGGCCTCACCTGACACTGAGGATGTAGGCTCGGGATTTAATATATGTGAACCGTTCTGCCCGACCCCCAGGTGTACGCCGCCAGACTGCCCATTGCGTGAAGAAGGGTCGCGGGATGGTGAAAGCTACGTTCTGTGACCCAGAAACACAACCCAGTGGGAGACAGAAGAAGTGCCACGAAAAGGATTGTCCACCCAGGTAAGCGTCGGTAACAGCTGGAGATCTGTGTGTCCGCCTACAGTGGTGGCTGGTTTAACAGTAATCCAGGGCTCGGTGCTGCAAGAGGGCCGTGTGGCTTTGTTATTCGAATAAATACAGGAAAGCTGTCACAGGTTTCTGTGGCTATGCTGTTGGAATCTGTGACAAGCTGTGAAGGGGACATTTTCTCCCCAGAGAGCAGTATTTCTTACAAAGCCTGTGTGATCTGTGTTTAATTCTTTGGTAAGACTTAAGTCCCAAAGCGCTGTTGAAGAGAATGGTATGTAAATCATCCAAAAATTCTTTAGCTAATTGGGCTTGACTTTTCCAAGAGCACTTACCAACCAGTGCAACAGAAGCTTCTAGATAACATGCTGACAGCTTCAGATCGCTGCCTGGAAGAGTGGACTTACAGACCAGGCTTTCTCCACCTCAGCACTGCTGCATTTGGGGCTAGATGATTCTTTGTTGTAGGGGGCTGTCCTGTGCATTGCAGAATGTTTAGCAACATCCCTGGCCTGTGTCTATTTAGATGTTTGTAGCACTCCATCTTCCCCACCCAGGTTGTGACAACCATAAATGTCTCCAAACATTTTTTACTAAATGTCTCCTGGGGGCGCAATCCTCCTTGGTTGAGAACCACTGTTATACAGGTATTCACTTGCTCCTAATCGTATTGGTTCAAGATTCTAAAAGGTAGCTGGGATGTTATTATGAGGGGCTTTTGTTAGAAAGAGAGAGAAAGAGGGGTGGAGAAGAGCAAGAGAGAGAGAGAGAGAGCGAGAAAGAAAAGAGAGAGGAAAGGAAAGAAAGAATTAATTCTGGGGAGTGTCTTCATTCTCTCTTGTCCTTAAACAGGGATGTAGTTCCATTGCAGATTCCATCAGGCATTCATTCCAGTCCCAAGAAGACATATTAAGAAGCGTTTAGTTTAACAGGAGGGAGCTAGTTGGCATAATCAATCTACCAAGTGACAGGCTTAATTCTAAAGAAGAGCTGGAAGAATGGGATAAATGCCAGAGAACTAGGTCAAAAAGAAGAGTCTAGACAAGTCAATGAAGGCAAACAGTGTCAGTCTCTTATAGGCTCGAACAGCGAGGTCCCAGAGGCCAGGGAGTTCTCGTCTCAGAGTCAGGTTGATTCTCTATCCAGTTCTGTGGTTTCTTCCAGGTACAAAGGGGGCTGTGAGGTACAGAGCTGGACCCCACCTCCACTGAGGCAGGACAGAGGTGCACCTGTCCCCTCACCTCGCTGCTGCTCTTCCCTGTAACTCTCTTGCTGGGAAGAACTAGGGACTTGAGCACAGGATTGTTTCTTATCGCTAGCCTTATCTAATCAATAGCCTACGATGCTGCAGCAGAGCTTATGGGCTTCCAGCATACTTATTCTCAGAGTTAATGACTGTTATCCGTCACTTCCTTTTGCCCTCACTAGCTGACTACCACTACATACACGCCTGGGATTCTCACCTCACTTTTCAAAGCCACCCTCCCTGGTGAGTGGCTACCTCTTTAAAAACCACAGCTGTTTATTTCTTGAAGCTAATTTTATCCCTGGGGTTCAGGTTCTCATTTTTTATTATTTTACTTAGTCTGCCTGGGCCTTAATATTACCAGCAAATATTTGTGAAGCATTCATTATTTTCCATGAGAGACACGACAGTGATAATAACCATATAACAGTTACCATTTACTGAGCACTGTGATATTGTGATATAATAAGAGATATGTGTCTGGGTACCTGGTTCCAGGCAGAGCTCCTAATACTCAAGGCTAACTAGCTCTAAGCCTGCAGCAGGTCGACATACAGCAGACTCCTCAAAGAGGCATGTACCTCACCTCTTACTCAATCTGTGTCTGAGGCAAAGCAAGCACTCTGCTAGGTGTGGTGGGCACCAGAAGATTTTGATGCGGGCACTCACCTGCTGGGGCCAAGGTATAGCTGGGGATATTAGCTGTGTCCATAAAAGCAACAGGGTCAAAGAAGATTGTGGATTGAAGATTGTAGCAGCTCTCTATTTTAGAAGAGACATCAATCGATAGCTGACATTTTCTTATTCACCTGTAACTAAAATCTTGGCTTCACTATTTTCAGAATTCAGTTGCCATAGGGTGGTTATCTTTACGTACCTCTGCACTCTAATTACAGAACTTTCTAGTTGAAGGTGACTCTAGAATAAGATACAACCAGTGCTAGGGACTTCCCTGGTGGCGCAGTGGTTAAGAAGCCGCCTGCCAATGCAGGGGACACAGGTTCGAGCCCTGGTCCGGGAAGATCCCACATGCCGCAGAGCAACTAAGCCCGTGCACCACAACTACGGAAGCCCACGTGCCTAGAGCCCATGCTCCGCAGCAAGAGAAGCCACCACAATGAGAAGCCCATGCACTGCAATGAAGAGTAGCCCCCGTTCGCTGCAAGTGGAGAAACCCCACGCACAACGATGAAGACCCAATGCAGCCAAAAATAAATAAATTTATTTAAAAAAAAAAAAGATACAACCAGCGCTAGAAGGAGACAGATACTGGGGCAAGAGTCCAGAGGCTGGCAGACAGGAGATGAGCTGAGGCTGAAGCCTGGTAGACACACAGGAGGAGCCTTGATAGAGGAATTCTTAAGTGATACAGGCTGAGCTCTGGGGACTTGAAGTTGGCCCTGAGTGTAGTCATATGGTGGCTAAAAACTAGCCCCCAAAATATCCACATCCTGGTCCCTAGAACCTGCAAGTGTTACCTTATTTAGAAAAAGAGTCTTTGCAGGTGTGATTAAAGGGTCTTGAAATGAGATTATGCTGGATTACCCACTTGGGCCCAAAATTCCATCACAGTGTCCTTACAGGAGAGTCAGAGGGAACTTTCTCTCCCTCTATCTCTCTCTCTCTCTCTCTCTCTCTCTCTCTCTCTCTCTCTCTCTCTCTCTCTCTCTCTCTCTCTCTCTCTCTCTCTCTCAC
>NC_041221.1:44046986-44080071 GCF_002837175.3 Physeter macrocephalus | reverse complement strand
TCTCTCTCACACACACACACACACACACACACACACACACACACACACGAGAAACAACATGAAGTTGGAGCAGAAAGATTTGAAGACACTGGCCTAAAGATTGGAGTGATGGGCCACGAGCCAGGGAGTGCTGGCGGCCAACAGAGATTGAAAAGAGACAAGGAATGGCTCTTCCCTAGAGCCTTTGAAGGGAGTACAGCCCTGCCCAAACCTTGACTTCATCCCAGTAATACTGACCTGGATGTTTGGCCTCCAGAACTGTAAGAAACTAGATTTCTGTTGTTTTCAGCCACCAGGTTCCTGGTGATTTGTTACAACAGCCCTAGGAAACTAACACAGGCAGCATACTAATTAACATAAGCATAATGTAAACGCAGGGGGAGAGCAGAGACAATCCTTTCACCAAGTCATAGAGGCACCAAAGCTTGGAAAACCATGTGATTAGGGTTTCCTCAGGGCATGTGGCAAAGGATTTTCTGAAGTAACACAAATATGTCACTTCCTAAGGAAGCTAACAGCCAGGAGGGCTACGTGAGATACATGCACACCAGCAAGACGGAGCTGTTGCTGTCAGGGCTGGGACCAGCAGGCAGGCATCTGGATGCCTTCCTAACGCCTTCCCTCCTCATCGCTGTCTATGGTCCCTGTCCTCCCTGGGGCTTTGTGGTTACCTGACCTCTCTCTATCTCTCAGTTCTAAGAGCGGCATTGTTAGAACAAGGTAAACGATACTTTGGGTTTTTGTTTTCCTGGAAGGCTTCCTAAGCTGCGTGCATGGATGCAGTTTGTTGACTCAGAGCAAAATTTTGGAATATGGACCAATTACACAACCCCTCCCACAAAATCAGGAATGAAGCCCCGGCAGTTCGAATGGAAGTGCTGATGGCGGCAAATACCTGGAACCAGGTCACCAGGCAGTCACTGTGCTGTCCCAGTCAGCACAAATGTGACATCCGGTGCCCAGGTTTTCTTGGTGAGCTGGTGATCATTTTTGCAGCTGCTGCTTCTGCCATTCTACACCATTGTGCTTCAAGGGAGGAAAACAATCCATCCTATTTCCAGTTTCTGCTGTTGTGTTGGAAACATAATTTCCTCCTATTCCCTCTAAGCAATTTGAAGATTATACTTACGGAAGAAGAGCAAAGCATATGCAATTTGACACGTCTTTTTAAATCCTTATTATTTGTATTATTTGGTAGCATTTTTTGTTTTGATTTCTCTCTGCCTGGTATCTATGTCCCAAGTTCCGAGTTTCTTGAGTTTCTGTACATGATTAATGCGTGGGCTCCGGCTTGTGATACTTCAAGATCAACAAATTAGCAGATCAAGCCTGAATTTACCCAGTTCAGATCTCAGGCTAAAGGCACAGCTTTCAGAGAGGGATATTAATGATCCCAATAGTGGTGTTGGTTTTTTTTTTTAAATTTTATAATTTATTATTATTATTGTTATTATTATTATTTTGGCTGCATTGGGTCTTCATTGCTGTGCATGGGCTACTCTTTGTTGCGGTGTGTGGGCTTCTCATTTCAGTGGCTTCCCTTGTTGCGGAGCATGGGCTCTAGGCACGCGGTCTTCAGTAGTTGTGGCACATGGGCTCAGTAGTTGTGGCTCGTGGGCTTCAGAGCACAGGCTTAGTAGTTGTGGCGCACGGGCTTAGTTGCTCCGCGGCATGTGGGATCTTCCTGGACCAGGGATTGAACCCGTGTCCCCTGCATTGGCAGGCGGATTCTCAACCACTGGACCACCAGGGAAGTCCCCCAGTATTGGTTTTTTTAAACTGGAAAGTAAAAATGTAGGCCCTTGTTTTTTTTTTCATACTATAGGTGATACACACACCACACACAGACAAAATTACATGCATGCATACATACATACATTTATGTTTAAATTTATGGTACCTGTACTTGACCCCAGCTAGTTAATTTTATTGAAATTTCATTTTTAATATTTATTTGTCCTAGTATTGTATATGTGTTCTTTTCCCTGAATCTGTATTTGTTTATTTAATGCATCTGGACTAAACCTTTATCAAAATAACAACTGGCAAATTCACCTATGGTGCTTCTCTTACGCAGTTCATTTCTGTTGAAATAGATAAGGCTCTCTAACTTGGTTAGAGATATTTGACTCCTGAAAATGTTAAGTAAATACAGCACATAACAGGTACAATTTCTGAAAATGCATTCTGAAGTAGCATATGATAAGCTAAATAGAATGCCATGAAATATTCCAACATAATGGTTAATTTACAGAAGTCCTTCTTACTTATGATTGCATTTCAGCTTCCCAAAAGATTCATGATAAAGTCAGGGGGTAGAGGGTGGTTAGTATTCCCAGGTGGTAGAGAGGTAACTAACAATTTTTAAGAACCCACTATTTTTACTTTTTTCTTTTGCTTTATTTATTTACTTTTTTATTGATGCACCTACATTGACATATCATAATTACCCAAAGTCTATAGTTTACCATAGGGTTCTCACTCTCGGTGTTGTACATTCTATGGGTTGTGACAAATATATAATGACATGTACCCATCATTATGTTATCATACAGAGCATTTTCACTACCTAAAACTCCTCTGTGCTTTGCCTATTCATCTCTACTTCCCTCCTTTGGCAACCACTGATCTTTTTACTGTCTCCATAGTTTTGCCTTTTCCAGAATGCCATATAATGGGAATCATACGGTATATAACCTTTCAAATTGTCTTCTTTCACTGTGTAATATGCATTTAAGTTTTCGCCGTGTCTTTTGATGGCTTGATAGCTCATTGCTTTTTAGTGTGAATAGTATTCCATTGTCTGGATGGAATATCCATTCACTTTCTGAAGGACATCTTGGTTGCTTCCAAGCTTTGGCAATTATGAGTAAAGCTACTGTAAACATCCCTATGCAGGTTTTTGTGTGAACGACAAGTTTTCAGCTCCTTTGGGTAAATACCAAGGAGCGTGATTTCTGAATTGAGAACCCATTCTGTTTCAAGCCCTTTCCATATTACCAAACAATTTATTCATGTTAGCAATCCTGATTGGTAGATACTTTTATGTCATTGTACAGATGAGGGCACTAACGTCTTCACAAAAATTTTCCCAAGTCACTTAACAATAAGTGGTAGAGTCTAGATTTGAACCTAGATTGGTTTACTGAGAATTCTATGCTGGTGCTAGTACACCATGTTGCTGCCCAGGCTCTCAGGATGAACAGCTTTTGGTAAAATTAGATTCCCAAAATTTACAATATTTCTCACACATTAAAACACAATGAAAATGTTATAAACAAGCAGAAAGTTCTAACTTCAAAGCTAAATCATGCCTGCAAACTCACAAGGGGATTAAAGAAAGGAAATTAATTTGCTTTTTTAAAGAATAAATAATAAATTTCGATGGCTGTGTTAATATTATTTGTTTTTGAAAGCTTAGTCCAATAGTTTCCTATTCCTATATGAATTTCAAGTTGCAATATCTTCCTCTATCACCTAATTTTCATGCTATCTGAAAAGTTCATACCCATCATTCAGAGCCGTCATTTCCCCCTCCGAAAATGATTTCATGTGAAAGATTTAATCTTTTATTTCTGGTTTATTGTCCTTCAGTAATAATTTGTCTCTACATCCCATTTGAACATTCTGTGTTCTTTCCCAAATGGGTACTTAAGACAGATTTTAAAGATTTAATAAAAGCTTCTGGTAATCTAAACATAAGAAATATGTGTTGGGAACTTCCCTGGTGGTGCGGTGGTTAAGAATCCTCCTGCCAATAAAGATTTAATCTTTTATTTCTGGTTTATTGTCCTTCAGTAATAATTTGTCTCTACATCCCATTTGAACATTCTGTGTTCTTTCCCAAATGGGTACTTAAGACAGATTTTAAAGATTTAATAAAAGCTTCTGGTAATCTAAACATAAGAAATATGTGTTGGGAACTTCCCTGGTGGTGCAGTGGTTAAGAATCCTCCTGCCAATGCAGGGGACACGGGTTCAATCCCTGTTCCAGGAA
This sequence comes from Physeter macrocephalus, assembly GCF_002837175.3. Classification (NCBI taxonomy): domain Eukaryota; kingdom Metazoa; phylum Chordata; class Mammalia; order Artiodactyla; family Physeteridae; genus Physeter; species Physeter macrocephalus. The sequence continues at coordinate 44,076,074 of NC_041221.1, read as the reverse complement.
GATCCCACATGCCGCGGAGCAACTAAGCCCGTGTGCCACAACTACTGAGCCTGCATTCTAGGCCCCGCGAGCTGCAACTACTGAGCCCATGCGCCACAACTACTGAAGCCTGCATGCCCTAGAGCCCATGCGCTGCAACTAGTGGGATCCATGTGCTGCAACTACCAAGCCTGTGTGCTGCAACTACTGAAGCCTACGCACCTAGAGCCCAGGTTCTGCAATAAGAGAAGCCACGGCAATGAGAAGCCCACGCACCACAGCGAACAGTAGCCCCCGCTCCCTGCAACTAGAGAAAGCCCACGCACAGCAGCAAAGACCCAACGTAGCCAAAAAATTAAAATTAAAAAATTTGAAAAAAATATATATATATAAAGGAATATGTGTTATATGGTCAGTGGCTTTCAGAATGAAAGTCTTGTGCAGCACTCTCCATGACGGAATAGCCTGTCAAGAAAGAAATTCTTTGGAATTGAAAGTGTATCTGACTCCAGAAAGAGGTCATTTGAGTCTCTTCTTTATATGGACCTCTCTCTGAACTTTGGTTTACAGCAAAGTAAAGCTCTGCTAGCCTACAGCTGTGATGGTGCCCAGCATGTCCAAATGCTCCATAAACTCCAACTCCATAAACTCTTTCCACCCTGGCAGCTGCATGTAGGTTTCAATGCCAAAAGAATGGCTCATGATTTAAATCCAGGTTTCTCCGCCTCAGCGCTAGAGCCGCTCTGGGCTGGATAATTCTTTGCCGTGGGGGGTGTCCTGTGCATTGTAGGATATTTTGCAGCATCCCTGTTCTCTGCCCACTAGATGCCAAGAGCACACCTCCACCCTCACTTGTGACAACCAAAAATGTCTTCAGACATTCCCAAATGTCCCCTGGGGAAGTGGCTGTGGGAGTCTCCATTGGTTGAGAACCACCAATCTAATTGAAAGGAATGGGGTCACTGAGAATGGGAAAAGTCCATGAGAGGTGGGAGAGGAATGAGCTTGGTGTGCATGGGAGACAACAAGAAAGCTAGAGAAAATGAGGTGGAATGAACAGGATACGGTGAGAATGTGCATACACTGTGTATAAAGATCAAGGAAGCAATAGTGCCTATATTGTAATAAAGGTTGTTATGTTGGAATGTGGAATGCCAATTGAATTGGATTTGGGGATGTATGTAAATGCTATTAGGGAAAAGATTAGTACAAAGAGAGTAATTATAAAAATTGTTATTCTTAAGGAAATTACTATTCTGAGCAAGAGTTTAACAAATTCAGATTAGGACTTTCAGTTTTCTGAGTAATGAGGGTTAGAAAGAGTTAATTTTTGTAACTTATTGGTTTATTGGTAGTCAGAGCTTCCTGAGAAAGCACTGGTATGGGTGTAGGTAGAAGATACAGATCTTTGTACTTGATTTCCAAACTATAGTAAACTTTTCCGGGGCAACTACAGGTTCTTTGAGGGTCTCGACACACACACACAGACACACACACACAGACACACACACACACACACACACACACTTCTGTATTACACATAATTCATTCTAAAACCACAGTGTCCATTTTTGGGGGTAGGAAAATTTAAAGATAAACAATCAAATCCATTTATTTGGTATCATAACACCAGTGGTTTCTAATCCTGACTTCATATGAAAGTCATCGAAGAACTCTTAAAAAACACTGATACCTTGGCCCTATGCCCAAGAGATTCTGGCCATCCAATATAGCAATGGGGCCTGAGCACTGATAACTTTTTTAAAGCTCTCCAGGTGATGGTGCAGTGAGAATCACTAATAGAGCCCCAGTCCTTAGGACTTTTACAAAGTAACTGGAATGATAAGATTGACTAATTATAGGGACTAACGAACAATCCAAGACAATGCGTGATCAATTATCCAATTGTACGTTAGGTTTGACAGGTGTCATGGACTTTTTGGCAAGAGAAAAATCAATGGCAAAAATGGAAAAAGTCATATTAAGTTGTTGTTGATTCTATGCTGATGAAACCAGAAAGGTTGCCTTATTGGGGGTGAATAAATGGGTGCGTTTGGCCTTTTGTCCTGCTGAGTTCTTTGCGTGTTATATTGTCCTTCTCACCAATCACTCAGAGCATGTAAACAGTCTTCTGTTATAAATCTCCTAGAAGAGGTGTGATTATGGCAGACACTGAAAACAATGAGATGGACAACAGAGAACAATTTGGCAATAGCTCCTGAGTCCTGGGCCTGGAAAACGTTTGCAGGGAAATAAAGAGGATGGGTTTCACTTTAAACTAGGGACAAACATATGCAAGATGTCCCCAGGAGACTGTGGAGGAAATTTCAGAAAGAGAAACAAGGAAGTCGGTTATCACCTTGCAGCGACATAGCAGAAAGCCTTGTAGCAAGTAACTAGATAAATTAGATTTTCAGTCAGCTCACATTAAGACCCTTCCAGAATGGCATTTGATCTATTCAATAGTGTGTCTGGCCTCCCTTAGAAATGTCAGAGGTAGGACAGAGTCATTAGAATAATAGAGTGGGCATTTATTTGGTGTCATATCATATGGTTCCAGTATTAGCTCTTTATCCACACCAGATGGCCAGATGTTAAACACCAAAGAATAAATAAGTAATCTTACTTATTAACTGAAGAGTATAATAGCCTTGAGGAAGAGCTTTCTTCTAATATTTTTAACCAGAAATTAAAAGTATAAGAATCAAAGCAGTTCTACCGAAATAAATCCAATATTTTGTAAACATGAGTAATAGTACAAAGTTTAATCTTCATCAAAATTCAATACTATCTCAAGGTCGGAAGTTTTCCTTAAAATCAGGAATGAAGGAATTCACGTGCTGTACTGTTTTCCCATGAAAAACAAATATTCCATTTTATTCCTGCATAGAGGGATGAAAAAGCAGACCATGCGTCTATAGCAAGGGTGGGCCCAAACCACACTGGGTCAAGACACCTGTTCTGTATTTTGTGTTGAGGAAGATTTGCACAATGATGGGGAAGGAAGAAAAGAGGGGGCTCCGAAGAGGGCTCCTCGCCACTTTCAAAAGCAACTTCTGTGAAACCACTGGGCCCACATCCCAGAATCTTGAGCCAATCTTCCATGATAACAGGTAGAGGAAGAGGACACATCTTCATTTTTCCATGGAGAATCCAGAATATTAATTTAGCCAACAGTTTCAACTATTCAACTTATCAAGAACAGCTGACAAAAAAAGAAATCATTTCATAAGTTTCTTGTTTTTCTACTCCTTTCTTATTAAAGGGACCAGTGAGAATGTCAACAGGTAGACTGGAGGAGATGGGGGAGGGGTGGCAATGAAGGCCATGCCCCTGATTGATTATCTCCTAAATAATTGAAAATTAGTAAGTGTTTAAGTACCTGCTTCACACTGAAATAGAAAAGCATTCACTTAGGAGCCAGGAGACTTAGATTCTGATTGGATTCTTTTAGTCAGAAGCAGAAGTCCAAAGAACAATAATTACAAATGATTGAGTTTGTATTATGTCAGGCTCTGTACTATGCACTGTACATAAACTGCTGTTTCGTTTCATCCACATCACTCATCTAAAGTCAGTGTCGTTACATCCATTTAACAGATGTGGAGAGTAAGGCCTAAACTTTCCTGAGGTTGCACAACAGAAAACTGGACCTCAGTTTTCTGACTGAAAAGAGAGGGATTCTTTTTTTTCTTTTTTTCCATTTACAGACATCATTACTTAGCATCTACTTATGCCAAGTAGTCTGCAGGCTTCCGGAGCTGTGACTGAACAAGCTATGTGTGTCTCCTCGGGGTGATCTTCTCTCACATGTCCATGTGTGTCTGCAGGTGGTGGACAGGGGAGTGGGAAACATGTTCGGCGACATGTGGGCCCCACGGAGAGAAGAAGCGAACAGTGCTGTGCATCCAGACCATGGGCTCTGATGAGCAGCAAGCTCTCCCGGCTCAAGACTGCCAGCACCTGCTGAAGCCCAAGACCCTCACCTCCTGCAACAGAGACATCCTGTGTCCATCGGACTGGACAGTGGGCAACTGGAGTGAGGTGAGCTCAGGGGTCAAAAGGAAGGCCAGCGTTACTCATGCTTCGTCAGCCCCCCACCCAGTCCTCTTCATTAACGAATCCAAAGTGACCCGGGGTAGAAGTGCACAGTGGCCAGCGTTTATAACCTCTGGCCTACTTCCTGCATTTCCCACCTCCCAGTATCCTATCGTGCTTGTTTTCCGTTCTCACAGGATCTTCCTCTCACCTACCCGGTGGTCAAATACCCGCCAGGGATGAGCTGGATCTTGCTCGCTCAGACTCACGACAGATAATTGAAAAATCCTCAGGATTTTTGCTGGCCCATTATTAAACCAGTGGTAGCAAATCAGGGCTCCCCCACCTACCCCAAGAGTTGGTTTGTCAAACATTTACTGGTAGTTATGCTTCATACTAAAAAACCAAAGGCGGGTCACTCTACTTGGCATGATAGACAGTAAGTTTACTTGCCACTGGGAGAAGCCCCTCACATCATCCATCTGTTCAATCCTGATCAACGTTTAGGACATGTAATAGTATTAGCTACATAAGTTCAAATAGTGTTGCATTTCCCCAAGATTAATCTGATCTAATTCTCTGCATATAATTAGAAATTCATGGGCTAGGAGCTCATGAAAGACTCCCAGGCTTTAATTTTCTTTGGGTCACCGTGGGACCCGGAAGTATCAGGCCTTGTGCTCCCAGAGTCTGTAGCAGAAGTAGACCTCTGCTTTCTCCAAGGGCGCTGGAGTCTCCAGGGGCCTTGCTCTGCTTCCCTATGCATATTTCAGTCGGTTACCGAAGGAATGACTAGAAAATAAATGATTTTGTAAAACCAACAGGCCAGAATTTATCGATGGATGCTGACTTCTTATGAGCTTCCTTGGGAAGCCACAGGGTTTCCACAATAATGCTACCATTGACCAGAGTCTTGGGAATCCCTCTTAGACTCACCTTCAGAGAAATGGACAATATTTGATTCAGGAGAAAGCCACAGAAAGTTGATTAGAATTAAGTCTGATGGACCAAGGAGTAATCTGATCCATCTGGATAAAACCTTTGTGTTTAAAGTGATACTTGGTTATAAATAAATGCAATTGCTTTTCATAGCTTATAAAGTATTATCTAAAGAAGAATTCAAAATTTTGTATAAGCAAAGGTTCCATTTCTGAAGATAACTATTTGAAAGCAGAAAACACTCATTTGAATACAGCCATTTTGATAACCTTATCTCCAAAACTATTTCATTCGCTCATAGTCACAGTTAAGGTTTATTTAGTTTCTAATTCTGTACAGAATATTCTCTGGAGCACCTGGGTGAAAATAAAAAAGATATGGTCCCTTTACTGTAAGAACTTATCAAATGGGAGAGCTAAGACCCCAAGGAAGAAAAGACAAAGGTATACATGTAAAGAAAACACACCTACAACCTAATACAGGCGTGTTACTGATGCATGTGCACACATCAGTAATAGGCCAGAATATCCCCCCTGCTGTTCCTGGAAGGTACAATCACAGCCTGTGGCTGGCCTGACCTGTGAGTCCACTGCCAACCTCGATTGCCGTAAATTACAGTGTTGTCAAGATAAGGCTGAATGGGGTATTGTGACTGGTCCATTAGATCTGTTTACCAAAAGTGCCGTCGGGCTGCATCCACAGCAGTTAATAATTTTTGTCATGTAAAATTTTACTAATTGCTAGAATCTTCATGTATTTTCAAAGGACTGCAATTACACATTTGGCTGAGGAATTCTTTTCATTGTGTTTGTGTTTCTGGGGAGCAAAATGATGTGCCTAACTGGAGAACGAGGGCCTGAAAAATTGGCACCATGTGACAGGTACTCAAGTCTGTTGTTCCAAATAGAGGCCACTGCATAGTATAGTGACAGCAGACGTGGAATACAGTTTCCAGCGTCCACAGAGAGGCTGAGCCGCTGCCTTCATTCAAGAGATGTTGTCAGGAGAGGTGCTTTTAGTTAAATCAGCATCAAAATATTCATTGAATGGGTCTTCCTTTCTTCCCTTTGCTGTCTTGCTAATGTCTGTACACATTAGCCCTCTCATGGGCTTTGCTGAAATATGCTGAATGTCTTTGACATTGTATGCTGGCATACTTTTTTAAGAGATGATATAGTGATTCTTGCTACGCGTAGTATTTATGGTCTGGATTTTGTCTTGAGATCAACATTAATTGATGAAAAGTAGTGTTCCAACAATACCTGATCACTTGGTCTGTACTGGGCCATTTGGGTCACTCTGGAGGAGTCTAAAGCTATAATGTAACTGGGTCAAAAGACCCGAGAACTGTGAGGCTCCTAGAATCCTGTAGAATTGTCCTCCCTGGGCTGACCAAGGTGGAAAGCGGAAGAGGGAAATCCATGAGCTGCCCTTCCCTGTCAAGGTTTTCCGGCTCTGGCAAGCCCTAACTGAGCTAGTGTTAAACCTCTCCCAGCCTTTACTCATTTAGAAAGACAGAGTTATTGTAAGGTTTGATGATAATGCATGTGAGCCCTTCACATAGTGCCTAGCAAATAGTAAGCATTCACTAAATAGAAACTTTATTATCAGGCAAGAAGACAAGGGTCTGTTTTCCACGCTACTCTAATTTTGCAAGTCTTGTCCCGTCGGTGGCACCCAAGTCCCCTGACAGAATTGATCAGTGGCCCCTGCATTTTCATCTAACTCCCTCCCTGAGCTCAGGGCCATTTTAGGCGGGGAACACTGTAAGCACAGGGCTTAGAGCCTGCAAGTTTTTCATGGGCCTACAAAAATGTTTGAGACCTGATTGGGGGTGGGGGAAACTAACGTATTGTTCCAGTAAAGAAAAGGACACTGCAAAATCAGAAATCGATATTAAATTACATATTAAAAGCAAAGAATTATCCAACATTTAGTATGTATATTAAGCACCTTTATAGGTTTTATCACAATATCTCACAATGGCCTGATTAGCCCCATTTTACTGGTGAAGGAACTGAGGCATTAGAGATATTTAGAAACTTGTCCAAGGCCGCACAGCCTCCAAGTGATGAAGCTAGGGTTTGAAGGCAGGCAGCAGCGCTTTTACTCTGAACGCTATGGCATAAAGCATCTCAGAAGTCTGCAAAATGTAACAATTTGACAGCGCTCAATATTCATAAAAAATGTATTATGTTTGGAAACAATTTGTAGATCGGCTTTTCTCACTTTGCTGGAATTCCAGACTATGCGTAATGATTGCTGAGAAATGAGAGCCACTCATAAATTAAATGAGTTGGCCTCACCAAATATTTATTTTCAAAAGCAAAAGAATAAAAAGCCTTTCAAATTTTTACAGAAGACGATTATATTTCACTTGAAACTAGAGATGATTTTTAATATATTTGATGGACTGTCGGGTGGAACCTCCGAAAGCAGACCTCCCCAGGGTCTGCAAAGATCTTTAATCCACCCTTTTTGTGCCTGACCGAAGGACACAATCAAACAAATGAACAAAGCAATTAATTTGCCCAGCTACTAAGAATGTATTAAGTGCAAAGCTGTTCACTCGGGTGTTGGCTTGCACAAGTGACCAGATAGATTAAATGTTTCACAAACAACCTCTCCTGGCTCTTCAAACAGAAGGCACTACAGCAAGTGCCAATGGCTTATCTATAGCTAAATGAAAAGCAAAACAAACAGGCAAAGAAAATTCATGTGAAGGCCATAGGAGTTCCTGCAAACTGAAGGGAGACAGAGCATGGAAGGTGAGGAGACATCACTGAGTCGCTTACCCTCAGTATTTCCTAGTTTCATTCAAGGTCCGGGACACTCTTGTGAGGCTGGACACCTGATGCTTTAGCCTCGACTTCCTGCTCCTTTGGCATGGGCCCTCTGCAAGTGCCAACATCTCAGTCCTTCCCAGATGTCAGCAGCCCATGCTTTGCCAGGTTTCCTGGAAAACACATGTGAGCACCCTTGTCTGAAACAGCTACTCACAGAAAACCAATCTGGAGCCATGCTGATTCTCTGCATCATGTCTGATTTGTTTTTAATTATCTAGAGTACTGTATTTGTTTGCTAGGGCTGCCATAACAAAGTACTACAAACTGGGTATCTTAAACAGTAGAAATGTATTGTCTCACCATTTTTGTAATGTTGACTGAAAATAATGCACAACCTAAAAGTCGAGAGTTACGTTTTATTTGGTGGACAAAACAGGCATTAAGCCTGGGACACGGCCTCTCAGATAGCTCTGAAGGACTGCTCCAAAGAGGTAAGGGACGAGCCAGGATATATAGGGTTTGTTTGGTTTTTTAAATTTTTATTGGAGTATAGTTGATTTACGATGTTGTACAAAACAGAAATAGGGTCACAGATGTAGAAAACAAACTGATGGTTACCAAGGGGGAAAGGGGGAGGGATAAACTGGGAGACTGGGATTGACATATATAGGGGTTTTTGTGACAAAGACCAGGTAGTTGGAACATCTAAAGATTACCGTTAATTAAAGAAAACCAGATACCTCAGGTTAAGGAATTTAGCACTTTTCTATGTATGGGAAGATGCAAGCATCTAGGCTCACTGAAAGCATGCCTTTGATGTGCACCTTAGCTATCTCCGGCCAGGATCCTATTCTTCTCCATCCTGAGTCCCCTCAGGGCTCACCATCGGCCGGCTGTAGTGGCTTGACGGCTGCAACATCCTTTGTTTACTGATATGGCAGGCAACATTTTTCATTCACAGCAACCAGAAGTCCAAGATCAAGGTGTGGGCAGAGTTTGCTCCTTCTGAGGGCTGTGAGGAAGAATGTTTTCCATGCTTTTCTCCTAACCCCCAGGGCTTTGCTCACAATCTTTGGTGTTTCTTGGCTTGTAGATGCATCACCTTCATCTCTGCTTTCATCGTCACATGGCATTGTCTCTATATGTGTGTCTCTGTATCCAAATTTACCCTTTCCATGAGGACAATGGTCACTTTGGATTAGGGCCTAACCTAGTGACCTCATTTTAATTTGATTACCTCTGTAAAGACCCCATCTCCAAATAAGACCACATTTTGACGTACGAGTGAAGAGGGTGAGCAAGAGTTAGAACCCTAGTATATCTTGTTTGGAGGGGACACAATTCAGCCAATAACAGGTACCTAAGGGTTTTAGCTTACTTTCAAAATGGTTTTAGTATGAGGTCCAATCATTCATTTATAAATTCCTGAGACTATGCATTAAATGTTTTTATGCCCAAAGCATTAGCTGTTTCCCTGCTCATCCCTTTAGCCCAAGCTCTCTGAGAAACCTCAACTGTGGTTTTGAATAAACTCTCTCTTAGCACTACAGCTCTGAGCCAACTGGGGGTCCCCCCCACTGCACAGTGCACCTCGGATGGGTGGAGTGAACTAATTTAGCAGCAGACCTCTTTCTCAGCGGGCTCCCCCCAGAGACCTTAATCTAAGATTGGTGGCAAATGAGGCCAAGATAACTCCCAGGGAGGACATTAACAGATTGACAAGCTATTTGCCTGGTACCGGGTTCAAAATTATAAGGTAAGGGGGTAAGATAATCATAGCGGAAATTGGTTTTGAGAATCCTGAAACTACCAGTTGAGATGAGTTCTAAGTGTGGCTTTGTGTCCTGCATTTATCTCATCTGAAGGGTTTGACAGCTTCTAAGGAGATAAACACAGTTGGAAGATGTACTGGAAGAAGCATGGGCTGAAGGCACAACAACACTGCTTGTTCTGCTGTGACTATGAGAAAAGGCAACTGAGTTTTTAGGCCCAATATACTTGGTAGATAGTTAACACTGACTCTCTCACTGGGTACAATATGCCCCAATGTGAAGGAATGGCATCCATCGATTATTTGAAAGATTCCGTGTCTCCTGAGTAACGAAAGCAGATAGGGATGAATGGTAGGTGGAAAACATACAAACTTTCCCAGACCCAGGTATCCATTCGTGAAGTTTTGAATTGCCATTTGGGAATGGAGCAATAGGTACAGATCATCTGCTTTTTCAAGAGAAGCTAAAAACCTGGAGTTTTACAATGATATCTGCTCATTTTTAAATGTTGGCTGCTAATTTGGTGTTTGTATTTTGTTTGTTTGCTTGTTTGTTTTGAGGTTGAGCAGACCAAAGAATACATGCCAATGGGCCACATGTAGCCCTTAGGCTGCCACTTTGGCGTTTCTGTTCTAGAATAATCTTCTGTTTTGAAAGATCAAAAGCTAATGTATTTTAATTAAGCAACCACCTGGATAGTGATTATTTACTCCTGCTTTATTCTTTTAGGCTGAACAAGTTCACAGTGAATAAGATTATTTAATACTTGTAATTTGTAAATTAAAAATAAAAAACTTATCCATCTATTAGTCCTAGGAAACCTGAACCTAAAAGAAAATCCAGCAATAAACCCATGAGATATATGGGCCTCTACAGGTGTCTTCTAGACTTGTGCCAACAACTGCTTTACTCAGACACCTGCTCACTTCACAGCATGCCCTAAGACAGGTCCATGCGTCACTCTGTACTTCACGAGGATAGTAGAAATTGGGGACCCCCATGCCCTTTGTTATTACTATTACTATTGTTATTATCAGCATCAGTATTATAACAGTGATAATAATAGTTTCCAATTCCCAATTTCTTCTATATATTATGTACTATGTTAAGGTTGTTTTCTTATATAATATTCACAGCAGGCTTGAAAGGTGAGTATTACTTTCAATTTCTAGATGAGGAAGCTCTGAGGCTTAGTCCCTGCATCATGCATGGTGTTAATAATGGCATCTTGAGGGCTTTAAGCTATTTCTTACAGGTTTTATAGCTCTTTTACTTCATAGTTCAACGTGGGGTGGAGGGCACACACCCATATATTTTTGGATTTTTAGAAATGCTTGTAAAGTTGTACAGTAAAGTCTGTGGGTATTAGGGGCATTGCAAATCAAAATAAACAAAGAAAAAAGGGAATGAAAAGAAAGAAAAGGAAAATCAAAGAGCTTCCTACTATGAGCTTTGTCTGCTCTGACATTTCTTGGAAAGAAAACCCAAACCAGAGTACACCTGCGGCTTGAGAATAGTTGGCGTTAGTGCTAGCAGGGTCCTCATTTATGAATCACCTCTTGATCAGAGCCTACCTGAGGTTGCCATCGTGGAAATATGTTCAGACATACATGGAGGATTATTTGGTTAGACTGATACATTTTTACAAAGTGGAGATTTGAAAACCCTAGGAGATGGAATCAGAAGGTAACAAGTGGAGAAGTGACTCAGAATGACTATAATGGATGGAGCATAAAGTGTCCTCATACCCAAGAAGAGCAGAAATATTGCACTAAACCAGGAAAATAAATACCCCCAGCCTGCCTGTCCCAGGCTCCAAAGTGAAGTGAGTCGTGGAAAGTGCTGGAAGAAACCATTTCCTCACCGCTGGGCTCTGAGAGCTTTAGCTGGTAGTCCCCACTTGGTTGGAAATAAGTGTGCATTTCTTGGTCCATGAAGCACTGTTCCCACCAAAGATTAATATTATTATATCAGAGCTTGGAAGTTCAGTCTTAGAGCTGGGCATTTGAGTGTTTGTTGACATCTGGTTGACCCCAAACCTGCAGTTGAACATTCCCTGAGCTGCACAGTCTTTTGTGCTCACGTGTCTCTCCTGCTTTTCAAAGATGCTGATTTCAACAGAGCTATCGTACATCAGTGAGTGATTATGCTGGATTGGAGCAAAATAAAGGGGGAAGTTATTTTCCAATACAGAGGAAATTGAAAACAGGACTTGAGAAGGCAAAAAATTCAAGCTGAAAAATGCATAAGTTCACAGGGAGAAGAATTTTCCCATTCCTGATTATTTTCCAAGTAGAACAGTCATGTAATAAGTATGTAGTAAAGTGATCATTGTATCCCAAGAACTATCCTGGAATTCAGTTATGGATAAGAAACAGTTTCTTCCTTTGGGTAAGTTTTCAGAAATCAAAAGTTTGGTTAAGTCAATAAGTAAATTCAGTAGACAAACTGCTTTCCACTGTGCTGTGCTAGGTTTTTTTTTTGGTCGGTGGGGAGGGGCATGGAATTAATCTAATTCTTACTCTGCCACTGACTTACAGCCTTTCAAGCAGGTTCCTGGGTGTCAGCTTCCTCTCTTGTAAGAGATGGAATAATAATTCCAGCCTTGTAAATCTCACAGCCCTATAAATCTCACAGGGCTCATATTCACAGGGTATCACACAGAATATTGGCTGTGAAGCCCTTTGAAATCCAGGAAACATTATGTAGTCCCCATCTTCAAGAAACCTACTTTAGGGTCAGAGATGTAAGACAGACGAATGTGAAACAGTCAGCACAGACTCCTGGACAGTCCATGTTCAAGAACCAATATTTGGTGGTTAACTTAAAACGTCATTGGAAAGGAAGGCTAAAAATGGAGCAGTTTGGTAAAAATATGGATTTTTTTCAAAATATCAAGAAATTTAGTGTTATGTAGCAACTATGTGTGGTTTGCAGCTGCTAAGACTGATGACATAGTCTTTACCATGAATCCTGAGAAATGACTGTCCTGTTAGGTTTCCCCCAAAGGCAGTCTAGCTGCCTGTGTCCTACAGAGCCTGGAGGGACCACTAGGGAGGGGGACCTGCCACGGCGTCCATGTGTATATCAGCACCATGCTACAGGACTCCCCTAACTCTTTGGAAATGGTATCTCCCCACCTTTGGTTAACTACCCATCTTTAAATTTCATAAAAGGTCCTGGATCTGTATACATATGTGAGTATGGTTATTGTCTAGTTTTTAATCTGAGTCCATCTGACACAGGCAAGAAAATGGAGCTTAGGATGTCTGAGTGAGGCTATGTGGCTATATGGATATAAAGGGAAAGGCTCATATCATTAAATTAATAGATTCCAAAAAATACGTCAACAGTTTACATTAATTTAATAGCATCAAACCCTAGGGAAGATAATATCACTATCCCTTTTTGAAAATTAGGTGATCTGTTTAAATCATTGCACTCTTTGTGGATCTACTATCCAACAGTCATAGCCCCGGGAGACTTCAGTTTTACTATTTCATGGTTTGCATCTTCAGTTTGTGAAGGGTAAATGGTTAGTCCTGAGCCTTAGGTGGTCTCCCAGAGATACATATTTCCATGGGAAACTAAAATTGCACAGAAACCCTATACAGAGATAGAGAACGATTTTAGCTGCACAGTTCAGTTTCTACTGGGCCTGTCCTGATTTGCCATAAACCTTAGCATGAGAACCAACACATCTTTCCACCAAACTAGACTAACAGCCCTCTCTCTTTTCCAGTGTTCCGTTTCCTGTGGTGGCGGAGTGCGGATTCGCAGTGTCACGTGTGCCAAGAACCACAATGAGCCCTGCGACGTGACAAGGAAACCCAATAGCCGAGCTCTGTGTGGCCTCCAGCAGTGCCCATCTAGCCGGAGAATTCTGAAACCCAACAAAGGCACAATTTCCAATGGGAAGAAGCTACCAACAACTGACCCCTTCAAGCCCATCCCTCCAACTACACCTAGTCCTAGGGTGCTGACTACACCCACAGTGCCTGGGCCTGTGAACACAAGTGCTCTGACGATCAACAGCCCTGGTCCTACCACAGCCTCCGAAGACGGAGACCTGGATGGGAAACTGTGGCAGAATAGTTCAACCCAAACTGAACTGGACTCCCATTATGTCATTTCCACTGGAAGTACTTCCCAGCCCATGCTCACTTCCTGGTCTTTGAGTACCCAGCCAAATGAAGAGAATGTTTCCAATCCAGACACTGATCCTATCTCAGACGGAGACCTTGTAGTCACAACAATGAGTGGTTCTGATTTGTCAACTTCCAGCAATCCTGTGACATGGCAGGTGACTCCACTTTATAATCCCTTGACCAAAGAGCCAGAAATGGAGATTCACAGTGGCTCAGGGGAAGACCGGGAACAACATGAGAACAAAGATGAGAACAACTCTGTGACATGGACCCAGATCAGAGTACCTGGAAGTGCTGCTCCAGTGGAAAGAAGTACAGAAGTGCCACTTGGACCTCCGCCAACACCCTATCTTAGAGGGGCATCCCTACGGCCACCCTTCAGCACAGTGTCGGAAGGACTGGTGCCCAGCCAAAGGCCCACCACTCTCAAAAATGGTGCACCCAGAGCCGAGGGGATGGTCACTGAAAAGCCAGCTAACACTCCACTCCCTCTGGGAGGAGACCACCAGCCAGCATACTCAGAAAAGCCAGTAAAGCATCACCCCCGAGAACTGCCAAGCAACATGAATCTAACACAGAGTTCCGGACCAGTCCTGACCGAGGAAGACGCAACAAGTCTGATTGCTGAAGGGTTTTTGCTGAATGCCTCGGATTACAAGCAGCTCTCAACGGGCCGCGGCCCTGTGTACTGGACTGTTGGAAACTGGAGCGAGGTAGGAGTTCTGTTTCTTACCCAGGCCTGATTCTATATGGAAATTAGCTAGGAGTGTTGCATTCCTGTGCAAATTTCAAAATGGACTTGTGTAAAACATAGTCTAATGTACAAAAGAGTGAAGCAATCAGGTCCATGCCCTCACCTCCCTCTTCACCTCCTTAACTCCAAAAATGAAAGGAAAAAAAAAAAATCCAGGGAAGGAGAACAAATATAGTGAGATATAGTGAAAAGAACCTAGAACTAAATCAGGAGACCTGAGTCAGCCAGCTGTGTGACAGTGGAGAATTCAGTCTCTCTCTCTGAGCCTGCTTTTGATCTACAGAACAGTGGAACTAATGTAGCTCACCGCTCCTCTCCAGTGTCCCTTCCAGCTACAAACTGTAATGACGCTGTGAAGAGGGACCACTGGAAGGACCTGTGTTCATATTTCATTCAGAAAGCCAGTGTTGAGACTCCGGTTTAAACCTGTCAAGCAATCACAATTGGAATGGAAATCTAAGACAAATTTCTTTAAAAGAATTCTGTAGCTCACTGTATCAAGCATTTCTTTTCTTTTTGGACTCAGTGTTTGCCTGCATTAAAAAAAAAATTCGTTTTGGCTTGTTAAAAGGATTAGAAGATAGAGGAATAAGAAAATAAACATGATGTCAAAGTGTTGGTCCCTGTTTTCAGGTTTGAGGAATTTGGCTAGATATTTGCTTCTTCATTTCTGGAACTAATTACAACCTTTGAAGCATCAAAATCATTTCTCACCCACTTGAATTTCAAATGCACAGTATGTGAACTTGTTAAAAATAACTTGACAATGCAAAAGAGGACTTTGTGGCAAAATAATCACATGTTGATGTCATTCAGCATTTTTGATGACAATGCATGACTCATCTCTCTAGCTAAAAAGAAGTGTTAACAGTTAATATAAAATAACAATATATTTCATTTATGAAGCATGTTAATTTCCAAACCACTTCCATATGTAGTCTACTATTTTCTCTTTTTGACAGTCCTAGGGAGTAGGTAGGGTCTTGTTTATACCAATTTATGTAGAGAAAAACTAAGATTTTTAACAGTTAAGTAACTTGTCTATGGACATGTCTGTTGGATGATGAATCTTCTAAATCTTTCTGCTCTTATCTGCTGTCTCTCTAGTGAATTTCAGTACCAATCGACAGTTTAGCTATATAAAATTCTTTTGTATGAATTAATCAGCATCATTGGTCCTGAAATTGACTATACTGGCAAAAAAAACAAAATAGGTATAGTCAAACTTCCAAAATTTTTTGTTTGCATTTGAACTGTTTCACATTGATTTACTTTAAGTTCTAAAGTGAAATCACATTCATTTCATTTTCTGTCAATGGAGGGGCATCTTATTATCCCCATTTGGAAGTAAAGAATCCAGGTTCAGGAGGAGAAAAGATTTTCCTGCTTAAGAGTAATCCAGTTTGTTGAAAGAAAGGAGAGGAGTGGGTCTCATGATCCCTGACATTTTAGTCAGGTTTCTTTCCATTAGGAAAGTCCTAATGGGCTCTTAATGATGAGGAGGATGTTGACAATGAACATCTATACAGTGTGTGCCATGCTTTATAGCGTGATTTTATGCTAATGCACATGCATTCATGTGAATGCGTGAATCCTCACCACAGCCCAAGGAGATTGGTAATATCGGCCCCCATTGTAGAGATCAGGAAACTGGAGCTGAAAGGTGGAGTAGCTAGCCAGAATCACACACACTCATGAGTGACCCGGCAGGGATTTGAACCCAAGCAGAAAGACTTCATAGCCTATGATCCATTGCTTTGCAAATCAGAAAACATCACCACTCTCTCTACCTTCTGCTATTTTTGTTTCTTCTTTGGTCATATGACATAAAAACAATGCCAGTTATGTGGTGACCCTGGGTAGACTGATGAGAAAATCACATAGTTCACAAGAAGGTACTTAAAATAACATTGAGGGCTCCATGGTTACTTTTGAGTTCACAGGGGCAAATGGTGCCTATAATGTCACTGCAGTGGGTTCAGCCTAGATATTTTGAAATAAAAATGTTCTGTTTAGGTTTTATGAATGATATCCTTTTAAGTAGTACCAGCCAAAGGTATCTTTCTTTCCAAAAGCATGGGGCATCCCTTAAGGACAGAAAATAGGCTTATTGCTCTGCATCCAAGAAAGCAGTCTGGACAGTGTGTCCATACTCAAAGACAAAGAGAACAAGTTATGGAAACTGAGGCTACTAGTTAATTTGTAGGATTTTGTTAATTAGCCAGTGGAGATGAAGTCTGAAAGTATCTACCACTAAAGACACTGTGGGCCTTGAGAAGAATACAAGCTAGGTCAAATGGAGTGTGAAAGTGTAGATGATAAAAGGCATCTATATGGGATCAGTATCAGAATAAAGTATGAATGACTTGTGTACAGTATGTGTATGTAATTAGAAATCACACACACACACACACAGAGGCTAGGCTGTTGGTAACAAATAGAGCCAAACAGGTTATGGTTCGCCAGAAATTGATTTCTCACTCAGCATAATAATACAAGGTGATTCCATGTCTGCAATGGTGGTAGTAGAAAATGATGCTGGGGATCCAGTCTGACAATGGCTCTGCCATCCTCCCATCTTCAAATTTGCCCTGGGGTCACCATCCTAGTCACAGAAAGGGAAAAGAGCACAGAGGCACTCCTATGGGAGGTTTTATGAGCCAAGTCTAGAAGGGGCACTTATCAATTCTGCTCACATTCCATTGTCTAGAACTCAGTCATATGACCAAACCAAACAGCAAGGTGGATGGAAAATGTAATCTAATTGTATACCCAGGAAGAAGAGGAAAAAGGATTGTCGTGCGTATCTAGCAGTCTCTGCCACTGAATGACACGGCCCATTGTGTGTTTTAGGTAGCTCATTCTGGAAGCAGTGAGGAGGAGGGAGTTGGCCTGTTGGGAGAATACTGTAGTAGTCCAGATGAGGAATGAGAAATAGGACAAGAATGCTTGGATGAAGAAGGGAAGATAAATTCAGGAGTCACTGAGAACTTAAAATCAGCAGGACTTTGTGGGGAATTGAATGTGGGGTATGAAGAGGAGAGAGGAGAGGACGAGTCTGTCATGACTATTCTGTTGGAATCTTGGGTGTCCGTTAGGTGATGCTCCTATAAACTGAGGTATAGTACAATGTATAGGAAGAGTAAGTTTCAAAAGAGACAAAGGAAGGATGATGAGTTCCGTTACAGATCAAGTTTAGTTGATAGGACCTGTGGGATATCCAAAGGATAACCAGCAGATGTTTGTGTGTATGGGTCTGAGGTTCTTGAGAGAGGTGAAAACTGGAGATAAAATTTGGTAGCCATGATCAATAGGTAGAAGTTAGAACCTTGGAAGTGAATGAGGTCACCCAAGCACAGCCTGTAGGCCACAGAGAGGAGTGGTCCAGGGTTGGGACTCTGGAAAACACCACCATTTTAAGGAGCTGGCTGACAAAGAGATTCCATGTGAAAGACTGGTAAGGAACAGTCTAATATTGAAGGCTTAAATCAAGAAATATGGTGCCACAGACGTCTAAGAACGTGAAGACTGACAGTGGGCCTAATGGAGCTTACAATTAGAAGGTCACTGGTGACTTTGGGGAGAACATTTATAGTATTGAGATGGAAGGAGATACCAAAGTGCAGCCCAAAGGAGAGACCCTTTTGGAGGCTATCACAGTTCTCAGATGGGACAGTCCCCACATTAGGACTGTTAATAAAGATGGACAGCTCTTCTCCGTCCACAAATTCATACAAAAGTTTCATTAAAAAGTAGCTTTAGGATGACCCAGAAATTAGTTTCCTTTCCCATACTCTTATGTAAATATGTTTTAACGCTTTTGTCCTGAGGATATTTAATACATATTAATTAATTGATAAATGTTAATTGATCTAATGAGAAGTTACTATATCCAAATAAACTAAACCTAAATAAAAGTACCTATCAACCCTGATGACTGTTTGAGCCCAGAGGTTAACTGACGCATTTTGATTTTAGTAGATCAAGATACAAAAATTAATTCTGTCTCATGTCATATCTTTGACTTTGACAGAAATAAAGCCTCTTATTGAACACATCATAGCTCACCAAAAATTTGGCAACCATGGTGGAGCCATTGAGAGCTATTAATTCTAGGCAGTTCGGCTGGAAAGGGGGAATTGGCCCAGATTGCAAAGGTTTGTAAAGCTACAAGGATATTACAAGAACAGAGTTCCACATTTGGCAGGAGTCCCCTTCATGACAGGGCTTGATGCCTGCTCCCTTTATGCATGTTTTGAGACAAAATGTTTAATACACAGAATTGTCTGAGAGGGTCAGGATTCAGAATGAAAACTTTGGGTTTTGAGTTTCCCACTCTCCCCTGATTTTTTATTCTACCCATATCTGAAGTTGGTTCTTTAGGATTGTCCCTCCCTATAATGGCATCACTGGCCACTCAATCACCACACCTTAGGAACCCCAGGATCACCACTGGTATCAGTCTTCCCTTGTCCTACTAGAAAAACCCTAACAGTGTTTCTTTCAGGTCTGTGTCATCTCATCATTTCTGTCATCTCCTCTTCATTTCCTGTCAGTTTAGGCTCAGGAGTTTCCAATCTAACCGTGGGAGGCATCTGGAAAGAGTAGCGATGCTTTTGTTTGTTACAATGATGGGGGATGGGGGCTGCTACCAGTATTCAGTGTCTGAGAGCCAAAGACAATGAGGGTCCTGTGACATTGAGGGAAGTCCAAAATACCAATAGTGCCCCAGTAGTTGAGAATGGAGAACCCTTGGTTACTACTCTTGTTAGGACTCTTGCCTTTGCCCTTAACTGGTCTGGGCACTTCCAATCTCTCCCCTCCCCAATGCTCTCCATACGTCGTCACGAGAGATGTAAGAGTGCCATATTACTCTTCTGAACGGAATTTTCTAATGATTCCAAACTCCTGATCACAAATCATTAATGTCTCTCCATTACATATCAGATAAACTCCACTCCAATATCCAACAGCCTTCAGGTCCTCGAATAATTCTGCTTTCAACACACTGCCTCCTATGATTTCATCCATCGTAAAGCTTCCCCAAATCTAAACTGCTCAGTTTCCACTAAACCTCCTGCTCGTCCCAGTTCAATGCCTTTGTTTATGCTGTTTCCTCTGCCTGGAATTTCCATCTCTTTCTCCTTTGTCCTTTTACGTTCTACTGATACTGTTCTTCAGTATCAAGCTTTGAGCCTCTTCTTCCATAAAGCCTTTCCTGCTCTTTAAGATTGGAAGTATTGTAATTTCTAAAGTTCCTTAGCATTCGATCTGAAATTTCTCTCTCTGTGTCCTCCCTTTCTGTCCTGTGTTGAAGGGGTGTTCATGTCCCCCAGCATACACAGCATGTTCCTCTGACTACCTGTGATTTTGAAAATTACTAAAGAATTGATATAAAAACCGAGTTAACACTGTGAATAGGCATAAATCTAGAAAGCAGATGTTCTGGGTTTGAGTATTGGCTCCATCATTTACTAACTGTATGTTCTCACTGCACCCATTTCTTCATCTTTAAAATGAGGATGATGACGATGCCTGATTCATAAGATTGTTATGAGATAAAAGGAATAACTATGTGTAGGAGAGTGTCAGGCACATAGGAAGCACTCAGTAAGCATTGGCTTTGATATCCGTTTATAAGACAGAAAATGTAGGTGCTTCACAGTATCATGGGTGTGGGTGGATCTCATTTTGACAGAAGATCACCTCTCATCAAATTGCCTCATCATTCAGTCGGATCCCTTGGGCCAGTCAGTGAAATGTATGCTGTGCAGTCCTGTAAATGGAAGTGACAGTAAAATTTTCCGCAGCCTTTCACAGCAGTTTTCGCAGGATTCTGATGCAGCGCTGCACATCAGTTCCAGTTCTGAACACCCCCAAACCTGCTCCTTGACCTGGTAAATCGGTTATCACAGGGTCACTAGCTGTAACGAGGGAGAAAGTTCCCAGAACAAGCAAGTCGTCCCTTCTGCCTCCTTAGGGTCCTCCTCTCTTCTCTGACCCCGCCGCGTGCACTCCTAATTTGAAATTAACTTAAGAGACAATCAGTGGAATCCCCTTTTACTTACTGGTTCCATGGACATCCTCCTGTCAGCTTCACCTTTGGACTCATTTGCTGTCTAAATAGAAATTGTCAAAAAGAAACAAATGTCTACTCACAACATCTGAATCTAA
This sequence comes from Physeter macrocephalus, assembly GCF_002837175.3. Lineage (NCBI taxonomy): Eukaryota > Metazoa > Chordata > Mammalia > Artiodactyla > Physeteridae > Physeter > Physeter macrocephalus. Next base: position 44,055,484 of record NC_041221.1, on the reverse strand, counting down.
CAGGACTAGATTCGGAGCTCCAGAGACATGTGTTTATTTACAACATAAATATGGTACAAAGAACTGTAGACATCACTTGTGATGTACCAGGGTCATCAGTAGCCTGGGAATTTGGTCTCACTAGCTCCTGTCCTGGGTTTGGGGCAAACGTCATGTTTTTCTCCATGTCGTAATGTGAAATTAACATTGTACTGTCTGTGTGACCTTGAGCATGACTGCTAAGCTCTCTGGGCCCCGGAAATCTGGAAAGTGGGACTCATAATGCTGACCTTGCAGGTAGGCTATGTTTCATAGGTAGCATTTGTAGAGCACTCACTTTGTGTGTGAATTACCTCTGTTGTTCTCACAGCAACTTAATAAATGAGGTCTTAGTGTTATCACCAGTTTCACATGCTAGGGAAGTTAGGAAACTGCAAAAGATTGCACAATTAGTCAACTGCAGAATTATAATTGTATCCTGAGTCTCAGAGGTTAGAGAAAATATAGGAAAGGTACCTGTTGTGTACTTGTATCAGTCGTCCATTGCCACAATAACGCTATATAACAACCAACCACAAAATCTCAGTAAACATTAATTTTTGTCCATCAGTTTCTGGGTCAGCTAGGAGTATCTGCTGACCCGGGCTGAGCTTAGCTGACCTCAGCTTGGCTTGTCATGCATTTGCTGAAGGGTCATCTGAAGGCTGCCTGGTCTGAGATGGGCTCGGCTGGGTCACCCAGCTGGGTTTCACATGATGTCTCATCCTCCAGCAGGCTAGCCCAGTTTTATTCTCATGGCAGAGACAAGGGTCCAAGAGAGAACCGAAACAAGCAAGGCCTCTTGAGAAGTGGCACAACAGCATCCACTGCAATTTCTTGGCAAAAGAAAATTGCAAGAACAGTCCTGATTCAGCAGCTGGGGAAATACACTCCACCATATGATGAGAGGAGCTGTGAAGTCCATTGAAAAGAGCATGGGTGTGAACAATGGGGCCACTAGTGCAATCAATCTATGCACTTCAGCTGTTATTATCTCTAATGTATATATATATGTATATCATATATATACACACATAATATAGTACAGAGGAAAAAAAGCTAGGAACTTATGAGAGATTCAAATCCAATCCTAAAGAATTTTAAGGAGAATTTGCCTCCATAAATGAGCCAGTTGAAAAAATGTTGACCGGGGCTATTTTCTGCTCTTCCCTTTCTATGAGCGGCATTGGTGAAATGCGGCAGCTGCCTGCAGCTCACCCCCTTCCCCAGGCCTTCACGCCAGGATACTTTTTTTTTTTAACATCTTTATTGGAGTATAATTGCTTTACAATGGTGTGTTAGTTACCCCACGTTTGGTAGTGTATATATGTCCTTGCCACTCTCTCACTTCGTCCCAGCTTACCCTTCCCCCTCCCCGTGTCCTCAAGTCCATTCTCTAGTAGGTCTGCGTCTTTATTCCCGTCTTGCCCCTAGGTTCTTCAAGACCATTTTTTTAAAAATTTTATATTCCATATGTATGGGTTAGCATACAGTATTTGTTTTTCTCTTTCTGACTTACTACACTCTGTATGACAGACTCTAGGTCCATCCACCAGGATACTTTTTAAAGGGAAGCACATCTCCATTTGCACTGGGTTTTCCTCCCACGGAGAAATCAGGGATTCGCAAGCCTGGCTGCTTATTAGAATCACCTGGGATTTGTTTCTTAAATACTCCTGCCTGAGCCCTACCCACAGGCGTTCGGATTGTTTGGGGTTGGAGCCTCAGCGCTGGTTTGTTCAAAAGCTCTGCAGGCCGTTTTAGTGAGTAGCTGAGATTGAGGACCCCCGACTCCAGGGTGGGGTGGGGTGTGTCTGAGAAAGCGGCCCTGAGCCTCCGTCTTCTCTCTCCTCCCCTCCACCCCCTGGCAGTGTTCCACCACGTGTGGCCTGGGGGCCTACTGGCGGAGCGTGCGGTGCAGCACCCACGTGGATTCCGACTGCGCTGCCCTACAGAGGCCTGACCCTGCTAAGAGGTGCCACCTCCGTCCCTGCGCTGGCTGGAAAGTGGGAAACTGGAGCAAGGTAACTGATCAGGCTCAACAGTGTTGGGGGTGTCAGGGGGGCGGGGAGGGGCTTATACGAGCGTCATTTGCTAAAGCGGCTTTCCTTCCTCCCTTCCTGCCTCCTTTCTGCCCTTTGCTTTGATAAACTGGTGAATGCGTAAATCAGGTGTTACCATAGGCCTGCTTCAAGTTACACAATAGCCTGAGAACAAGCAGAGTTTTCAGTAACCCACATGCTTTTTTTTTTTTTTTTTTTTTTTTTCTTTTTTGCGGTACGCGGGCCTCTCACTGTTGTGGCCTCTCCCGTTGCGGAGCACAGGCTCCGGAGGCGCAGGCTCAGCGGCCGTGGCTCACGGGCCCAGCCGCTCCGCGGCATGTGGGATCCTCCCGGACCGGGGCACGAACCCGTGTCCCCTGCATCGACAGGCGGACTCTCAACCACTGCGCCACCAGGGAAGCCCAACCCACATGTTTTTATCTGCCTGTCTTCCCTTACCTTATAAACTGAGGAAAAAAAATAATAATAATTTGTGTAATTAATTGCTTGTCCAGTATGCAACACTATTTCTAAATTGCTTAAATTTAGCAGTATAATTAATAATGATACATTAGCACAAGTGTAATTAAATCATTGTTCAGCAGCTGCTCACAAAGCAAGTATAACATTGAATCTGCCAGACTCAAAATGAAAAGAAAACTGAAACATAAAGACACATTTGGTCTTTAAAAGTGTATATCCTATACTGATCTTTCTGAAGGGCAATTTTCCTGTCCTTGCTCATCTAGCTGTGGTTACTCATTTTTCTGTGCTGCCTGCATAGTCCCTCATGAAAGGCTTTATCAGGTTTTAGGATTAGTCAGGCTTGGTTCTAATGGGCACCAATGGGGCCCAACCTGCCTGTCACCCTGATGAGGCTGAGCCAGCCCCTGGGGGATACAGATGCAGCCAGGTCGTAGAGACATTGGTCAGAGGTGGGGTTAAGAGCTGCTTGGCAGAAGGGGTGAGAGGTATGAGCTGTGCATACACCTTCTGTTTGTGAAGCACACCCACCTGTAAGACACCCTGCAGGCCCCTGTCTTCTCTCTGGGGAGCCAGTTTCCCTTAATGGCCTTGACACAGAAGGGAAAAGAGCTACCCAGAAGTTTGGGGAGGCTGGCATCCCCTCTAGATGTTAGCGGCCTCATCTTGTAGAAAGCTCACGTCCACAGACAAGCAGGACCATGAGGTGTCCCACTGGACGTCTCTGGTTCTCCTGGCAGACTTATCTGACAGACAGGAGTGTGGAATGTCATTTATCTGCATCAGGCCCCTTTTCCCAAAGAAAGGCTCTGATCTTTGGCAAGAGAAAGTACTGCGACTCCCTGAGAAAATCACCACGCATTTCTTTGATGCCTGCCAACCTCCCTTTTTCTGTTTTCATACCATTTTTCTTTCAGGAACAAATGCTGGTTCTGTTTTCTTTCTCTTCCAACTCGTAGCAAACTCAAGATCAAAAAAAGGACTAAATGCCTGGCTAAAGTTCTCTTCCATATCCAGAAGAATCTCAAGCAACATTTCTAACCCTGACCTTGCTAAATGTTGACCAAGTCCTAAAGTTCCACTTTCCCATCACTGAGACTAATCCTTTCCTTGGAAATTACATGGCTCATAGAAAGGACAGATGTGTGAAATAGCTCACACTTTTAAAAAGGTCCCTCCACTGTACAATTCTAGGAATTCTAGCTGATATAAAAGCCTGAATGGGAGATCCGGTAGCTCTTCTCTGGGGTCAGACCCCCTAAAGAAAGCCCTGCTCTGCCAGCTCCTCCCTTCCGTGTCTGTCTCTGGGTCTCTTCTCTCTCATGGCCGGGAGGCTTGTAGGTGTATTTATTAACCCCTGTAGACTCCTGGTTTTGTAGAAGCTGTCTCTGACACATCACCAGGTTCTTCCAGAATGTGGTAACCACCCATCTAAACTCAAATCCTCAAAGTTACTCCATTCCTATCAGTAAGGAAAATATCTCCTCTCTCAGGATAATAGATAAACCTTATGTCAAAGACACTATTTAACTACTGATAGTCAATTGCCCTGACTTCTGTTTTTTCTGTCATTGGGAACATAGAATACATGACTTCCATTTTTCCTAGGAATGTTGATTTAAATTGTATATCTTAAATATTTGGTGACTGAATGATACAGCTTTTTGACTACCACATTATTAACCAGTTCATATGGATGTCTAAAGTCCAAATCATACACTAGGAAAGATTTGAAGGCCTCCTTAGTTTCACTATTCTATTGGGACTCTTAAACTTGTTCAGTGGCCCACCTCCAAACCCTAGAGAAGGAAAATAGACCCCCTGGTTTTGCCTTTAAATATCCAGAGGGTTTAGATTCTGCCAACTTGATGGTTTACCTTTTCACAACTACTTTCTCCGAGGGAAGAAGTCTAATTTGATCATGAATCTTTCTGCATGATCCCACTCACCACTACCCCAGATCCAGAGGCACTTTACTCTTGTAGGACTAAGGGTATTCTGCAGCCTCACTTGAACCCGCAGGGATCACCCCAGAGGCCCCGGGTTACTCCCCAGCAACTCCCCACTGCTGTGTGTGCTGTCTCAGTTGTAGCTGTTTTACTGGCTTCTGTTTCCAGCAGCACGCATCTCCACGATGGAGCCCTGATACAACTGCTATGGACATTTTCTCATACATGTGGCGGTACAACGAACCTGTACATTCAGATCTTTACCTTTAAAAAGTCTAGAAGTTGTGTTTTGGGGAACGGCTTGCTTCTTCTTCATGCGTTGATCTGTCTGAAACAACTTCCAGGACTTGGTCCTCAAGTTTGTCCCAGAGGTGTGCTTGAGAAAACGTAGGTCTGCAGAATTGAATCCTGGAAGCAGCACTGGGCCTGGGATCAGACACGTCTGGGTTGGCAGCTCCACTTTGTCACCAGCATAGAAGGCTGGTCCTTTCTTCCAACCTCTTAGGAGCTTTAGTTTTCTCACCTCTGAGAAATGAAGCGGATCCTACGGTGTCTACTAATCTCATAAAGTTGTACAGATCAAAAGAGTGTGTGTGCAACAACTTTGTAAAGGGTAAAAGACTGTTCAAATGCAGCCTTGGGCAAACTTTGAGCTCTGGGTAAAGGTTAGGAGTAGTTCTCAGGCATTTGCTAACTTCTGGCTTCCTGGACTGGGGGCAGGGGTGTTATGGAAAGGTGGCAGTGGGGTAAGTCCTGCCCATCCATCAGGTCTCCACTCCCCAGGACTCAGCAGACAAGGTGAACCATGAGCTTTGGAGGGCTTGACCTACCTTGCGTCCTGGCACTCGCCAAATATCACCAAGCACCCGACACCGCACAAGAATTTTAGGTAAACAATTTTATTTTTACCCAATAAACGACCTTCTTTATAATTCCCACTGAGGAAATGAAGGCTCGGAGGGTTTAAGTCACTAACACATGATCAGCTAGTACTAATACTCTCAGTTCTGAGAGACCGTCAACTGGGGGACGGGTCATCAATTTAATGGCAGCCTTTCAGAAAGAAAGGAAACACTACACAATAAATACGTACATCAGTTGTAAGACACATGCCAATTTCAGAACATTAAAATTTGCATAAGAAAACAAGGGATTCTTGAGCTGGAAGAAATGCTGTAAGTGACAAAGATGAACTTGAGAAACCTTCACCTGGGTTTGACACCAAAGCTATGCATCCCCACAGCCCCACACACTTCCTGATTGAACATTTTGCCTGTACCTCCTGCAGTTTTGTAAACTTTATTATCTTTCTTAGAATGATAATCACTTTTTGTAGTTAAGTCTAACAGATCTTGATTATTTCTGAAATGAATCAAAGATTTTTACGTTTTCTTGGAATGATCTGTCTTCCCACCTAGGTAGTGTTACAATTTTATTTTAGCAATAGCTGACCTTATTACCTGTAGCTTTTTTTGGAAAATAAAAGTGGCAGCCTTTTCTTATGGCCTTGAGTTTCATAATATCCAGTGCTACATTTTTTTAGCTCTGAACTTTTACAAATGAATAAAATAGGGAAAGAGCTCCGTCTTGCTAAATACAGTCCCTGACTCTCATACATAACGTGTTCCCAGAAACATACATCAAAGCCCAATGTGCAAAAGTCAAAACAGAACTGCACATTATAGGGGAGCTTCTGTGCCCAGAAAGCAAAAACTGACCAGCTGGAAGGTGAATAATACACTCAAAATCACTGCATTTATTTTCTCTTGATATAATTTGTTGTACATCTAAACTGTCACCCAGTCTTGGAAGCCCCAAGTGTTTTAGATGAAGGAATCCCCAAGTAGGGAAAAGAACAGCAATCAAATGGAAACCTTTAGGACCACAGAAAGCATGAACCCAAGACGACTCTAGCTGAGGACTGATGTCCAGACCGTGAGGCCCTCCATCATGGCCCCTGCCCATCTCTCTTTGTCCACCCCTTCCCTCCGATTTAGTATTCTGATGGACATGTTCCTGAACAAGCCTTATTGCTTCACGGCACTGCGCCCATATATGCCATTACCCCCACTTTGAATGTCCCCCACGCTCTTTTGCCTGCTGAGTGAGCATCTACTCATCTTACCTCATTCAGCTCAAGCTTTGGCTCCTCTATTCAAGCCTTGCCTGGCTTCTTCAGGTGAAATTGACCACCTCCTCCTCTGTTCCCTCACTAGATCATGAACGACTTATGACATATAATCTTTACGACTTCTACTCATTACGTGACTTCTTCCTTCTACTAGATTGGGATACAGAAGCTGGAATATAGCTAAGTGCCCAATAACAGGGAGGAAGTGAAGTGGGAATGGGGTGGGGGGAAGATGGACAGATGAATTTTGGTGCTGTTCAACACACAATTTTTGGAATGAATTATTTGATCTTAAGGGTCTTATGAATCTGTTTAACATAAGGAAAGGAGCAGAAAAGAGTTATTTCCGTATCCTGGTTTAGTACTTGGAGAGCAAGAAAGTATTCTGAAATCAAAGCAGAATACAAGTCCAGTGGTCCCAGACACATATCACTCTAGAATGCTGGGAGAATTTAACCATCCAGCTTATCCTCCTTTTAATACCGATGGAGAAACGGAGGCTTAGACAGGTAAAGTCACATAGCCACTTGGTGTCAGGGTCATACTTGAATGCAATCTGCTGACCTCCCAATCACGTTGATTAACTTCGTTATACTCATCTGAACACTTGGTAGAAGTCTAATGTGGAAAGTGTATCAGGATGACTCCATAAATCAGAATCAACACAAGGAAGAAATGGTTATGATTTCATTTTCTCTCTGCCAGTGGCTCCTGTAAGCTGAGAGGAATTTTGTTTCTAACTCAGTCTGGTTTGCTGATCCCATCAGTTAAACAGACTGGTGTGAGAAGCAGAAAATGGTTAGGCCTGTTTGGACACAACTGGGCATTAGCCAGTCTTTCCATTCTCCTCAGTCTGGCTCCTGTCCTCAGTCTGGTCCACAGACTCCAGGTTAGGAAAACTTGAATACAAATAACCCTCCTTTAGGGCAATAAGAAAATGAATATAATAATTGGCATTCAGCAAACAAAGGCAAAACAGTTTTTGGAGTGGAGTGATTTAATATCCTGCCACTTCACTCCTGCTAACTGAATCAGAGGCCCTTCTGAAAAATGAAACAGAAGAGTCACAGATCTAGTGAGTATCTTCCCTTATTATTTACTTCACCATATTAATAAACTTCATTTCCCACTGAATGTGAATGTACTCTTTGACAAAAAGGTAATGCAAATTTGAAAAATCTAGGAATAACAGATAGTAGCAACAAATGAAAAATAAGAAAACAAAACCCCATTGTACACTTATGTCTTAGAAAATTCCTCTTCCTAATAAAGAGCCCTCTATTTTTAACCATGGGTTATTTCCTGGAAATCTGTTTGTCAGACAAATGGCTGCTTTGTGTGGAAATTATTAGCATCCTTCTGCATTTGTTCTGTGGCTGATTTTATTTTATTTTTTAACATCTTTATTGGAGTATAATTGCTTTACAATGGTGTGTTAGTTTCTACTTTATAACAAAATGAATCAACTATACATATACATATATCCCCATATCTCCTCCCTCTTGCGTCTCCCTCCCTCCCAGCCTCCCTATCCCACCCTTCTTGGTGGTCACAGAGCCCCGAGCTGACCTCCCTGTCTATGCGGCTGCTTCCCACTAGCTATTTTACATTTGGTAGTATTTATAAGTCCATGCCACTCTCTCACTTTGTCCCAGCTTACCCTTCACCCTCCTCATGTCCTCAAGTCCATTCTCTACGTCTGTATCTTTATTCATGTCCTGCCCCTAGGTTCTTCAGAATGCTTTTTTTTTTTTTTTAGATTCCATATATATGTGTTAGCATACGGTATTTGTTTTTCTCTTTCTGACTTACTTCACTCTGTATGACAGACTCCAGGTCCATCCACCTCACTACAAATAACTCAATTTCGTTTCT
>NC_041221.1:44032207-44046635 GCF_002837175.3 Physeter macrocephalus | reverse complement strand
TTTGTTGGCAATCTGTATATCTTCTTTGGAGAAATGTCTATTTAGGTCTTCTACCCATTTTTGGATTGGGTTGTTTGTATTTTTGATATTGGGTTGCATGAGCTGCTTGTAAGTTTTGGAGGTTAATCCTTTGTCAGTTGCTTCATTTGCAAATATTTTCTCCCATTCAGAGGGTTGTCGTTTCGTCTTGTTTATGGTTTCCTTTGCTGTGCAAAAGCTTTTAAGTTTCATTAGGTCCCATTTGTTTATTTTTGTTTTTATATCCATTTCTTTAGAAGGTGGTTCAAAAAGAATTTTACTCTGATTGATGTCATAGAACGTTCTGCGTATGTTTTCCTCTAAGAGTTTTATAGTGTCTGGCCTTACATTTAAGTCTTTAATCCATTTGGAGTTTATTTTTGTGTATGGTGTTATGGAGTATTCTAATTTCATTCTTTTACATGTAGCTGTCCAGTTTTCCCAGCACCACTTACTGAAGAGGCTGTCTTTTCTCCATTGTATATTCTTGCCTCCTTTATCAAAAATAAGATAACCATATGTGTGTGGGTTTATCTCTGGGCTTTCTATCCTGTACCATTGATCTATATTTCTGTTTTTGTGCCAGTACCATACTGTCTTGATTATTGTAGCTTTGTAGTATAGTATGAAGTCTGGGAGCCTGATTCCTCCAGCTCTGTTTTTCTTTCTCAAGATTGCTTTGCCTATTCGGGGTCTTTGTGCTTCCATACATGTTGTGAAATTTTTTGTTCTAGTTCTGTGAAAAATGCCATTAGTCGTATGATAGGGACTGCATTGAATCTGTAGATTGCTTTGGGTAGTATGGACAGTTCACAATGTTGATTCTTCCAATCCAAGAACATGGTATATCTCTCCATCTGTTTGTATCATCTTTAATTTCTTTCATGAGTGTCTTATAGTTTTCTGCATACAGGTCTTTTGTCTCCTTAGGTAGGTTTTTTCCTAGGTATCTTATTCATTTTGTTGCAGTGGTAAATGAGAGTGTTTCCTTAATTTCTCTTTCAGATTTTTCATCACTATGTATAGGAATGCAAGAGGTTTCTGATTTGGATTCTATTTATTTCTTTTTCTTCTCTGATTGCTGTGGCTAAAACTTCCAAAACTATGTTGAATAAGAGTGGTGAGAGTGGGCAACCTTGTCTTGTTCCTGATCTTAGTGGAAATGGTTTCAGTTTTTCAACATTGAGAGTGATGTTGGCTGTGGTTTTGTCATATATGGCCTTTCTTATGTTGAGGTAGGTTCCCTCTTTGCCTACTTTCTGGAGGGTTTTTTTTTTTTATCATAAATGGGTTTTGAATTTTGTCAAAAGATTTTTCTGCATCTATGAGATGATAATATGGTTTTTCTCCAATTTGTTAATATGGTTTATCACATTGATTGATTTACCTATATTGAAGAATCCTTGCATTCCTGGGATAAACCCCACTTCATCATGGTGTATGATCCTTTTAATGTGCTCTGCCATATTTTGGAAGAGTTTGAGAAGGCTGCGTGTTAACTCTTCTCTAAATGTTTGATAGAATTCACCTGTGAAGCCATCTGGTCCTGGGCTTTTGTTTGTTGGAAGATTTTTAATCACATTTTCAATTTCAGTGTTTGTGATTGGTCTGTTTATATTTTCTCTTTCTCCCTGGCTCAGTCTTGGAAGGTTGTGCTTTTCTAAGAATTTGTCCATCTCTTCCAGGTTGTCCATTTTATTGGCATATAGTTGCTTGTTGTAATCTCTCATGATCCTTTGTATTTCTGCAGTGTCAGTTGTTACTTCTCTTTTTTCATTTCTACTTCTGTTGATTTGAGTCTTCTCCCTTTTTTTCTTGATGAGTCTGGCTAATGTTTTATCAATTTTGTTTATCTTCTCAAAGAACCAGCTTTTAGTTTTATTGATCTTTGCTATCATTTCCTTCATTTCTTTTTCATTTATTTCTGATCTGATCTTTATGATTTCTTTCCTTCTGCTAACTTTGGGGTTTTTTTGTTCTTTCTGTAATTGCTCTAGGTCTAAGGTTAGGGTGTTTATTTGAGCTGTTTCTTGTTTCTTGAGGTAGTATTGTATTGCTATAAACTTGCCTCTTAGAACTGCTTTTGCTGCATCCCATAGGGTTTGGGTCGTCGTGTTTTCATTGTCATTTGTTTCTAGGTATTTTTTGATTTCCTCTTTAGTTTCTTCAGTGATCTCTTGGTTATTAAGTAGTGTATTGTTTAGCCTCCGTGCATTTGTATTTTTTACAGATTTTTTTCCTGTAATTGATATCTAGTCTCATAGCGTTTTGGTTGGAAAAGATACTTGATATGATTTCAATTTTTAAAATTTACCAAGGCTTTATTTGTGACCCAAGATATGATCTATACTGGAGAATGTTCCATGAGCCCTTGAGAAGAATGTGTATTCTGTGGTTTTTGGTTGGAATGTCCTATAAATATCAATTAAGCCCATCTTATTTAATGTATCATTTAAAGCTTGTGTTTCCTTATTTATTTTCCTTTTGGATGATCTGTCCATTGGTGAAAGTGGGGTGTTAAAGTCCCCACTATGATTGTGTTACTGTCAATTTCCCCTTTTATGGCTCTTAGCATTTGCATTATGTATTGAGATGCTTCTATGTTGAGTGCATAAGCATTCACAATTATTATATCCTCTTCTTGGATCGATCCCTTGATCATTATGTAGTGTCCTTCTTTTTCTCTTGTAATAGTCTTTATTTTAAGGTCTATTTTGTCTGATATGACAATTGCTACTCCACCTTTCTTTTGATTTCCATTTGCATGGAATATCTTTTTCCGTCCCCTCACTTTCAGTCTGTATGTGTCCCTAGGTCTGAAGTGGGTCTCTTGTAGACAGCATATGTATGGGTCTTGTTTTTGTATCCATTCAGCCAGTCCATGTCTTTGGTTGGAGCATTTAATCCATTTACATTTAAGGTAATTTTTGATATGTATGTTCCTAATACCATTTTCTTAATTGTTTTTGGTTTGTTATTGTAGTTCTGTTCTTTCTCTTGTGTTTCCTGCCTAGAGAAGTTCCTTTAGCATTTGTTGTAAAGCTGGTTTGGTGGTGCTGAATTCTCTTAACTTGTGCGTGTCTATAAAGGTTTTAATTTCTCCATCGAATCTGAATGAGATCCTTGCTGGGTAGAGTAATCTTGGTTGGAGGTTTTTCCCTTTCACCACTTTAAATATGTCCTGCCACTCCCTTGTGGCTTGCAGAGTTTCTGCTGAAAGATCAGCTGTTAACCTTATGGGGATTCCCTTGTATGTTATTTGTTGTTTTTCCCTTGCTGCTTTTAATATTTTTTCTTTGTATTTAATTTTTGATAGCTTGATTAATATGTGAATTGGCATGTTTCTTCTTGGATTTATCCTGTATGGACTCTCTGCGCTTCCTGGACTTGATTGACTATTTCCTTTGCCATATTAGGGAAGTTTTCAACTATAATCTCTTCAAATATTTTCTCAGTCCCTTTCTTTTTCTCTTCATCTTCTGGGACCCCTATAATTCGAATGTTAGTGCATTTAATGCTGTCCCAGATGTCTCTGAGATTCTCCTCAATTCTTTTCATTCTTTTTTTCTTTATTCTGCTCTGCAGTAGTTATTTCCACTATTTATCTTCCGGGTCACTTATCTGTTCTTCTGCCTCAGTTATTCTGCTATTGATCCCTTCTAGAGAATTTTAAATTTCATTTATTGTGTTGTTCATCATTGTTTGTTTGTTCTTTAGTTCTTCTAGGTCCTTGTTAAACGTTTCTTGTATTTTCTCCATTCTATTTCCAATTTTAGGATCATCTTTACTATCTTTATTCTGAATTCTTTTTCAGGTATACTGCCTCTTTCCTCTTCATTTGTTTGGTCTGGTGAGTTTTTACGTTGCTCCTTTCTCTGCTGTGTGTTTCTCTGTCTTCTCATTTGGCTTAACTTACTGTGTTTTTGGTCTCCTTTCCACAGTCTGCAGGTTCGTACTTCCCATTGTTTTTGGTGTCTGCCCCCAGTGGCTAAGGTTGGTTCAGTGGGTTGTGTAGGCTTCCTGGTGGAGGGGACTAGTTCCTGTGTTCTGGTGGATGAGCCTGGATCTTGTCTTTCTGGTGGGCAGCACCGCATCTTGTGTTGTGTTTTGGGGTGTCTGTGAACCTAATATGATTTTAGGCAGCCTCTCTGCTAATGGGTGGGGTTCTGTTCCTTTCCTGCCAGTTTTTTGGCATAGGGTGTCCAGCACTGTAGTTTGCTGGTTGTTGAGTGAAGCTGGGTCTTAGCATTGTGATGGAGATCTCTGGGAGAGCTTTCACCATTTGATATTACGTGGAGCTGGGAGGTCTCTGGTGGACCAAGGTCCTGAACTCGGCTCTCCCACTTCAGAAGCACAGTCCTGACCCCCAGCTGGAGTACCAAGACCCTGTCAGCCACACGGTAGATCCGCAGTTGATCATAAAATGATATAACTCAGGAACAGCCAGAAGAAAGGCATGCATAGGGCAAGGCACAGGGAATGGGAGCAGAGTTCCCATGCCTTCTTCAGGCGCACCGCTCTCCCAGCACCTCCATGTGTTCACCAACCCAGAAGCTCCTGTTCGGTGGCTGATTTTAAATTGGCAGTTACTTTTTTCTCTGTGTACTTACAGCATGGCAGGCAAATGAAGTTTTGAATTTGCTTTTGCAGGGGCTGTCTGGCAAGTGTTGCTTATTTCTGAGAAGCTAAACACACTTGATTTATGGAAGCATTAGAACATCAATCTGTCCCCTTGTCATATGGGCCCACATCTTCTATGTTACAGCCCAAGGTTTGATGTCAGGTGACTTGTGCAATCTGCCCAGTGGTAAAAGAATGGAGATCAGTATTTGGGGATATACCTCTACTGAAAGGTTTTGGGGAATTTTCTTTCACCATCCACAACCCTACAATTATGATTATGCCACCATAACCAGAAAGAGAACGTGATATTTTACCATGTAGAGAGAGGGCCAGATGAAAATATACCTTACAGCAATGGGCACACCTTGGTGGTGGTGCATTTTCTCAGCCAAGACTGTAATGAGATCATCAATGGAAGGATTGAGAGGGTGAAGAAGGATGCTCTTTATAGCGACCACAGCGACCACAGATCTCTTTAGTCCACTGGGAGCCCCTGGTTGCTCTTTTCTCAGAATTCATATATTCATTCAGCAAACTTTGGGAACGTCTTTGCTGTGCCTGGCCCCATGCTAGATGATCAAGACACAGTGATGACCAGGGCAGATAGGCTTCCAACTTCAGGGCAGTGATAGTTTAATAGAAAGGATGGACAGAATAAATAAAAGTTGTTTCACATTTCAGGTTCTTTTGATGGAAACAAAGAAGGATCTGAGATAAATAACAAGAGGGATAGGTATCCTTTGGAGAAGGTATTCAAGGAAGGCCTCACAGAGAAGGTGACATTTACACTAAGTTAAAGGAAGGGCAGTAGCAAGTAATGCGAAGGGTGGAGGAAGGAAGATTCGGGACACAAGGACCACAGGACATATTGTTAATCCACGGAGAATCTGGGGAAGAGGGGCTGAGGAGCACAGGGGTCAGGCTCCATGCCACCTACTTCGGATCCCCACTTGAGTGTGGGCAGTGACAAGACAGGCCAGGACTGGCCTTGAGAGACTAGGATGCACAGGCAAGATGAGCTGAAGGGAAACTGATGGCACTAGCATTCTACACAGACTGTAGACCAAGTCTTGGAAGGTCAAGTTATGATTAAGTAAAATCTAACTAGGTGGGGGATGGAGAAGCTTCCAGAATCCAAGAGGTCAGAGAGTGAACCAAAGAAGTCCTCCAGAATAGGCCACGTAAACTCTGGCTTTAGGTGACCCAGGCTCAGCCATGTTTTTCATGATCTTAAGGAAATCAGCAGCCTGCGAGTGAACGGTGCCCTTTACTGAGAGCAGGATGCAGGGGCCGCTGCGCAAGGTACGGGCATAGGGTAGGGGGCATGAGGGGGGCCTCTGTAAGGGCTTGCTGAAAGCACACACTGAGAAAACCCTCGGTGATGGAGGCTATAGAAGGAAGGATGGTGGGTGATGGTGCTGTAGGGGGAAGCCTAGAAGTAGGGGCAAGGACAGGGTTGGCCCACTCCCTGAATCAAACCACTGAGCAGTTATTCAGTTTATTTTCCTTATAGAGACCCTTCCCTTGAAACAAGGTAACCCATCCTGCATTCAGACTCAGGGAGCAAACAGGTTTTCAGCAGGATTCTGAGGGACAGCAGTTGGTTGTGGCTTTGCAGAGAGCTCCCCCGACAGCAGTTCTGTTTGCCTCGAATGAACACAGGCATCTTAGGGAATGGCGTCCCACTGAGAGGATGCTGTGCCAGCCTTGCCCCAATCCCACCCCTGCAGCTGTAATCTTTGCGACAGCCCCATAGGTAACGGTTACTATCCCAGTTTACAGATGTGACAGCTGAGGCTCAGAACGTTTCTGCAACTCGCCCAAGGGCTCACTATGAGTGAGTGACAGAACTGGACTTTTCACGCGGTTCTCACCCTTCCACACCTGCATTTTCTGACATTGGGAGGCCCCTCTTGGGGAGCTGCTCATGTGACTCCCTTTCTGAGGGAAGACAGTTTACTAACCCCTCTTGGTGACTGGAAGCCTGGAGCTTCGTGATGCTTTGTGAAACCCCTGGGAATCCGGGTGTGGACGGTCTGATGCCAAGGACTCAGGTGTCCCCTTTTCTCTCGCTCTCCATACAGTGCTCCAGAAACTGCAGTGGGGGCTTCCAGATCCGGGAGATTCAGTGTGTGGACAGCCGGGACCACCGGAGCCTGAGACCATTTCACTGCCAGTTCCTGGCTGGCACTCCTCCTCCGCTGAGCATGAGCTGTAACCTGGAGCCCTGCGAGGAGTGGCAGGTGGAGGCTTGGAGCCAGGTACGGCGCCTAGTACACCATCCGGACAACCTGGCAACTATGAATCTCTATGCTACCTTGTGAGTCTAGGTGTCAGGGAAGACCACACGTGTATCAGGCCAGCGCCAAGCCTCCATTCAGCCACCTTCCACTGGGTGTGTTACTGAACCAAACTTGGGTCACTTGACCATACACAGTAAAGCCAATCTACTGACACCAGGTTGTGGTGAAGGGAAGTGCAGCATTTATTGCAGGGCGCCAAGCAAGGAGTCCAGGTAGCTAGTGCTTCAAAGGCCTGAACTCCTCAAAGGCTTTCAGGGAAAGGTTTTTAAAGACAGGGTGAGGGAGGGGGGGTTGTGATCAGCCTGTGGACATTCTTCCGATTGGTCGGTGGTGCGGTAATGGGGAGTCAACATCATCAGCATCACGAACCTTCTGGTTCCAACCGTCTGAGGTCTACATGCTTGTGGGCACCATACAGTTAACTTCTTCCACCTGGTGGGTGTTTCAGTCTCTGCAAAACAGCTCAAAAGATGTGGCTCAGAATATTATCTATAGTCCTTGAGGAGGAACTAAAGGTCCTTGACTTTGTTTAATAGCTAAACTATTATTATTTTGTCTTGTTTGACTGTTTTCCTTTCTGAGCTTTCTCACCTCGCTGATTAAATTTACTCTTTGGAGATCAGGGAAGGCCTAGGAGGCTAAAGTGTTTCTATAGACAAGAGGCAGGTGGAGAACATGATGGGGTGAGGGGGCAAGGCTCTTCTGGGAAAGCCCCATAGGGTCCTGCTCGGTGACAGGTGGGGAGGCTGGGCAGGTCCAGCAACTTGAAGGCTATGTTGTGAGCTTTAAACTGTGACTGCTCAATGGCTTATTACAACCTAGTCTCAATGGATATACTGGGGAATTGGGGTCCCTCTGGGGAGATGAACATGTACCACTGTGGTGAGAGGCATTTAGGACAGAGCATCACATGCCCCTCTTAGGCTTCTGCAGTGGGGCTGGAGGCAATGGTCAGATCCTTTCCACACACAGTATTTAATTTCAGAGTTCCACCTCTCAGTTAAATGCCCAGATCCTCATTTACACAAATAAAAAGAGGGGTGTGTGTGTGTGTGTGTGTCCATCCTGTTTTGTGAGGGCTGAGGCTCTGCTGCATCTTTGTCCTACTTCAGTACATGAAAACACGTTACTCTTCCTTGGTGAGATATAATGATTTCATTTGCCTATTGGCCTCAATAGCTTAAAAAAAAATACTCCCAACTGTACCCATGCATGGTGGAAAGAAGAGGGAAAGAAAGAATGCAGCATGTTTTGAGTGTGTCCATACACTGGACACTTTACCTACAATACTTGTTTTAATTATCACAACAACCTGAATGGTAGGCCTTATTAATTCCGCTTTATAGGTGAAGAAATTGAGACTCAGAGGTTAAGAAGTGTACATGAGGTCACACAACTAGAAGATAAATGGTGGAGTATTAAATTCAAGCTTAAGGCTGACTCTGATGCCTGTACTCTTTCTACTGTAGAATTTAGTCCAGTGGACATGGAGCAAAGAGCGAACTGAGGAGAAAGAAAGAGTCAATAAGTATTTGGGGGGAAACTTACCACATGCCAAGGAAGGGAAGATAAAGAACCACAAGTGTAGGATACAGAATTAGTGTTCAACCCTGGAAGACTGAGCCCCCTCAAGCTTCTTACTGTCTGCTGGGTCAAGCAGCCATGTTGATTCCTGAGGCCCTGGGTCAATACCTGGTGTTTTCTGGGGCAAAAACCACCACTGTCCCCTCTTCCGCTTCCTTCCCTGTCCAGCTCTGGAGGACATAAAGTACCTGCTACTCCCATGCTCTGAACTTAGGCCTCCCTGTTTGCTAGGCCTGGTGACAGCTTCCAGAATCCTGGAATTTGCAGAGGCGCTTAGATTGCCTTGTCAGAGAAATTGAATTTGCAAGTTATCCAAGATGAGCAATCATATATGCTCTCTGGTTGTGAAAAAGATGTATTCTATATGCTTCCTCAGTAGCTTCTGGGAGCCCAATCATGAGCCTGTTTCTTGAAGGCCTCCCAACACACTCCTTTCTAAATTGCTCTGTTCTGAGCAAACCACAAAGTTGGAAGACTTCCCTCTGAAGGAGCAGTAAAGACAGAAAATGCTGAAATGGGTTGAACATTTCCCTGGGAATGTTGAGGGACTATTAGGGACTGGGCACCTTTAGGTGCTTTCCCTGAGCCATCATGATGATACTCTGTACATACTATCTAACGGATGCCTTCGTGGGAATGTGCTGGGACCTTTCAGTGAATGTCAGCCAACCCAGACTACTTGGAATGGAAGATGCATTTCAACTGTAGAAATGTCTCCACTGGTTCTCAAACTTTAGCAAACTTTAGCATGTGTCAGCATCACCTGGAGGGTTTGTCAGCACACAGATGTCTGGACCCCACGCCCACAGTGTCCAGTTCAGAGGTCTGGGGTAGGGCCTGAAGTTTCGCATTTCTAACAAGTACCCAGAGATGCTGAAGTTGCTGCTTTGGGGACCATACTTTAAGAACCACTAGTTTATACCTTCTTTATCCCCCCTTTCCTGGAGCTTACTTGGCCAGGTGGCCCTGGATCTATATGCACAAATGTAGGTATGCAACAGGATCCCAAGTGTGGAATTCCTCTCCTTCTCTCCTCATATAGGGTTAAAAACAGTGAATAAGTGGGAAAAGATCCATGTTGGAATACTGTGAAAGCAATAATTAGTTCTTTTATTGAGCAGAAAATGTTAATTGTATATAATTTCCCTGTTTTCTATGGTTACCATCACACATGTAGTGCCTGTCGTGATAGGCATGATATTGGCAATCATAATTGTTTTGTTGTTGTTACCATGTCATAATTAAGATTTTTTCAAAGTACTAAGATCTTTCAAAGTACTTTTCAAGTACTCAGAAGCATTCTTCAAAGATTCTTGGTGAATTATTTACTTTCCTTTTAGAAACCTCAGGAAAATGAGACAATACAACTTAGAAAATTATTCTAGGGAGCAAAAACTTGACATGTTTTAGAATTATATCCCTTCAGGAATCCAACTTGTCATCTCGAACTTATTTTGTGAGCATTACAGCCAGTTCATCAGACCCTTAGAAAACCTATCAACATCACTATTCCAAAGATGGACAAATTTAATTCTAAAGCTTTATGTAGTGGGGAAAGAAGGCTGAATCCTGTTTTAATAGATGAACAAAATTGCACTGTAGAAGTATGCTCTCCATTAGGGCTGTCAGAACTAATCAGAATAAAAACATCTACATTTAACATTTTGGTTTCTAGACCAGAATTCCTTCCATTTGACATACTGAACTATTTAGCATCTTCTGATTTTTTTCCCCTCCTCTTATCCCCAGAATTTCCTTTATCAGTCTCCTTTCTTTAAGTCTTGTTTCACCACTGTTTTTGTTTCTGTTATTGCCTTTTGGCTTAAACAACAAAAATATTTTTTTTCTCACAGTTCTAGAGGCTAAAAGTCTGTGATCAAAGTGTTGGCAGGATTGGTTTCTTCAGAGGCCTCTCTCCTTTGTTTGTAGATGGCTGTCTTCTCCTTTGTCTTCTGTCATTTTCCCTCCATGTGTATCTGTGTCCTAATCTCCTCTTCCTATAAGTACACCAGTCATAATGGGTTAGGGCCCTCCCTAATGACATAATTTTACCTTCATTACCTGTTTAAAAACTCTTCCTCCAAATACATCACATTCTGAGGTACTGGGGGGTTAGGACTTCAAAATACAAATTTGGGGGGAACACAATTTAGCCCATAACAAGCATAGCAAAGATACTAGCAGCGTATGTATCTTGGCAGTGTGAAAGGTTGAATTTTGTCATTGTTGTAGTAGTGGTCGTTTATTTTATTTGTTCTTAATAATCCACCCTAAATTCAGGTCTTGATGACTCTTTTTTTAACTTAAATATAGTTGACATACAATAATACATAAATTTCAGGTGTACTATATGATGCTTTGACATTTGCATACATTATGAAATGATCATCACACTCTAGTAACCATCAGTCCCCATAATAAGTTATTTCAATGTTATTGATTATATTCCTTATGTTGTATATTACATCCCCATGACATATTTATTATACATCAGGAGGTTTGTACCCCTTAATCCCCTTCACCTATTTTCCCCCCCTACCCCACACCTCTACCTTCTGGCAAACACCAGAATTTGTTCTCTGTATCTATGTGTCTGTTTTCATTTTGTTTTGTCTGTTTGTTTTGTTTTTACATTCCACATGTAAGTGAGATCATGCAGTATTTGTCTTTCTTTGTCTGACTTATTTCACTTCTAGATCCATCTGTGTTATCCTAGGTGGCAAGATTTTATTTTTTATGTCTGAGTAGTATTCCATTTTGTGTGTGTGTGTACGTGTACACACCACGTCTCCTTTATCCATTCATCTATCAATGGACACTTACATTGCTTCCATATCTTCTGTTATAAATAATGTTGCAGTGAACATTGAGGTGCATATATCTCTTTGAATTGGTGTGTGTTTTCTTCAGTAAATACCCAAGAGTGAAATTGCTGGATCATATGGCAGTTCTATTTTTAATTCTTGGAGGAACCTCCATACAGTTTTCCATAATGACTACCTCAATTTAAATTCCCACCAACAGGGCACAGGGGTTCCCTTTTCTCCACATCCTGGCCAAGATTTGTTATTTGTTGTCTTTTTTGATGCTAGCCATTCTGACAGCTGTGAGGTGATAACTCATTGTGGTTTTGATTTGCATTTCCCTGATGATTATTGATGCTGAGCATCTTTTCACATTGCTGTTTGCCATCTGTATGTCTTCTTTGGAAAAATTTCTATTTGGGTCCTCTGTCCATTTTTTAATCAGGTTGTATGTTTTTTGATGTTGACTTGTATGAGTTCTTTGTATATTTTGTATATTAACCCCTTATCAAATATATTGTTTGCAAATAGCTTCTCCCATTCAGTAGGCAGCCTTTTCATTTTGTTGATATTTTACTTCACTGTGCAAAAGCTCTTTAGTTTGATGTAGTCCCATTTGTTTATTTTTGCTTTTCTTTCTGTTGCCTGAAGAGACAGATCAAAAAAAAAACAACAAATATATATATATAACTAAAACCAATGTCAAAGAGTGTATCTACAGCCTATGTTTTCTTCAAGAAGTTTTATAGTTTCAGGTCTTACATTTAAGTCTTTAATCCATTTTGAGTTTATTTATGTATATGGTGTGAAAAAGTAGTCCAGTTTTTCCAACACCTCTTATTGAAGAAGCTGTCTAGTCCCCATTGTATATTCTTGCCACCTTTGTCATAGATTAGTTGACCATGTAAGTATGGGTTTATTTCTGGACTCTCTATCCTGTTACATAGAACTATGTGTCTGTTTTTGTGCCAGTACCATACTGTTTTGATTACCATAGACTTGTAGTATAGTTGGAAATCAGGGCATGTGACACCTCCACCTTTCTTCTTTCTCAGGATTGTTTTGCCTATTCGAGATCTTTTGTGTTTCCATACAAATTTAAGAATTATTTGTTCTAGTTCTGTGAAAAATGTCATTGGTATTTTGATAGGGATTGCACTGAATCTGTAGATTTCCTTGGGTAGTATAGTCATTTTAACTATATTAATTCTTCCAACCCATGAGCACGGTGTATCTTTCCAGTTGTTTGTGTCATCTTCAGTTGCTTTCATCAGTGTCTTATAGTTTTTCAAGTACAAGTCTTTTACCTCCTTGGTTAGGTTTATTCCTTGGTATTTTATTCTTTTTGATATAGTTGTAAATTGGATTGTTCCTTAATTTCTCTTCCTGCTAGTTCATTTTTAGTTAAAGAAATGCAACAGATTTCTGTATATTTATTTTATATTCTGCAACTTTATCAAATTCATTGATGAGCTCCAGTAGTTCTTTGGTGGCATCTTTAGGATTTTCTATGTATAGTATCATGTCATCTGCAAACAGTGACAGTTTTACTTCTTCCGTTCCAATATGGATTCCTCTTATTTTCTTGTCTGATTGTTGTGGCTAGGACTTCCAATACTCTGTTGAATAAAAGTGACAAGAGTGAGCATCCTTGTCTTCTTCCTGATCTTAGGAGAAATGGTTACAGATTTTTTACTGTTGAGTATGATGTTCGCTACAGGTTTGTCATATATGGCCTTTATTATGTTGAGGTATGTTCCCTGTCCCCACTTTGTTGAGAGTTTTTATTATAAATGGGTGTTGAGGGCTTCCCTGGTGGCGCAGCGGTTGCGCGTCCGCCTGCTGATGCAGGGGAACCGGGTTCGCGCCCGGTCCGGGAAGATCCCACATGCCGCGGAGTGGCTGGGCCCGTGAGCCATGGCCGCTGGGCCTGCGCGTCCGGAGCCTGTGCTCCGCAACGGGAGAGGCCACAACAGAGGGAGGCCCGCATACCACAAAAAAAAATAAAAATAAAAATAAAAATAAAATAAAATAAATGGGTGTTGAATTTTGTGAAAAGCTTTTTCTGCATCTATTGATGTGATCATGATTATTTTTATTCAGTTTGTTAATGTGTTGTATCACATTGATTGATTTTGAATCATAAACAATCCTTTTATCCCTGGGATAAATCCCACTTGGTGTATGATCCTTTTAATGTATCATTAGATATTTTTTTCTAATATTTTGTTGGGAATTTTTGCATCTATGTTGATCAGTGATATTGGTCTGTAATTTTCTTTCTTTTTTTAAAATTTAACTTCTTTATTGGAGTATAATTGCTTTACCATGGTGTGTTAGTTTCTGCTGTATAACAAAGTGAATCAACTATACATATACATATATCCCCATATCTCCTCCCTCTTGCATCTCCCTCCCACCCTTCCTATCCCACCCCTCTTGGTGTTCACAAGGCACCAAGCTGATCTCCCTGTGCTATGCAGCTGCTTCCCACTAGCTATCTATTTTACATTTGGTAGTATTTATAAGTCCATGCCACTCTCTCACATTGTCCCAGCTTACCCTTCTCCCTCCACATGTCCTCAAGTCCATCCTCTACGTCTGCATGTTTATTCCTGTCCTGCCCCTAGGTTCTTTAGAACCATTTTTTTTTAGATTGCCTGTATATGTGTTAACATACAGTATTTGTTTTCCTCTTTAAGACTTACTTCACTCTGTATGACAGACTCTAGGTTCATCCACCTCACTACAAATAACTCAATTTCGTTTCTTTTTATGGCTGAGTAATATTCCATTGTATATATCTGCCACATCTTCTTTATCCATTCATCTGTCGATGGACACAGGTTGCTTCCATATCCTGGCTATTATAAAGAGAGCTGCAAGGAACATTGTGGTACATGACTCTATTTGAATTATGGTTTTCTCAGGGTATATGCCCAGTAGTGGGATTGCTGGGTCGTATGATAGTTCTTTTTTTTTTTTTAACATCTTTATTGGAGTATAATTTGCTTTACAATGGTGTGTTAGTTTCTGCTTTACAACAAAGTGAATCAGTGATACATATACATATGTTCCCATATCTCTTCCCTCTTG
>NC_041221.1:44020524-44030414 GCF_002837175.3 Physeter macrocephalus | reverse complement strand
TT
This sequence comes from Physeter macrocephalus, assembly GCF_002837175.3. Lineage (NCBI taxonomy): Eukaryota > Metazoa > Chordata > Mammalia > Artiodactyla > Physeteridae > Physeter > Physeter macrocephalus. The sequence goes on along the minus strand of NC_041221.1, from coordinate 44,030,412 downwards.
GAGAATGATGTTGGCTGTGGGTTTGTCATATATGGCCTTTATTATGTTGAGGAAAGTTCCCTCTATGCCTACTTTTTGCAGGGTTTTTATCATAAATGGGTGTTGAATTTTGTCAAAAGCTTTCTCTGCATCTATTGAGATGATCATATGGTTTTTCTCCTTCAGTTTGTTGATATGGTGTATCACGTTGATTGATTTGCGTATATTGAAGAATCCTTGCATTCCTGGGATAAACCCCACTTGATCATGGTGTATGATCCTTTTAATGTGCTGTTGGATTCTGTTTGCTAGTATTTTGTTGAGGATTTTTGCATCCATGTTCATCAGTGATATTGGTCTGTAGTTTTCTTTCTTTGTGATGTCTTTGTCTGGTTTTGGTATCAGGGTGATGGTGGCCTCATAGAATGAGTTTGGGAGTGTTCCTCCCTCTGCTATCTTTTGGAAGAGTTTGAGAAGGATAGGTGTTAGCTCTTCTCTAAATGTTTGATAGAATTCGCCTGTGAAGGCATCTGGTCCTGGGCTTTTGTTTCTTGGAAGATTTTTAATCACAGTTTCAATTTCAGTGCTTGTGATTGATCTTTTCATATTTTCTATTTCTTCCAGGTTCAGTCTCAGCAGGTTGTGCATGTCTAAGAATTTGTCCATTTCTTCCAGGTTGTCCATTTTATTGGCATACAGTTGCTTGTAGTAATCTCTCATAATCTTTTGTATTTCTGCAGTGTCAGTTGTTACATCTCCTTTTTCATTTCTAATTCTATTGATTTGAGTCTTCTCCCTTTTATTCTTGATGAGTCTGGCTAATGGTTTATCAATTTTATTTATCTTCTCAAAGAACCAGCTTTTAGTTTTACTGATCTTTGCTATTGTTTCCTTCATTTCTTTTTCATTTATTTCTGATCTGATCTTTATGATTTCTTTCCTTCTGCTAACTTTGGTGTTTTTGTTCTTCTTTCTCTAATTGCTTTAGGTGTAACGTTAGGTTGTTTATTTGAGATGTTTCTTGTTTCTTAAGGTAGTATTATATTGCTATAAACTTCCCTGTTAGAACTGCTTTTGCTGCATCCCATAGATTTTGGGTCGTCGTGTCTCTATTGTTATTTGTTTCTAGGTATTTTTTGACGTGGAGGCTACACAATATACTACTTAATAACGAAGTGATCACTCATTGTCGTTTTGATTTGCATTTCTCAGAGGTCTCTTAAACTATCCTCATTTTAAAAAATTCTTTCTTTTTTCTCTTCAGCCTGGGTGATTTCCACTCCTCTTCCAGTTCACTGATATGTTCCTCTGTAACATCTAATCTAACGTTGATTCTTTCTAATGTACTTTATATCTCAGTTATTGTATTCTTTACCTCTGTCTGGCCATTCTTTATATTTTCTAACTCTTTGTTGAAATTCTCACCTTATTCATTTATTCTTCTCCTGAGTTTGTTGAGCATTTTTATGATCTTTACCTTGAACTCTTTATGAGGTAGATTGCTTACCTCCACTTCATTTAGTTCTTTTTCTGAGATTTTGTTTTGTTCCTTCATTTGGAACATATTCCTCTGACTCCTAATTTTGCCTAATTCTCTGTGTTTATTTCTATGTATTAGGTAGGTTGGTTACATTTCTCAGTCTTACAGAAGTGGCCTTATATTTGATATGTCCAGTGGGGCAGCAGTACACTCACCTCTGGTCACTAGAGCTGTGTGCTCTAGGGGTGCCCCCTATGTGGGCTGCATGGGCCCTTCTATTATGGTGGGACCAACTATTATAGGAGCTCTGGTAGGTGGGGTTTTTCCTGATCTGGTTGATTCCTAGGCCCTGCCTCATCAGGTGGCTGCTGGCATGCTGATGAGAAGGGCTAGCTCATAACATGGCTAGCTGCATGGCCTGGGGATCTTGGAGCTATTGTTGGCCCACTGGTGGGTGGGGCACGGTTCCAGTGCAGTTGGCAGTGGGCCCTGTGGGGTCCGGGTCTGGAGCTCACCTGCTGGTGGAAGGGCTGAGTCCTGGGGCTTGTTTCACATTTGTCATTTGAAATGACAGAGTAGTCATTGTAAGGAACCTGGCACAAATGTTCCAGATTCCAATAGAGATACTCATATTCTTAATAACAGTGTACACAGCAAAAATCATAGTAAAAGCATTTAAAGAAAATATAATTCTATTGAGTTTTTCTGTCTTTTCTTGAGTTCTTTTTTAAAAAATTAATAATAGCTGTTTTGGCAATCTAAATTCTTTATTCTAGCATACTTTGATGAAAAACATCTAAATACACATGATTGTGAATTCAGACAGACACTAGGAACATGTTTTGGTGATTAGACGAAGCTACCTAGATTTGGGGTTAATACAGCTGGGCCTAATTGTTGCTACCAACTTCATGATGTACTGCAATAAGCTAGGCCTTATCTCAAGTAATGCTGAACCAGTGATTACCAAAGTGATGTTTTAATCCCCACTTGAAATATTCAGTAATCATGAATATTTGTTCAGTAATCATGGGAATTTCTGCTCTAAAGATAGGTTATATTTTATACTACATACATGTATATCTTTGTAACTTAATAATATGTCATAGGGAAAAAAAAGCTTGTTCCAGACTTACTTGAAACATTCATTTTTAAATTTCCAAACTGAAAAAGGAAAAAAGAACCCTCTTACTAAATAATTAGGGGGAAATGGGTTGACATACAGGGTGTGGAACTAGAGATGAACTGTCAAGTATTTTTTCTAAATACAGTAAACATTTATTCAGCTTCTACTGAATATTCACATCTGCCAGGTGCACTGTCAGGCACTGAAGATACAGTGAAAAAAGACACGTCCCTACCCTTTATCTCTGAAAATGACACCATGTGATTTTTACCTGACTTTGTCCCTGTTGTGGACCAGTGTTCCAGGTCATGTGGAGGCGGAATTCAGAAGAGAGGAGTGACTTGTCCAGGAGGCCTGTGTGACTGGACGAAAAGGCCCACATCCATTGCACCCTGCAATGAGCACCCTTGCTGTCACTGGGCCACTGGGAACTGGGACCTGGTAAGAGTCAGTTATAATCTCTTTCATTTATTTTTTAAAAATAGCATTTGTTTCCTTTTGATTTTAAAAGTCATATATAATCCCTGTAAATGTTCAATGTGTACATTGATTTAAAGTGTGTTTCTATATATTTCGGTTCTGTATTTTACTTTTCTGCTCTCTAATACCTCTAAGTCTGCTAAAACTTGACCCATGGCTGACATGGTGGTCAGTGTTAACTGTCCTGAGTTCAGAAGAGAAAAAGATCAAATACTTTCAAAAGAGAAAAGATCAAATACCGAAAACTAGCCCAAAGGCACAAAGCCTAAGGAAAAGTGATTTGGAGTCCTAACATCTTGGATCCTCTGGCTTTTTGCAGAGCAAATAGGAGTTGCATGTGCCCTGAAGCTTAAGGCTTAGCATGATTGAGTGAATTTCAGGTCTCTTGTCAACCTGCAGATTATCGGTTTGCTAGATGGCCAGCATGTTTGATGGAAGGACCAATGAAATAGTTAAATTGTAAATGAGAGAAAGATTTATGATTCTTACAAAGTTTATTGTAGAAATAAGACTATCAGTGACACTGAAAATAAAAAAATTCTTCCATAGACAGATTCTTCCATCACTCTGACTTATTGTATCCTAGGTTCTCTAGAAAATAAAGCTGAGGCAAAATCTAATACTTTATAAGGAAATACAATGTCAGGGAAGCAGGAGTGATAGAAAAGAGGAAGGAGGCAGGGAAGGAGGAAAATCAAGTATAAGGTGGTGCATTACCAGGCTGACCATTTTTCCTAACTGACCACTGCTTGGTGTCAAGAGCAACTTATTGCCTGCTCTCGAAAGAAGGTCTTTTAAAAGCTGTTTGAACTACTGTCTCTTGGAGCAGTTTGTCCGGAGGCAGGAAGAGAGGAGATTATCTACCGGCTCCTATCTCCCAGGATTGTGCAAAAAGTCTCCCCTTAGATGGGTAGCATCCCCCATTGTCCTGGGTTATTTATGTGTGGGCAGGTCCCACTGTGTCTCACATCTCATTGGCAACAAGAAAATCCATTGTCAGGGTAAGAGGCACACAGCAAGGGCATGTGTGAGGTGCAGGCCAATGAGTTGTGCTTCCATGAAGCTGGTTGCTGCCTCAGCTGGGGCCCATCAAAGGCCAACAGCTGGGAGACCGGTGAGCCAAGAGGATCTGATACACTAACCCCTCAACTATTAATGTTTTTTAAAGTAACTTGTTCTTGTGTAAGTATATTTTGATGGTTATCATTATAACAGAGGCTAATGCAGTATTTTACCAAACATAATGTCCCAAGATATTTTTAGGTTGCTATGTTCTTAGCAATTGTCATTGTTATAGTTGTGTAGTTATACCTGCATAGCCATGATCAATTTGAATTCTGGCAGGTACTTTTTTTTTTTTTTTGGCTGAGTTGGGTCTTTGTTGCTGTGCGCGGGCTTTCTCTAGTTGCGGCTAGCGGGGGCTACTCTTCATTGTGGTGCGTGGGCTACTCTTCATTGTGGTGCGTGGGCTTCTCATTGTGGTGGCTTCTCTTGTTGTGGAGCACAGGCTCTTGGTGCGCAGGCTTCAGTAGTTGTGACACGCAGGCTCAGCAGTTGTGGCTCACGGGCTCTAGAGCTCAGGCTCAGTAGTTGTGGTGCACGGGCTTAGTTGCTTCACGGCATGTGAGATCTTCCTGGACCAGGGATCAAACCCCTGTCGCCTGCATTAGCAGGTGGATTCTTAACCAGTGCACCACCAGGAAAGTCCCGTGGCATGTACTCTTAAAAAAGGCTCCTGCTGGTGCATCCAACTCAAGGTTGTATTGGTCTCTTCCCACTCAAATCCAGGAAGAACAAGATGACTCGTTATTGCTAAAGGAACATTGTACATTAATCAGTTAGCCTGCAACAAATAAAAAATACATATTTTACTATTTTATAGCTTAAAAAATGCCTAGTAGACAATGAAGAATAACATCAACCATTCCCTTAGACAGAACCCATAGTATTTTCTATGAATGCCCTATATTCATTGGCATCTAATGCTGATTCATGATGAATTGCCAAAGGAGATTCTGGTGTCTGGGCAAGCTTCTGGTTATACATTCTACTAAGCTGTCTGCCAGGTCCAGGACCAGTTTTCACCCTACCCCCATGGGTCATGTGAACAACAGAAAACAATGTCATACAGTTGTATTATTTTTCATATGAAGAAAATTTAATTTATATTTAGGCATCTTACAATATCTCCCTTGGAAATATACTTTATTTCCTATTTATTGGAGGTTCAGTTATTTCTAAAACCAATTTTCCTCATCCATCTTTGATTTCACAACCTGAAAAAATTGTCCTCAACAGATAAAGATGTGTTTCAGGATTAGGCTTTTCATAAATACCCTGGAGCCCTGTGTAACAATTATAAGCATCGCTAATCAAATCAGATGTGACCATCAGAAAAGAAAATTTGATATACTTTGAACTGTCATGAAAATGCTATAAATTCGGGCCCATTCAGGGGCACAAAATCCTATAGATTAAAAACTACAGATAAACATTTTTAAGTGTCACTGTCAACTCCCCGAGGCTCTAGTACCTTATCATTCATTGTAAAGGAAACGTGGATAATGCAGTTTTCTTTCTGGCAAGAATGATGATGATATCCCAGTAAATATGACAAGAGTAATGATGTGTGAAACATAAGCTCTCAGGGTACACACTGAGAAGAGGAAATTATCAAAAACATTCCCATTTTCCTGTAAGAATGCAGCCTGCTCCTCATTTTGACATTTAGGTAACGTCAGTGTTAGGTAACACTGAGGTTGTAAATTGTGAAGTTTTGTGTGGTTGTTCTTTAGCCAGATTTCCAGTGCATTTCTTTGGTTATAATCATCTGTATGAAGTTAGAATAGAAAGTATTAAAATCAGTGAGAAACTTAAAATCCATAGACTATCTGACCCAGTAATTCTACCTTTAATAATTTAACCCACAGATATACCACCAGATGTAATCCTAGGTGACTATAAAGAATGTTCATTGCCATCTTGTTTTAATAGCAATTCCTGAAAATAATCTAAATGTCCATTGATGGAGGAACTGGTTAATTTATTAATTTATTATAGTACTGCCCTTTGAAGAATGAGGTAGACCTGTATTTCTGAGATGTAAAAATTTCCAACAGCAGAAGTACAGAATTTCCTTACAGGGAGGTAGAAGTACAGTCTCTTGGAGGTGGATTTTTTTGGCTGAGTTGGGTCTTTGTTGCTGTGCGCGGGCTTTCTCTAGTTGCGGCTAGCGGGGGCTACTCTTCATTGTGGTGCGTGGGCTACTCTTCATTGTGGTGCGTGGGCTTCTCATTGTGGTGGCTTCTCTTGTTGTGGAGCACAGGCTCTTGGTGCGCAGGCTTCAGTAGTTGTGACACGCAGGCTCAGCAGTTGTGGCTCACGGGCTCTAGAGCTCAGGCTCAGTAGTTGTGGTGCACGGGCTTAGTTGCTTCACGGCATGTGAGATCTTCCTGGACCAGGGATCAAACCCCTGTCGCCTGCATTAGCAGGTGGATTCTTAACCAGTGCACCACCAGGAAAGTCCCGTGGCATGTACTCTTAAAAAAGGCTCCTGCTGGTGCATCCAACTCAAGGTTGTATTGGTCTCTTCCCACTCAAATCCAGGAAGAACAAGATGACTCGTTATTGCTAAAGGAACATTGTACATTAATCAGTTAGCCTGCAACAAATAAAAAATACATATTTTACTATTTTATAGCTTAAAAAATGCCTAGTAGACAATGAAGAATAACATCAACCATTCCCTTAGACAGAACCCATAGTATTTTCTATGAATGCCCTATATTCATTGGCATCTAATGCTGATTCATGATGAATTGCCAAAGGAGATTCTGGTGTCTGGGCAAGCTTCTGGTTATACATTCTACTAAGCTGTCTGCCAGGTCCAGGACCAGTTTTCACCCTACCCCCATGGGTCATGTGAACAACAGAAAACAATGTCATACAGTTGTATTATTTTTCATATGAAGAAAATTTAATTTATATTTAGGCATCTTACAATATCTCCCTTGGAAATATACTTTATTTCCTATTTATTGGAGGTTCAGTTATTTCTAAAACCAATTTTCCTCATCCATCTTTGATTTCACAACCTGAAAAAATTGTCCTCAACAGATAAAGATGTGTTTCAGGATTAGGCTTTTCATAAATACCCTGGAGCCCTGTGTAACAATTATAAGCATCGCTAATCAAATCAGATGTGACCATCAGAAAAGAAAATTTGATATACTTTGAACTGTCATGAAAATGCTATAAATTCGGGCCCATTCAGGGGCACAAAATCCTATAGATTAAAAACTACAGATAAACATTTTTAAGTGTCACTGTCAACTCCCCGAGGCTCTAGTACCTTATCATTCATTGTAAAGGAAACGTGGATAATGCAGTTTTCTTTCTGGCAAGAATGATGATGATATCCCAGTAAATATGACAAGAGTAATGATGTGTGAAACATAAGCTCTCAGGGTACACAATGAGAAGAGGAAATTATCAAAAACATTCCCATTTTCCTGTAAGAATGCAGCCTGCTCCTCATTTTGACATTTAGGTAACGTCAGTGTTAGGTAACACTGAGGTTGTAAATTGTGAAGTTTTGTGTGGTTGTTCTTTAGCCAGATTTCCAGTGCATTTCTTTGGTTATAATCATCTGTATGAAGTTAGAATAGAAAGTATTAAAATCAGTGAGAAACTTAAAATCCATAGACTATCTGACCCAGTAATTCTACCTTTAATAATTTAACCCACAGATATACCACCAGATGTAATCCTAGGTGACTATAAAGAATGTTCATTGCCATCTTGTTTTAATAGCAATTCCTGAAAATAATCTAAATGTCCATTGATGGAGGAACTGGTTAATTTATTAATTTATTATAGTACTGCCCTTTGAAGAATGAGGTAGACCTGTATTTCTGAGATGTAAAAATTTCCAACAGCAGAAGTACAGAATTTCCTTACAGGGAGGTAGAAGTACAGTCTCTTGGAGGTGGAGATGAGTTAAAGTTTCCTTGGAAGAGCCATGGACTACTAATTCATCGGTTGTACATATCAAAGAATAGGGGGCATTGGAGGTGGCTCCACCTACCAAGCCAGCCTTTAGGATTGTCCTTGACCTCATTACCTATTATTAAGCGAAAAGGAGAAGTTACCAGAGTTCAAGTAAGACATATGGATGGATCGAATATATACATTTGCCTCTGTTCCCCAAACTCCATTAAACAGCCAGAAGAAGAAGAAAAAAAAAAGCTAAAAGTGGCACAAACCCACAAAGACAGAGAAGAGGACAGGAGACAACAGCAAAGGGATGGGGTCAGTACACTTTTGGAAGATAGAAGTAGATAGCCAGCTGTGTCGTGGGTTTAAGAGGTGGCTTTACTTTCTAATGTGAAACTGACTGTGCCTTAGCATCACCCTGGGGCAGCTGGTAGTGTCCAGGAGGATGAATGTCTGCTCCAGATTTACATGCATATTTGGGCTTTTATTTGGTTTGGGGTATTCCTGTCTTCTGCTCTCCAAGTTGGGGGAGCAAAGCTAGTGTCCCAGGAGACTTGTGCCATGGCTTGTTCGCAGTTTACACAAACTTGTTCACATTAAAGCTCCAAGCAGAATCTGATTGGCAAACACCAGCTGCAGCATATGGAAATTCTAGATGTTCACTACCTTGAATGGGTGTCAGTGCCACTGAACCATGGGGGAGAGGAGTCGAGGGGCAGAGCCATGCTCTCCCTCTTCCTGGGAGAGCGATGGTCTAAGCCAAGGACCAGTGAGCGTGGGGCCTTCCTCTCCTCACTCCTGCAGGAAGGGGGCAGTTAGGACCCCTCTTAAGCAGTCTTCTGTTTCTTACCACTAAGTTGGTTTCCTTTTTCATCCAAAAGTTGGAACTCCCCAAATATGCTGTAGAAGCCAAATCTGAATTCTGAGATTTTGAAATATCTTAAACCACGAGAGAAAGTCTAGTTCTGTCACACCTCTGATCAGCAGGCCATCTGTCCGTTCCTCTCCTCTGAGTCAGACAGCTTGAGCAAGCAAGGTTACTTGGCTAGTTCCTAATGCACTGATGGGAGCCATCCCACTAAGGACGACTTCTACTCAAAACATGACCCTCTGGACATCAGATGCCTCATTTAGCAGGAAAAGGCATTGATTGGATATATTTATGTGACTGAGGGCATTTGTGGCTGTAGAGTCCTTGACCATAATGTTATATGTAAGGGGAACTATCTTATAAACCTGAAAAAATAGTTTTTATTTTCTAAAAAAAAAAGTAGATACCCAAACTTACAATTGACTTAGTAGCATGTCAGAGAAAGCTAAAAACTGTCTATAGCAGAGATTTCCAGGTACATCTGAAGGCAGAGGTGAGGGTAAGGGAAAATGGGAGTTGGTTGAAAGTTTGTAAGAGAAGCAGTTGGTCTTTAGAAATTTTCCTACATCCCAACCATAGCCTGGAGGTCTTCTCTCTGATACCTTGGAATCAGGCATAGTTGATCAGGGCAAAAGGATTCATTGTCTCACCAGTGATTAAGTGATGAAAATACACACAGTAAATAGTGTGATATCCCCCTCTCCGACTGAGCTCCACAAAGGCAGGGGACCAGCTTAGCCTCAAGAGAAAAAAAACTACATAAGAAACCTCTTCCTGCTCACCTTATATAAAGCCATGTCTCAACAACTGCCACCTGTGGAACATCCAGTCAGCTCATTGGTGCCTCATCTTAAATATACATAGATAGGGCTTCCCTGGTGGCGCAATGGTTGAGAGTCCGCCTGCCGATGCAGGGGACACGGGTTCGTGCCCCGGTCCAGGAAGATCCCACATGCC
>NC_041221.1:43985562-44020469 GCF_002837175.3 Physeter macrocephalus | reverse complement strand
AAGATCCCACATGCCGCGGAGCGGCTAGGCCCGTGAGCCATGGCCGCTGAGCCTGCATGTCGGGAGCCTGTGCTCCTCAATGGGAGAGGCCACAACAGTGAGAGACCCGCGTACCGCAAAAACAAACAAACAAACAAACAAACATAGATAGCGTAGGATCTCTGGACATTTGAGAAAACCTATCACACCAAGAACAAAATAACAAAATGAACAGAACAAAAGGAACTCCAAGGAATAGAGACCATGAAAGAAATGAAAGAACTCCTCATAAAATATATATAATTAGTCTCTTTAGAGAAATAAGAGACTATATCCATGAGCTGGCTTCTTATTAAAGGTATATAAAAAGCATATAAGGAGAATATAAGGAGAATTTAGAAATTTTTAGAATAGCAAAAGTGAAAATTCAAACATAAGATTGTAAAAATAATGTGAAGAAATCTCTCAAGAAAATGAGGACAAAGACAAAATGAGATAAAAGATAAGGAAATTAGAGTATCAGGCCAGCAGGCACAACATCAAAATAATAAGATTTCAGAAAGGGAGGATGGATGGTATTGACATGTATACACTGATGTGTATAAAATTGATGACTAATAAGAACCTGCTGTATAAAAAAATAAACTAAAATTCAAAAATTTAAAAAAACTAATTAAAAAAAAGGGAGGATGGAGATGGAATAGAAGTGAGAAAATTATCAAAGAATTAATACAAGAAAAATTTTCCAAAACTGAAGGACATGTGTCTCCATATCCTTCATTAAATGCTATGAAAAAAGTAAAAAAGTCAGAGGAGAGGAATATCTGATTCTACAACGCCCGAAAACAAATCTTATTTTACATGGTTGTTCCAAGAATTGAACTCAAGGATATTGCCTATGTAATTACAGTGCCTGACATATATTAATAGTAAGTGCAAGAAAATTATTAAAGGACTTCCCTGGTGGCACAGTGGTTAAGAATCTGCCTGCCAGTGCAGGGGACACGGGTTCGAGCCCTGGTCTGGGAAGAGCCCACATGCCACGGAGCAACTAAGCCTGTGCACCACAACTACTGAGTCTGCACTCTACAGCCCATGAGCCACAACTACTGAAGCCCACGTGCCTAGAGCCCATGCTCCACAACAAGAGAAGCCACTGCAATGAGAAGCCCACGCACTGCAGCAAAGAGTAGCCCCTGCTCACCGCAACTAGAGAAAGCCTGCACACAGCAAAGACCCAATGCAGCCAAAACTAAATAAATAAATAAATAAATTTATTTTTTAAAAAAAGAAAATTATTCAATTGAGATGCTTGCATTAGTTTGTACCAGTTTTAAATCATCAAATGGTTTCTTCATTTGATCTATGTTGGTTGAGTGATAGCACTAACAGAGTCCAGTCTTCATGTGTCTATTTTATAGCTTCTCATAGGAGTCTTTGCTGATCATCTGCTGAGCCCTGGGAATCAACTTTTCCAAACAGGCCAGTTTAAGCTGAAGAGAAGCATCCAGGACTGAAAGAGGATAGTGCAGAGTTCAGTGTAGGGTGCGATCAATTCAGTTGCTCATCAATCTTAGCTTAGAGCTAAGCCCCAGCTAAGCCCCATCCCTATTTTGGGTGCTCAGTTCTGCACAAAGATCCCTTATTTTTATTGGATACAAAGAAGTGGAACTGAGCATTAAGAGAGTTACCTTGTCTCTAAAACCCCAAACTCACAGCATTACCACAATTAACAAAACCCAAATCAGTAACCATGCTTCCTGCTTAATCCTCTAATTTAATACAACACAAATTCATGCATCTTCTCCATCACAACTTATTTAAATTAGCTAATAAATGCACGGGCAGTGACCTCTCTGCTTATTTTTGTGCTTGGCTTGGAATTAGCTCTTCCATCTTTTTTGTTTGTTTGTTTGTTTTGTTTTTATAATTTAATTTTTATTTTATATTGGAGTATAATTGATTTACAATGTTGTGTTAGTTTCAGGTGTCCAGCAAAGTGATTCAGTTATACATACACATATATCCATTCTTTTTCAGATTCTTTTCCCATATAGGTTATTACAGAATATTGAGTACAGTTCCCTGTGGGTCCTTGTTGACTATCTATTTTATATATAGTAGTGTGTATATGTTACTCCCAAGCTCCTAATTTATCCCTCCCCCCAACCTTTCCCCTTCGGTAATCATGTTTGTTTTCAAAGTCTGTGAGTCTGTTTCTGTTTCATAAATAAGCTCATTTGTATCACTTTTTTAGATTCCACATGTGATATCATATTTGTCTTTCTCTGTCTGACTTCACTTAGTATGATGATCTCTAGGTCCATCCATGTGGCATTATTTCGTTCTCTTTTATGGCTTAGTAATATTCCATTGTACATATGTACCACTTTTTTTTTTAACTTTTTTTTTTAAATTGGGGCATAGTTGTTTTACAGTGTTGTGTTAGTTTCTACTGTACAGCGAAGTGGAGTTCCCTGTGCTATACAGCAGGTTCTCATTAGTTATCTATTTTATACATATTAGTGTATATATGTCAATCCCAATCTCCCAGTTGTCCCCACCTGCCCTTCCCCCCTTTGGTGTCCATATGTTTGTTCTCTACATCTGTGTCTCTATTTCTGCCTTGCAAACCAGTTTGTACCATTTTTCTAGATTCCACATATATGCATTATTTGTTTTTCTCTTTCTGACTTACTTCACTGTGTATGACAGTCTCTAGGTCCAACCATGTCTATACAAACGACCCAAGGAACCTCCTTACTGTTCTCCATAGTGGCTGTATGGCTGTATCAATTTACATTCCCACCAATAGTGCAAGAGGGTTCCCTTTTCTCCACACCCTCTCCAGCATTTATTGTTTATAGATTTTTTGATCATGGCCACTCTGACTGGTGTGAGGTGATACCTCACTGTAGTTTTGATTTGCATTTCTCTAATAATTAGTGATGTTGAGCATCTTTTCATGTGCTTTTTGGGCCATCTGTATGTCTTAGTTGAAGAAATGTCTATTTAGATCTTCTGCCCATTTTTTGATTGGGGTTGTTTGTTGTTTTGATATTGAGCTGCATGAGCTCTTTGTATATTTGGAGATTAATCCCTTGTCAGTTGCATTGTTTACAAATTATTTTCTCCCATTCTATGTGTTGTCTTTTGTTTTGTGTATGGTTTTCTTTGCTGTGCAAAAGCTTTTACGTTTGATTAGGTACCATTTGTTTATTTTTGTCTTTATCTTCATTACTCTAGGAGGTTGATACAAAAAGATATTGCAGGGATTTATGTCAAAGTGTGTTCTGCCTATGTTTTCCTCTAAGAGTTTTATAGTATCCAGTCTTACATCTAAGTCTTCAATCTATTTCGAGTTTTTGTGCAAGGTGTTACGGAGTATTCTAATTTCATTCTTTTATATGTAGCTGTCCAGTTTTCCCAGCACAACTTATTGAAGAGGCTGTCTTTTCTCCATTGTATATTCTTGCCTGTAACAACCTTGTTTAACAGAGGAAGAAAAAAAGAGGTTGAATGAGATCCAGGACAATGTGTAGTGAGTGAAAAAGCCCAAGTCTCCTGAATTCTGGTCCAGTACCTCAAGTACCCTTTATCATATTCTGGATTGATTAATTTCCCTTGTTCTTCCCTCTGTCCTCTGTTGCACACTTTTATTTACTCAGGATCAGTTGAGTAGTTATTTTCTTACTTTTCTCTTGTCCATATCCATGGAAAATTTGATGTGAATTCACTGAATAAAATTACCTTTAGGTTTAATCAGAGTAATCTCTGACTTTATAAAACAGACATAAAGTTCCATGCTGATCTCCTTGCTCTAGACTTTATGAAGAGTAGAGTAAAATAAAGTAGTGGATGTTAAGAAGAATTTGATGTTTCTCCTCTTATCCCACTTTGGAGTTTTATGGGAAACAGGGTTTGGTAACAGTATTCTGAGTTTCAGTGGTGTCCAGTGTGGGTATTTTTTTTAAGCCTAGTAATCTTGTTGACCAATAATATTTCAAATGGCAAATGGGATATTTAGGGTGTGGAGATTTTTCCAGAATTTACCATGCAGCAGTCTTTTTCGGCCAATCAATGGGTATTTAGTGAATGGTCAGGCTGCGTTTAGCACTCACCTACTTACCGTGCAGAAAAAAGAAAGAGGAACTGGTTTCTTCCCTCTGGGAGATTTTGATTATGTAAGACAAATGAGGCAAAAAGTAGTAAAACATGAAATAGAATGTAAACCATAAGAGTATATGTGGGTCACTATAGCCAAAAGGTGGAAGCAACCCAATGTCCCTCAACAGATGAAAGGATAAAGAAAATGTGATATCTACATACAATGGAATATTATCCCACCCTAAAGAGGAAATTCTGACACGTTATAACATGGAGGAAACCTGGAGACATTATGCTAATTGAAAGAAGCAAGTCACTAAAGGACAAATATTGTATGATTCTACTTATATGAGGTACCTCAAATAGTCAAATAGACAAAAAATAGAATGGTGGTTGCCAGGGACTGGGGCAGGGTAGGTTGGGGGTACAGAGTTTCAGTTTGAAGAGATGAAAAACTCCTAGAGATGGATGGTGGTAATGATTACAGAACAATGTGAATGTATTTAAGGCACTGAACTGTATAGTGAAAAACTGGTTAAAATAGTAAATTTTATGTTTTATATATTTTACCACAATAAAAAAATTTTTTTAAGAGTGTATGTATATATAATAAATTCAGACACATTTTCTTACAACCCCAGGGTGGTTTCCCAGGCGATCCTCTCTCAGCTTTCCTCGTAGCTCTGTCCCCTCTCCTCACATCTGACTCCCAGCCCCAAATCAAAACCAGTTAGAGAAACTGGATTGCTGAGGCACCAGAGTCCAGATATGAAATTTTTTTCTATTTTGCTTGCAGTTCAACCTCTGTCCACATTCTTCAGAGAACCCAATTGTAAATTAAGCCAAATTCAGTTCACACCATCTATAATATAAACTCTTCCTAAATTCACATCTCCAGATTATTTAGTGCCTGTATTCTATGACTCCTTCAAAAAGCCTTGTGATAATTGAGGCTTGCCCCTATTTGGCAACCGTGGGGTTAAAGCAGGTATGCTGGAGTTCCCCTGGTGATCCTGGGGGAGAATTCAGACTCTCTCCCTGTGCTCCTCTCTTCCAGTGCACTGCATCCTGTGGAGGTGGCTTTCAGAAGAGGACTGTCCATTGTGTTGCCTCAGAGAACAATAAAAATGAAGACCAGGACCGATGCCTGTGTGATCACGAACCCAGACCCCCAGAATTCCAAAAATGCAACCAGCAGGCCTGCAGGAAGAATGCTGGTAGGTGAATGGCTTTGCTCAGGCGGACAGAGCTTTTCATAAATAAGTTGTCCTGCATGACTTGATTTGTGTGTAGTTTTAGTCCCCTTTTACAGAGTTAAGAATCTTAATGCTGAAGAGGCCAGCCAGCTCCCCTGGGAGCCATCTGTCTGATTCCGTGAAGTTCGACATTAATTCCTTGAGGGATTATCTCATCCATTTTCCTATCTCAAAGCACGTTTACACTGACTTCATCCCACACAAATGAGAATCACTTCCATTTTTTCAAAGATTTCTGAGAAATGCTCTAGCCTTTCTCAGGAACCCAGTCAAGTACTGAATGGACCTTTCTATCAATCTTGCACTGCTGTCTGAGGTCAGGTTCCACAGAAACAGATTCTGAGGTGCGAACTTGTGTGCAAGGGATTCATTAAGGAAGTGCTCCCAGGGAAGATAGCTAAGGGAGAGGGACGCAAGACAGAAAAGGGAGGAAACACAGCTGGGCTGCCATCTCAGGCACATTCCTAGCTTCAGCCTGCTCCCACAGGGAAGCTCCAGGGTGAAAGTTATATCTCAGGGTTGTCTGCTCTTGAGGCCAACGAGCTGAGAGTTCACATACCCATACCTTTCAGCCACTGGCCAACAGCTACCCAGGGAAAGTGGATTTGCAGGTATTGAAGGCTCTCTACCAGTGGTAGTCTTTTTCCAAAGATTCTTAAGGATAAGACTGTTTATTAATATGCTGATCACCTCCTTCCAAGCACTGAGGGCTGGCATTCAACAGAGACTGCTGTCAGAGTTAATATCCTGAGGAGAGTTTCCCTAAGGATTGTTTATTTACAAATCATGTATTTATTTAACAGATATTTGCTGGGCACTTACTTTGTGTTAAACATAATGTCAGACAAGGAACAAAATCACCAACCAGTGAGATACTGATCAGGGCGGTAAGGGTGTTATGACAGCACTTGGGAAGGGCATCATATGTAAACTGGGGAGAGGAGGGAAGGCCTCCAGAGGAAGTGAAGGATGAGTAGAGAGGTCAGGGGAGAGGTTCCAGGAGCAGCTTTCAGTGTCTGCAGTAAGCAGGAAGAAGATGATGTCATGGCATATGAGTCTAAATGCAGTACCCAGTTCAAGGGGAGTTAGGAAAGAGTAGGGCTAGAGGGGTAAGCTGCAGCTAGAGGATAAAGAGACTCATGAAGCAATGCTGATGAGTTTGGACTTTATCCCTAGGGCAGAAGGGAGCCATTGAAGTATTCCAAACAGGGGAGCGATGATAAGAAAGTCATACAGGCTGCACTGTGGAAGATAGAGAAAGGAACCTGTTCGGAGACTACAGCTGCACCCCAAGCAGGAGGTGTACGTGGCATGAACTAAGGCAGCAGAAGCGCAGATAGAGAGAAGTGAGTGGATTGAAGAGCTACTTAAAAGAGACACCTGACAGGACTTTGTGCCGGGGAAAGAGGAGGGAGAACAAAGCCCAGATTTCCGACTTGCGCAGCTGAGTAGATGAGGCTACCATTCTGTGAGAGACGCAGCCCAGGAGTGGGTTTGGGAATGGGGAAAGGTAATGCATTCTGTTTGGGACATGTTTGTTGAGGAGCAGATAAATCATTTAGGTAGGAGTGGTCTGTGATTGGTTTGTACACAGGTGCAGAGGTCAGGAGAGAGGTGTGGGCTGGAAATGCTGAACACAGTGCACCGAGGGGAAAATGCTTCAGGTCTAATGATCACATGCACCTTCTTTCTGACCAACTTGCATTTGAGGCTGGCTATCATTGACCTTACTTGAACCTCCAAACAGAGCTACCTAGGGCTCATTTTCAGAGGTATTATTAAGTTTTAGCCTTCCAGGCTCCTGCTACTCAGTGTGGTCCCTGGACTAGCTGCATTGGCATCACCTGGGAGCTTGTTAGAAATGCAGGATCTCAGGCCTCACCCTGGACCTACTGAATCAGAATCTGCATTTAAACAAGATTCCCAGGTGATTTGGATGCACGTTACAAGTTTGAGAAGCACCCTGTTCTATTTTTTAAATTTTATTGAAGTATAGTTGATTTACAATGCTGCATTAATTTCTGCTGTACAGCAGTGATTCAGTTATACATTTACATATTCTCTTTCATATTCTTTACCATCATGGTTTATCACAGGATATTGAATATAGTTCCCTGTGCTATGCAGTAGGACCTTGCTGTTTATCCATTCTATATATACTAGTTTGTGTCTGCTAATCCTAAACTCCCCTATATAGTAGACCTTGTTGTTTATCCATCCTATATATAATAGTTTGTATCTGCTAATCCCAAACTCCCAACCCTTCCCTCCTCCCTCCCCCCTCCCCCTTGGCAACCACAAGTCTGTTCTCTGTGTCTTTGAATCTGTTTCTGTTTCATAGATAGGTTCATTGGTGTCATGTTTTAGAATCCACATATAAGTGATATATGCTATTTGTCTTTCTCCTTCTGAATTACTTCACTTAGTATGATAATCTATAGGTACCTCATTGTAGTTTTGATTTGTATTTCTCTAATAATTAGCGGTGATGAGCATCTTTTCATGAGAAGCACCCTGTTCTAGACCAAGGGGTCAATTTGGGACACTTCCTTTCATGTCATCTCATCACATTCTTTGGTACCATGTTTTTAAAATGCTGAGAGTATAGAATCCTTCTAAGCTGTGATGGTTTTTATATAATTGAGGCAGCAACACAGTCTTGGTTGACCATGCCTAGTGTTATTGTTTTGTTTTTGTCTTTGGCCATATCACACGGCATGTGGGATCTTAGTTCCCTAACCAGGGATTGAACCTGTGCCCCCTGCAGTGGAATTGCGGAGTCTTAACCACTGGACCACCAGGGAAGTCTCTACTGGTTATTTTTAAATTATATATACATTGCACTGCCCAGCAATAAGACAGTTGAAGACAATTTTCAATCATCAAAATTGGGTTAAATGCATATCTGGTATTTTTTACATTGAAATCTCACACTGAAGAGGTGATGACTAATGGTTAGCTGACAATTGATGTAAATAAAAATGAATTCCACTCACCAAAAATTATCAGGGCAACAAGAGGTAATTACAAGTTTCTCTCGAAGGCAGAGTCATGCTTACTCATATAGGAACAATAGGAAAGAGCAGCTGCAAGAAATTCCTTGATTTAAAAAAAGCCAACCACCCACCCTGACCACTGTACCCTCTAAAATGCTTTGAAAATAAGCCATTCAATGCCCAGATTCTTCTCAGCCAGCCAGCCATCACAGTAAACATGGCCCCATGCCCATCTTGTAAAATCAGGTATGAATTCATGTAAGGTTTGTTTTCCTCCAGGCCATTTTACTTTCTTTAGGTGTCGTCTAAATTGTTAATGACTTAAAATCTAAATCAGAACGACTATTTCCATAGTGGGGGCTATAGAACTCTTTCCAAGCATATGGGTTAAAAAAACATCAAAATATACAAACAGCTCATGCAGCTCAATATCAAAAAAACAAACAACCCAATCAAAAAATGGGTGGAAGATCTAAATAGACATTTCTCCAAAGAAGACATACAGATGGCCAAGAAGCACATGAAAAGCTGCTCAACATCACTAATTATTAGAGAAATGCAAATCAAAACTACAGAAAAACAAATATCATATATTAACTCATATATGTGGAATCTAGAAAAATGGTACAGATGAACCTGTTTGCAAGGCAGAAATAGAGACACAGGTGTAGAGAGCAAATGTATGGACACCAAGGAGGGAAAGCAGGGGTGGGATGAATTGGGAGATTGGGATTGACATATGTGCACTGCCATGTGTAAAACAGATAGCTAGTGGGAACCTACTGTATAGTGCAGGGAGCTCAGCTCGGTGCTCTGCAGTGACCTAGATGGGTGGGATGGGGGAGGAGTGGGAAGGAGGTCCAAGAGGGAGGGGATATATGTATACTTGTAGCTGATTCACTTTGTCATAACAACAGAAACTGACACAACATTGTAAAGCAACTATACCCCAATTTTTTAAAAAGTCAAAAAAATTCATCCAGAAATATTTACTGAATATCAGCTATCTTCTAGGCATTATATTCACGATGATTAAAAAACAAAAGCAAGACCCTTATGCACACCATTCTTGGGTTGTTGTTGTTGTTTAATTTGGGGAATGAGGGGTACAGAATGCAATAGAAAAATAAGGAAAGTAATAAGGATAGTACTTAAAGTTGATACAAATAAACATTTGAGTCAGCAGACTAAATTTTTTCTTCCAGTTTTATTGAGATACAACTGACACATAGCACTGTATAAATTTAAGGTGAGCCTGCGCGTCCGGAGCCTGTGCTCCGCAACGGGAGAGGCCACAACAGAGGAAGGCCCGCATACCACAAAAAAAAAAAAAAAAAAAAAAGTTGATACAAATAAACATTTGAGTCAGCAGACTAAATTTTTTCTTCCAGTTTTATTGAGATACAACTGACACATAGCACTGTATAAATTTAAGGTGTACAGCATAATTATTTGATTTACATACATTAGGGACTATCACAGTAAGTTTACTGAACGTGCATCATCTCATAGATACTAAATTAAAGAAATAGAAATTTGTTTTCTTGTGATGAGGACTCTTAGAATTTACTCTTAAAAACTTTCATATATATTGTACAGCAGTGCTTATTATATTTATCATGTTGTATATTACATCCTTAGTATTGTAACTGGAAATTTGTATATTTTGACTTCCTTCCTCCACTTCCCCCTCCCCTACACCCACCTCTGGTAACCACAAATTTTATCTATTTTTCTGAGTTTGTTTTTGAAGTATAACAACACTATGTTAGTTCTTGGCACACAAGATAGGGATTTGATATTTCTATACATTTCAAGCTGATCACAATGATAAGTCAAGTTACCATCTGTTGCCATTCAAAGATATTACATAGTTACTGACTATATTCCCCACACTGTACATTTCATACCCATGACTTATTAATTTTATAACTGAAGTTTGTACCTCTTAACCTCCCTCACCTATATCTTTCCTCCCCCTACCCCACACCCCTCTGCAACCACCTGTTTGTTCTCTGCATCTATTAGTCTGTTTTTGTTTTGTTTTTTAGATTCCACAAATAAGTAAGACCATGCAGTATTTGTCTTTCTCTGAGTTATTTCACTTAACGTAATAACCTCTAGGTCCCTCCATATTGTCGCAAATGGCAAGATGTCATTCGTTTTCATGGCTGAGTAATATTCCATTGTGTATATATATACCACATCTTCTTTATCCATTCATCTATTGTGGGCATTTAGGGTGCCTCCATATATTGGCTAGTGTAAATAGTGCTTCAATGAACAGAGAGGTGCATATATCTTTTCTAATTAGTGTTTTTGTTTTCTTTGGATAATACACAGGAGTGGAATTGTTGGATCATATGGTAGTTATATTTTTAATTTTTTGAGGAACCTCCATACTGTTTTCCATAGTAGCTGCACCAATGTACATTCCCACCAACAGGGCACAAGGGTTCCCTTTTTTCCACATCCTGGCCAATGTTTATTATTTGTTGCCTTCTTGATGTAAGCCATTCTGAAAGGTGTGAGATGATATCTTATTGTGATTTTGATTTGCATTTCCCTTTTGATAAGTGATGTTGAGCATCTTTTCATGTACCAGTTGGCCATCTGTATGTCTTCTTTGGAAAATTTCTATTCAGATCCTCTGCCCATTTTTTAATCAGGTTTTATGTTTTTTGATGTTCAGTTGTATGAGTTCTTTGTATATTTTGGATAGTAACCCCTTATCAAATACACTGTTTGCAAATATCAATTTCTTCTCCCATTCAGTAGGCAGCCTTTACATTTTGTTGATATTTTCCTTCACTGTGCAAAATCTTTTTAGTTTGATGTATTCCCATTTGTTTATCTTTGCTTTCGTTTCCCTTGCCTAAGCAGACAGATCCAAAAAAAATTACTAAGACCGACGTCAAAGAGCATACTACCTATGTTTTCTTTGAGAGGCTTTATGGTTTCCAGTCTTAGGTTTAATCCATTTTGAATTTATTTTTGTGCATGGTGTGAGAGAGTAGTCCAGTTTGATTCTTTCCCATGTAGCTGTCCAGTTTTCCCACCACTGTTTGTTGAAGAAGCTGTCTTTTCTCCATTGTATATTCTTTACTGCTTTGTCATAGATTATTTGCCCATATAAGAGTGGGTTCATTTCTGGGCTCTCTATTATGTCCCATTGAACTGTGTGTTTTTGTGCCAGTACTATACTGTTTTGATTAACATAGTTTTGTAGTATAGTTGGAAATCAGGTCACGTGATACCTCCAACTTTGTTCTTTCTCAAGATTGTTTTGCCTATTTGAGGCCTTTTGTGTTTCCGTACAAATTTAAGAATTATTTGTCCTAGTTCTGTGAAAAATGTCATTGGTATTTTGATAGGGATTGCACTGAATCTGTAGATTTCCTTAGGTAGTATAGTCATTTAAACAATACTAATTCTTCCAGTTCATGAACACAGGATATCTTTCCATTTGTTTGTGTCATCTTCAACTTCTTTTATCATTGTCTTATAGTTTTACAAGTACAGGTCTTTTACCTCCTTAGATTTATTCCTTGGTATTTTATTCCTTTTGATGTGGTTGTAAATGGGATTGTTTCCTTAATTTCTCTAATAGTTCATTGTTAGTTATAGAAATGCAACAGATTTCTGTATATTAATTTTGTAACCTGCTACTTTACTGAATTCATTGATGAGCTCTACTAGTTTTCTGGTAGCATCTTTAGGATTTTCTATGTTTAGTGTCATGTCATCTGCAAACAGTGACAATTTTACTTCTTCCTTTCCAGTTTGGATTTATTTTATTTTTCTGATTGTTGTGGCTAGGACTTCCAATACTATGTTGAATAAAAGTGGCGAGAGTGGACATCCTTGTGTTCTTCCTGATCTTAGAAGAAATGCACTAAGCTTTTCACCATTGACTATGATGTTAGCTGTGGGCTTATCATATGGGATTTATTGTGTTGAAGTATGTTCCCTCTAAACCCACTTTCTGGAGAGTTTTTTTATCATAAATGGATGTTGAATTTTATTAAAAGCTTTTTGGCATCTGTTGAGATGATCATATGATTTCATTCTTCAATTTGTTAATGTGGTGTATCATATTGATTGATTTGCAAATACTGAACCATACTTGTATCCCTGGGATAAATCCCACTTGATCATGGTGTATGATCCTTTGAATGTATTGTTGAATTTGGTTTGCTAATATTTTGTTGAGGATTTTTGCATTTGTCCATCAATGATATTGGACTGTAATTTTCTTTTTTGTGATCTCTTTATCTGGTTTTGATATCAGGGCAATGCTGGCCTTGTGGAATGAGTCTGTAAGTGTTTCTTCCTCCCCAATTTTTTGGAATAGTTTGAAGAGGATACATGTTACTCTTCTCTAAATGTTTGGTAGAATTCACCTATGAAGCCATCTGGCTCCAGGCTTTTGTTTGTTGGGAGTTTTTTATTATTATTATTGATTCATTTTCATTACTGGTAATCAGTCTATTCACATTTGCTATTTCTTCCTGATTCAGTCTTGCGAGATTGTACATTTCTAGAAATTTGTACATTTCTTCTAGGTCATCCATTTCATTGGTGTATAATTGTTCATATAATTTCTTATGATCCTTTGTATTTCTGTGGTATCAGTTGTTACTTCTTTTTCACATCTGATTTTATTGATTTGGGCCCTCTTTTTATCTTTTTAAAGAACCAGCTCTCAGTTTCATTGATCTTTATTATTGTTTTATTAGTCTCCATTTATTTATGCTCTGATATATATGATCTTTTTCCTTCTAACTTTGGGTTTTGTTTGTTCTTCTTTTTCTAATTCCTTTAGGTGTAATGTTGGGGTTTTTTCTGAGATGTTTCTTGTTTCCTGAGGTAGGCTTGTATGGCTAAAATTTCCTTCTTAGAACTGCTTTTGTTGCATCCCACAGACTTTGGATCTTTGTGTTTTGTTTTCGTCTGTCTATAGGTATTTTTTGATTTCTTCTTTTATTTCCTCAGTGATCCATTGGTTGCTTAGAAGAATGTTATTTAGTCTCCACATGTTTGTGTTTTTTGAAGTTTTTTCTTGTAGCTGATTTCTAGTCTCATATATTGTATTTGGAAAAGATGCTTGATATGATTTCAGTTATCTTAAATTTACTGAGACTTGTTTTGTGGCATAATGTGATCTATCCTGTAGAATGTTCCATGTACATTTTAAAGAATGTTTATTTGCTGCTTTTGGATGGAAGGTATATATATATGTGTGTGTGTGTGTGTGTGTATCTCCATTTGGTTTAATGTATCATTTTTTTTAAGGAAAAATGTTTTTTTTTATTGAAATGGGTAATTGGAACTGGGAAAAAAATGTGGGGATATTTATCTGTTTCTTTCGTACATAGAGTGTGTTTGTGATTTGCAGTGTCTGAATTAAGGTTTCTTTAAGATCTCACTTTCATCAAGGATAGGTTCATCTGAAGAAAAACCAGCCAACCAAAAGGAAACCCTTAAATCACAAGATACCATTGCCAAAGTCAAAGAGCATATGTGAAGTACATATTCTCTAGTCAAGCTGATCCATGCTGTGTTCTTTTTTTTTATTGTTTGCCACTTTATTATGCTTCTCTGATATTACAGTTTTATAAATTGAAGGTTTGTGGCAACTCTGAGTTGAGTAAGACTATTGCCACCATTTTCCCAACAGCATTTGCTCACTTAGTGTCTCCGAGTCACATTTTGGTACTTCTCACAATATTATAAGCTTTTTCATTATTACTAAATTATGGTGATCTGTGATCAGTGATCTTTTTTTAGAGCTCTTATACTTATTTTTTTTAATTTTTATTTTATATTGGAGTATAGTTGATTTACAATGTGTTTCAGGTGTACAGCAGGGTGATTTAGTTATACATATACATATATCCATTCTTTTTCAGATTCTGTTCCCATATAGGTTATTACAGAATATTGAGGAGAGTTCCCTGTGCTATACAGTAGGTCCTTGTTGATTATCTATTTTATTTATAGTAGTGTCTATATGTTAATCCCAACTTCCTAATTTATCCCTTCCCCCCACCTTTTGCCTTTGGTAAGCATAAGTTTGTTTTCTAACTCTGTCTGTTTCTGTTTTGTAAATAAGTTCATTTGTATTTTTTTATATTCCACATATAACTGATGTCATATGATATTTGTCTTTGACTTACTGCACTTAGTATGATAATCTGTCCACCCATGTTGCTGAAAATGGCATTATTTCATTCTTTTTTATGGCTGAGTAATATTCCATTATACATATATACCACATCTTCTTTATCCATTCATCTGTCGATGGACATTTAGGTTGCTTCCATGTCTTGGCTATGGTAAATAGTACTGCAGTGAATATTGGGGTGACTGTATCTTTTTGGAGTATGGTTTTCTCCAGATATATGCCCAGGAGTGGGATTGCAGGATCATATGGTAGCTCTATCTTTAGTTTTTAAGGAACCTCCCTACTGTTCTCCACAGTGGCTGCACCAATTTACATTCCCACCAAGAGTGTAAGGGAGTTCCCTTTTTTCCACACCCTCTCCAGCATTTACTGTTTGTAGACTTTCTGACAATGGCCATTCTGACTGGTGTGAGATGACACCTCATTATAGTTTTGATTTGCATTTCTCTAGTAATTAGCGATGTTGAACATCTTTTCATGTGTTTTTTGGCCATCTGCATGTCTTCTTTGGAGAAATGTCTATTTAGATCTGCCCATTTTTTGATTGGGTTTTTTGTTTTTTTGATATTGAGCTGCATGAGCTGTTTGTATATTTTGGAGATTAATCCTTTGTCGATTGCTTCATTTGCAAATATTTTTTCCCATTCTGTGAGTTGTCTTTTTGTTTATAGTTTTCTTGGTGGTGCAAAAGCTTTTAATTAGGTCCAATTTGTTTATTTTTGTTTTTATTTTTCTTACTCTAGGGGGTGAATCCAAAAGGATATTGCTGCAATTTATGTCAAAGAGTGTTCTGCCTGTGTTTTCCTCTAAGAGTTTTATAGTATCTGGTCTTATATTTAGGTCTTTAATCCATTTTGTGTATATTTTTGTGTATGGTTTTAGTACATTCTCTAACTTCATTCTTTTACATGTAGCTGTCCAGTTTTCCCAGCACCACTTACTGAAGATACAGTCTTATCTCCACTGTATATTCTTGCCTCCTTTGTTATAGATTAATTGACTGTAGGGGTGTGAGTTTATTTCTGGGCTGTAGATCCTGTTCCATTGATCTATATTTCTGTCTTTTTGCCAGTACCATACTGTTTTGATTACTGTAGCTTTATAGTATAGCCTGAAGTCAGGGAGCCTGATTCCTCCTGCTCTGTTTTTCTTTCTCAATATTGCTTTGCCTATTTGGGGTCTTTTGTGTTTCCATACAAATTTTAAGTTTTTTGTTCTAGATCTGCAAAAACTGCCATTGGTCATTTGATAGGGATTGCATTAAGTCTGTAGATTACCTTGGGTAGTATAGTCATTTTGACAATATTGATTCTTCAATCCAAGAACATGGTATCTTTTCATCTGTTTATGTCATCTTTGATTTTTTCATAAGTATCTTACAGTTTTCAGAGTATAGGTCTTTTGCCTCCTTAGGTAGGTTTATTCCTAGGTATTTTATTCTTTTTATGCAATAGTAAATGGGATTGTTTCCTTAATTTCTCTTTCTGATCTTTCTTTCTTTGTGTATATAAATGCAACAGATTTCTGTGTATTAATTTTGTATCCTGCAACTTTACTGAATTCATTGATGAGCTCTAGTAGTGTTCTGGTAGCATCTTTAGGATTTTCTATGTATAGTATTATGTCATCTGCAGGCAGTGACAGTTTTACTTCTTCTTTGCCAATTTGAATTCCTTTTATTTATTTTTCTTCTCTGATTGCCGTGGCTAGGACTTCCAAAACCATGTTGAATAAAAGTGGCGAGAGTGGACATCCTTGTCTTGTTCCTGATCTTAGAGGAAATGCCTTAAGTTTTTCACCATTGAATATGTTGTTAGCTGTGGGTTTGTCATATATGGCCTTTATTATGTTGAGGTATGTTCCCTCTATGCCCACTTTCCAGAGAGTTTTTTTTAATCATAAATGGGTGTTGAATTTTGTCAAAAGCTTTTTCTGCATCTATTGAGATAATCATATGGTTTTTATTGTTCACTTTGTTAATGTGGTGTATCACACTGACTGATTTGTGGATATTGAAAAATCCTTGCATCCCTGGGATAAATCCCACTTGATCATGGTATATGATCCTTTTAATATATTGTTGGATTCAGTTTGCTAGTATTTTGTTGAGGATTTTTGCATCTTTGTTTATTGGTGGTATTGGCCTGTAATTTTCTTTCTTTTTTTTTTTTGTGGTATCTGTCTGGTTTTGGTATCAGGGTGATGGTGACCTCAGAATGAGTTTGGGAGTGTTCCTTCCTCTAAAATTTTTAAAAATAATTTTAGAAGGATAGGTGTCAACTCTTCTCTAAATGGGTAGGGCCAGGTCTTGGCATCAAAATGGGGGCCTCCAGGACAACTCACACCAATGAGTACTCCCCAGTACCTTCATCACCAGTGTCCTTCTCCCCACAGTGAGCCACAGCCACCACCACCACCCCCACCTCTCCAGGAGACCCTCCAAGCCCAGCAGGTAGGTCTGGCCCAGGTGCCTATGAAGTCACTGCTTTTTCCCCTGGGTCCTGGTGCACGCGAGACTTTGTGCGCACCATCCAAGAGTGGAGTTTGTTTCCCCCAGTCCTGTGAAGTTCCTGCGATGAAGCCCCTCTGGGCTTCAAAGCCAAATGCCCTGGGGGCTCCTCCTCCCAATTCCAAACCCCCAAACTGGGAAGCCTGACGTGGGGCTCAGAACTCTCACTCC
Organism: Physeter macrocephalus; assembly: GCF_002837175.3. Classification (NCBI taxonomy): domain Eukaryota; kingdom Metazoa; phylum Chordata; class Mammalia; order Artiodactyla; family Physeteridae; genus Physeter; species Physeter macrocephalus. Next base: position 44,003,264 of record NC_041221.1, on the reverse strand, counting down.
TATGGGAGAACCTCTGTGATATAATTATTTTCCAGTTTGTGGGTCACCCACCCAGCAGGTTTGAGATTTGATTGTATCACAGATGCACCCCTTCTACCAATTCGTTGTGGGTGGCTTCTTCTTTGTTTTGGAAGTAGAATATCTTTTTTGGTAGGTTTCAGTCTTTTTTGTTGATGGTTCACAGTTAGTTGTGAGTTTGGTGTTTTCTTAAGAGGAGGTGAGCTCAGGTTCTTCTACTCCACCATCTTGTCCTTGGACCCTGTTCCAATCTGTGTTAATGTGGTCTGTGAACCAGTAGCATCAGCTTCCTCTGGGAGCTTGTCTAATGTACCATTTAAGGCCAGTGTTTCCTTACTGATTTTCCTTCTGGATGATCTGCCTGCTGATGTATGCATGGTGTGAAATTCCCCTACTATTATTGAGTTACTGTCAATTTCTCCCTTTATGTCTGTTAATATTTGCTTTATGTATTTAGGTGCTCCTATGTTGGATGAATATATATTTACCTTTGTTATATCTTCTTCTTGGATTCATTTCTTGATCATTGTATAATGTTCTTTGTCTCTTGTTACAATCTTTGTTTTAAGATATATTTTGTCTAATACCTGTATTGCTACCATGGCTTTCTTTTCACTTCTATTTTCATGGAATACCTCTTTCCATCCCCTCACTTACAGTCTGTGACTTTAGATCTGAAGTGAGTCTCTTATAGGGATACAGGTTTTGTATTTGTATCCCTTCAGGCACTCTATGTCTTTTAATTGGAGCATTTAGTTCATTTATATTTAAAGTAATTATTGATATGTACTTATTGCCATTTTCTTAATTGTTTTACAGTTCTTTTTTGTTCATTTCTTTTCTTCACTTCTTTTGTGATTTGTTGACTATCTTTAGTGTTATATTTGGATTCCTTTCTCTTTTGTGTATCTATGATAGATTTTTGGTTTGTGGTTACCATGAGGTTTATATATAGCCATATATATATAATTATTTTAAGTTGCTGATCTCTAAGTTCAAATGCATTTTAACAACCCTGCATTTTTACTCCCCTCTCCCGTGTTTACTGTTTTTCACATATTTTATGTTTTTGTTTTGTATATCCCTTAACTACTTATTGTGGATATAGATGATTTTGCTACTTTTGCCTTTTAATCTTTCTACTAGCTTTATACATGGTTGATTTATTACCTTTATTGCATATTTGTCTTTACCACTTAAATTTTCCCTTTATAATTTTCATGTTTCTAACTGTGGCATTTTCTTTTTCACTTAGAGAAGTTCCTTTTAGCATTTCTTGTAAAGCTGGTTTGGTGGTGAATTTTTTTAGCTTTTGCTTGTCTGTAAAACTTTTGATCTCTCTATCAAATCTAAATGAAAGCTTTGCCAGGCAGAGTATTCTTAGTTGTAGATTTTCCCCTTTCATCACTTGAAATATATCATGCCCTTCTGGACTGCAGAGTTTCTGCTGAAGAGTCAACTGATAGCCATATGGGAGTTCTTTTCTACTTGTTGCTTTTCCCTTGCTGATTTTTTTTTAAATTTTTATTGGGGTATAGTTGATTTACAGTGTTGTGTTAGTTTCAGGTGTACAGCAAACTGAATCTGTTATACATATACATATATCCACTCCTTCTTAGATTCTTTTCCCATATAGGCCATTACAGAGTATTGAGTAGAGTTCCCTGTGCTATACAGTAGGTCCTTATTAGTTATCTATTTTATATGTAGTAGTGTATATGTGTCAATCCTAATCTTCCTATTTATCCCTCCTCCCCACATACCCCCCGGTAACCATAAGTTTATTTTCTACATCTGTAACTCTATGTTTTGTTTTGGTTTTTTTAAGATTTCTTTATTCTTTATTTTATTTTTGGCTGTGTCAGATCTTAGTTGCAGCACGCAGGATCTTCATTGAGGCATGAGGGATTTTTGTTGTGGTGTGAAGGCTTCTCTCTGGTTGAGGTGTGCAGGTTTTCTCTCTCTAGTTGTGGCACGTGGGGTCTATAGTTTGTGGCACACAGGCTCTCTAGTTGAGGCACGCAAGCTCAGTAGTTGTGGCACATGGGCTTAGTTGCCCCATGGCATGTGGGATCTTAGGTCCCTGACCAGGGATCAAACCCATGTCGCCTGCATTGTAAGGTGTATTCTTTACCACTGGACCACCAGGGAAGTCCCAAACCCTATTTCTGTTTTGTAGGTAAGTTCATTTGTAGCCTTTTTTAGATTCCACGTATGAGTGATATCATGTGATATTTGTCTTTGTCTGACTTTCTTCACTCAGTATGACAATCTCTGGGTCCATTCATGTTGCTGCAAATGGCATTATTTTTTTTCTTTTTTATGGCCGAGTAATATTCCACTGTATATATGTACCACATCTTCTTTATCCATTCGTCTGTTGATGGACATTTAGGTTGCTTCCATGTACTGGCTATTGTAAATAGTGTTGCAGTGAACATTGTGGTGCCTGTATCTTTTCTCCAGATAGATGCCCAGGAGTGGGATTGCTGGATCATATGGTAGTTCTATATTTAGTTTTTTAAGGAACCTCTATACTGTTCTCCATAGTGGCTGTACCAGTTTACATTCCCACCAACAATATAGAAGGGTTCCCTTTTTTCTCCACACCCTCTCCAGCATCCCTTGCTGATTTTAATTTTCTCCCTTTATCTTTAATTTTTGCCATTTTAATTACATTGTGTCTTGGTGTGATCATCTTTGGGTTCCTGTTTTGGGTTCTGTGCTTCCTGGTCCTGGTTGTCTATTTCCTATCCCAGGTTAGGGCAGTTTTTAGCTATTATATCATCAAATATGTCCTCTTCCCATTTCTCTCTCTGTTCTCCATCTGGGAGCCCTATAATGTGAATGTTAGTACACTTGATGTTATATCACAGAGGTTTCTGAATTTTCCTCATTTTTTTAATTCTCTTTTTTTCTGTTCAACTTCAGTTATTTCTACTACTTTGCTTTCCAGTTCACTGATCCATTCCTCTGTATCATCTAATCTATTTAATCCTTTTAGTGTATTTTTTATTTCAGTTTTTCTATTCTTCAGCTCTTTCTCTTTGTTAATCTTCTTACTGTATTCACCCATTTTTCTCCCAAGCTCTTTGAGTATCTTTACAATCATTACCTTGAACTCTTTATTGGATAGGTTGCCTATCTTCAGTTCAGTTAGTTCTTCTGGGGTTTTATCTTATTCCTTCATTTGGGATATAGTCCTCTGTTGCCTCATTTTCCCTAATTTGCTGTTTTTATTTCGATGTATTTGGTAGGTTGATTATGTTTTCTCACCCTGGAGAAGTGGCCTTTTGTAGGAGACATCCTGTGTGTCCCAGCAGCATACTCCCCTCTGGTCACCAGAGCTATATGCTGTAGGGGTTCCCCCTACATGGACCGCATGGGTCCTTCTTTTTGTGATGAGCTGACTACTGTGGGTGGTCTGGTAGGTGTGACTGGCTTCCTATTAGGTTGGTGTGAGGCTCTGCCTTGTGTGGAGACTGCTAGTTGGTGGGGCAGGGTATGAGATAGCTGGCTGCAGAGTCCCAGGATTCCCCTGGGTAGTCCTGGCCGGCTTGTAGGCAGACCTGGGTTCTGGAGTGGGTAACTGCAGAGCCGGTTCCTGACATGGCTGGCTGTGAGTTCCAGGGTGTCCCAAAGCTGGTGCTGGCGAGAGATACAAGGTGTCTCGGGGCTGGTGTCACTCCACTGGTAGGTGGGGCCAGATCCTGGGACTGCTGGCTGAGGGACTCAAGGTGTCTCAGAGTAGATGTTAGCCTGCTGATGGTCAGGCCCAGGGGGTACTGACATGGCAAGCTGCAGTAGTCCTGGAGCTGGTGTCTGCCCACTGGTGGGTGGAGCCAGGGTCTCTGGCTCCAGGGCCCGGGAGTCCGGAGGCTAGTCTCAGCACACACAGGGCTGGGCCCTAGGCCCTCTGGTGGACAGGGACAGGTCCTAAAGCAGCTCAGGGGGTTTTAAGGCAGCAGGCCTGCTGGTGAGTGGGGCTGTGTCTCCACCCGGCTAGTTGCTCGGCCTGAGGCATCCCAGTACCGGTGCTGACAGACTGGTGGGTGGAGCCCGGTCCTCGTGTTGGAGGGAGGATCCCAAAACAGCTGTCACCAGTGTCTGTGTCCCCAGGGTGAGCTCTAGTTGCCTCTTGTCTCTGCAGGAGACTCTCCAAGATCAGCAGGTGGGTCTGACCCAGGCTCCTTTCAAATTACTGCTTCTGCGCTGGGTCCTGTGAGATTTCGTGCGTGCCCTTTAGGAGTGGAGTCTCTATTCCCCAAAGCCCCGGCTCTCCTGATTAAGCCCTACTGACCTTTATGCTAAATGTGCTGGGGGCTCATCTTGTCAGTGCAGGACCACTGGGCTTGGGAGCCTGATGTGGGGCTCAAGCCCCTTGCTCGTGGAGAACCTCTCTAATTGTAATTATTCTCCCATTTGTGGTTCACCCACCCAGGGGTATGGGTCCTGACTATACTATATCTCCATCCCTCCTACCTGTCTCGTTGTGGTTCCTTCTTTATATTTTTAGTCCTAGAAGAGCTTTTCTGCTAGTCTTCCAATCTTTCGCATCAATAGTTAGTTGCTCTGTAAATAGTTGTAATTTTGGTGTGCCTGTGGGCAGAGGTGAGCTTGGCGTCTTCCTACTGAAAGATATTCTTCCAGATGAACAGAACTTTCATTTATTCAGCAAATATTACTGATCACAAGATATGTCTCAGGCAAGTACTAAAAACTGAGGACACAGAAATGAGTCTGACACATTCCCTGGCCTCACGAAACCCAAAATCTTACACTCTATTTGCCAACAATATTGAAATTATTTTCCAACTTTCGTGGGCGAAATATTATCCCTTCAACCTAGACATAGCCGACAGCAGGGGAACAAGCTTATAACTAACTGTCCCTTTACAGTTCCAAGTATGATTTCTATTAAACAGGCATAGGCAAATTGGGGTGTCCTCTCTAAGTTGCCCCCAATTATAAGCATTGTGTGCTTCAGCTGGGATCCAGTTGGCTGATGAACACAGCAGCCTTCATTGTTTCACAATAATAACGAGAACTGGTGCAATTAAGTCCTGCCGTGATGCTGGGCTCCCAGTCATTGTCTAAATGAGCTGCTAAACATAGGTCTGGAACACAGGCTCCCAATATAGGTCACCGGTATCCTCCACTCTTCCTTCCAGTTTCCCACTTGTAAACAAGAGGATTTCAGGACCCACATGTTCCCAGGGCTCTGAGGACCATGAAAAAGCTGGGCTCATGATCCAGTGGTTCCCAAGATCAGGCAAGGACACCAGGCTTGGTTGAGCCTCTTTCAGTCACGTAGATGTTGTTGACCTGACAAGTGGGGGCCCTTGGTTGAACAAATGAAGCTGCTCTGGTCAGGGAAGACCTGTCCATGTGGGCCCCTCCTTCCCCATAAGCAGCACAAGAGATTCATTTTCTTGGTGGCAGTGCTTTAGAGGCACCGAGGCAGCATTCAGATTCCTGCACCACCATCTGTGTTCCAGCTCTGAGACACTAGGCCAGTTATTAAGCCTCTGTGGAACTTCAGTTTTAAAGGGAGAACAATAGGTATAAGTAAATTGATATGAAGATCAAATGAGATAGATAGTACATGCCAAGCACATTGCCTAGTGTGTGGTAAGTGCTTAAGAAATCGTTATCTGTGTTGTTAAAACAACAGAAACTTAGTCTCACAGTTCTGGAGGCAAGAAGTCCAAAAACCATGGTTCTTGGTAGGGCCATGCTCTCTGTCTTTTAGATTCTGGTAGTCACCAGCTTTCCTTGGCTTGTAGCTGCGTAACTCCGATCTCTGCCCCCATCATCACATGGCCATCTTCCTCTGTGTGTCTGTGTCATCACATGGCTTTCTCTTTACTGCGTGTGTCTATCTCTTCTCTCCCTATAAGGAAACAGTCATGTTGATTAAGTAATCTTAATTTACATCATAATTACATCTGAAAGGAAATATTTCCAAATAACATCACATTCACAGGTACCAATGGTTAGGACTTCAACTTTGGGGGAACACTTAAACTTTGGAGGATCCAATTCAACCCAGAACAAAGTTAAAGACTTTGGGGTCCTCTAAGAGGCCTTTTTAGAATGGTAGACACCCTAGAGAGAGGTCACACTTCAGCCTTTAGCAGAAAAGGCTCAACACCATTTACAGAACAGTTCAAGATAGAACATAGTGCCATGTTTGAGCAAATGTTAACAATAATAATACAAGTTTGGAGATTGGGACAGAAGGGATCCATGTGGTCCAACGTGGCCAAAAGAAGCTTTGTGGAGAGAAGGAATGGAAGCTAAGCTTTCATACTTCCTCTGTCTTCTATTCTTGTAGTAGCCCCAGAGCACTCACATACTCATGGCAGGGAGAATGTGGGGCAAAGAGCTACCCCAGATGCATCTTCTCCGTCCACCAGCCATAAGGAATTTAGGAGAGGCTGGCTAAGAAATCAGAGCAGCCCTGTGATGCCTAGGCTTCCATGCTGAGCCCTGCCCCAATGCCAGAAGCCTAGGGAGGAAGCCCTGCCTTGTTCTGAACAGCAGCCTACACGATGCACAGCCCAAGCCCCATGGAGAACACCTGCTGCTCTGGTGGGCACGTGGGAGATGAAGAGCTCAGATTTCTATTCCACAATAGGAACACTTGGCAGAAATATGTACTCTTTCTGAAATATCAGATCATGTACAGAAGTTTCCTGGGGGATTAGAGGGCACTGATTTTTATGAAATGTTTAGGAAGAGGCCTGAAGAAGAAAATAATCAGCAATGAAGAGGTTTTGGGTTCTAGGAGCATTATATGTTACCTACTCCCAAGTGCACTTAACACTTGCAAACCAAATGGAATTCTGACAGCTAACAGAAGACATTTCTTCATGAAAAAACAAGGCACAGTCAAGGAAATGATGAGTTCTGAGAAGATAAAAAGCATTTTTTTGCCTTCATGACCTGAAGGTGAAAAATGCATAGAGAGGCAAAAATACTGTCACAGATTTGGATAAAGAGAATATTACCTCAATTTCTACTTTTACTGACAGTTCTGTTTACAAAGGACAGCAGCCTGTTTGGGGAAAAGCTTTCCTTTAGGACTGTTCAAATCTTTTCTGTAATGGAGAAAGAAGATCAACCAGAGCTCTGAGAGGCACTGAAGCAAAGTTTGAAACAATTTCACTTTATAAAAGAAAAATGTGTTATTGGGACCTTAACTGAATTCCTTCCAGACCAGGAGTACATGGGCCAGTGCAGTCTGAGTACCACCCATAGAATATGCAAGGGTGGGAGAAATCTAGTCCAATTCCCTGTTTCATGTATGAGGAAAGGAGGGCCAAAATAATTCAGGAACTTACTTCCCCAGAGTTAGGGTAGAACAGGGATTAGTACCCAAGTAACTAATTGTATCCTTACCCTGGGAATTATTTGTGCATGTCTTATGCCTTCATCTACATGGTACATGTCTGGAGGGCAGTGACCACATTTTGTATATCTATATCCTTTGCTCAGGAAACACTGGTTAGTTGGCTGACGGGGTGACTGCTTGGTGCTCTGGATGATATGATTGATAAAAGCATGAGCTAGAGTCAAAACTGCCCCTGTTCAGATCTGACTGTGCCACTTATCAGCTGGATAACATTGTTCGAGTTCTTAACTTCTGTAGGCTTTACGTCTCCTTTTGTAAAATGGAAAGGACAGTTGTATTTACCTGATAGTTGCTGCTGTGAAGATTCAATGAAGCGATGCATGTAAAATATTGCTTTCAACTATTGCATAACAATCCTGCATAACAAGGCATCTCTAAACTCAGTGCTTTAAAACTACAAGCGTGAATTTTTTGCTCAGCTCAAGTTCAGCTGATCTAGCTTGGCTGTGGTTGGCCTCGGCTGCAAGCTGTAGGTTGGGTCTAGGTCTGCTCCATGTGTCTCATCCTCCTTGGTCCAGTGGCTGCATGAGCCAGAGTCTTCCAACGGTGATGGCAGAAGCTCATCAGGGCAGCCTCATCCTCCCTCACATTCCAAGGCCCTGCAGGGATCATGTCCACTAACATCCCGCTGTCCAAAGCAAGTCAGAGGGCTGAACCCAAAGTCCAGGAGTGGGGAAGTATTCACCACCTGGTGGCCATGGTAAGGGTGGGAAAGTATAACATTGCTACACAGGAGTGAATGTCAGTGGATGTCAACCGTTATGAATTGCTATGGAGCCTTTCTCAGTAGACACATAAAGTCTTCCATTCATGGAAGTCGCACTTATTCACTTACAAAAGGATAATCTTTGGTTTTTTCCTATTTTTTTTCTCCTCCCACAGATTTACTTTGCACCAACGACAAGTTATCAGCCAGTTTCTGCCAGACACTAAAAACCATGAAGAAATGTTCTGTGCCCACCGTGAGGGCTCAGTGCTGCCTCTCGTGTTCCCAGACACACATCGCCCACACCCAAAGGCCAAGAAAGCGACAGCCACTCAAAAACCCCAGAGTACCCTAAGTCCAGAAGAAAGCCACCCTCCACCACAGACTACAGCAGCCTGCTGACCATGGCACGTTCTAGGCCCAGGGACCACTTCATTGCGGTTTTACTCTGTGTATTTCAGGTTCAACTTTGGCTCATAACTAAACAAAGCCCACTGTTCTTTAGCCACAAAACGTCCCTCAGAGGAGACATGGGACTGTAATGGTCACCGCTCCCTGATACGCAGGTGAGGTATCCAGGAGAATCGGGCCTCTCGTGAGATCAGCTCGCGGGAAAGGTGCCAAGGCGGGCAAGTCTGTGAAATGATGTCTCTTGTTCCTCCCTTAAAGATAAAAACAGAGAGACCAGATTTTTTCCCAGACTACCTCAAGAGTATCAGGAAACAGAGCCACACTTATCCAGGGAAAAAATAATCTTGTTAATTTACCTTGGTGAAATCACCCTTTTTTTGTCTCCCTACTTGGGGCAGCTGCTGTTTAAAATATCATGGGAGAGCTTTCAGAAACATTCTTGTAATTCATCCAGGCAGGGGACCGCTTTCTTCACCCCGTGTTCAACGGGGGCAGGAAGAGAAAGTGCTGGCTTCACCCTCAGTCTGTCCCTAAGCCCTATGGACTCTTCATCTGGGCTGTTTAGACTCCCATTCCTTCCTGGAGACACTAGAGGAAGAGGACATGGGCAGGAACTGTAGGCTTTAGTAAACCTAAGGGATTCAGGTTAGCTATACACAAGACATTTCTGACTTAAGGATAATTTCTATGAAAACTCTTAAAAAGCAAATTAACAGAAATCAATTTCTTGCTAGTATAAGGAAGAGAAGAACATGGGCTTTTTGTTCTTCCTACTTCCCTGGCAAATACCCATTCCTTTGCAGAAGAGCAAATGAGTCTTCCTGTGTGGCTTTCCCTTCTCTAGCATATTCCCTGCCTGAATCTTCAGTTCAGGTTGAACGTCTTTTCACCACTAGGGGTTTACACACCACAACTGCTACGGCCAGGTCCACAGCTGCAACCTGCCCCTACCTACCCTCAGGTTGGAAAACGGAGCTCTAGATTAAAATATTTCCGAGAACCAGGTAAACTGTATTAAGTATAGAAAAACTTAGTATAAACTTCTAGTCTCGAGAAAAAAAACTTTTCAAGAGTGAGGTAAATCTGATCTATTCTCTAGCGCACCCAATAGTTACTTGTGAGGATCTGTTTTCTGGGGCGGGGAACAAGTAGTCCAAAAAAGTGAAATGAAAGTTAGAATGCTTATTCTGGATGTTCCCATCAGGAGTCAAAGTAGGCTGTGGTCTCAGATTCAAGGTGAATTTCCTGGTTTGTAAGCGAGGTATTTATATGAACTGAACATGGAAAATGGGGGGTGTGGAGCCCCCAGGGGAAGAAGCCCTCAGAATCAGCTCTTGACAGAGGGGAAGGCAGGAGAGTGGCCTTCACGTAATGGGCAGCGTGTCTTCAGTCTCACGCACAGGTACCGTTAACATTCACCATGGAGCACAGTATCCCAACTCTCCCTTGAATTATCTATCCATTCAGCAGAATGGTGCTATTGAAAAATGGTGCTAATATCTAGTTGGTGGCAGAACAACTATAAACATAGAGATAGACGTACAAGTGGGCAAGTCCACGTGCATCTTCTGTTAAATGTGTAATGGTGTTGCTGGCCAACGCCAGTTCTATTGCTTGGATACCAGAAGCTTACCTTTTTTATATTATGCGCTTTTTTTTTCAAGCCATTACTGTGTATTATTCTGATAAATGCCTGTGGGAAATAAAACACTGGGGTTGGGATGAAATTTGAGATAGAGCAGAAACAGGAGGTGAGTAGAAATGTTTACCAAAACCAGGGAATTTCTTTCTATATAATTATGTTCTTGTATTCTGTCTTTAAACATGGCTGGCCAGTGACAGTCTCTGGTGAAATAAGTTTTAGCAAGAAGATGCTTACATTGTCAGTGATGGGAGTAGAAAAGAACCTGATTTTTTCTAATGAGGCAGTTCTCAAAAACTGTCCCTGAAGTATAGTGTAGGCTTTCAGGGAGATTAATTTAGTAAGTTGGATGGATTTAACTTAACCTGGTACTCTGCTACCCTAGGATCATGCATGTCATCAGAGACCTGGATATGACCAGTCTTACAAAACTCAGGAACAAACTCCGATTCCTACTGACCTCAGCAAACTAAACTAGGCCAGATTTCCCAATATGCAAAATGTTATTTATGACCCATGTGGCAAAGATGGTAGAAATGTAGGAAGGGTCCGTCCAGGTGCTCCATTCTAGGCCTTTCTCTAGTTTCTCCAAGGCAGAATATTGGCCCCTAACCCTGCATCATGGACATGCACTTCCTGTGTGGGGCTGTGTTGTAAGACAGTTGGGTAGCAGCTGTCCTTCTGGACCCCAGAATCAAGACAGCACTTGCTACTAGAGTCATCTGACATGGTTGTTGCCTTGACAGTCACTCAGCTTTGGGTCATCAGGGTTTTGACAGGTCCCCGAGCTTGCAATGAGAGAGGGACCTCAGATTAACAGGGAGACTCTGAAGGCAAGAACCTGAATGGCGTCTGACCACCCTTTTGGTGCTCATGGGGGCCAACATGAAGTAGTGTTGTTGGTTTATTTCTTCCATGGCCTCCTTTCTTCCCACCTTGAACAAGCAACTGAGATGTATAGCAGGAGACACTGGATGCACATCTACCATGAATCAGAGAGGCCACCACAGGGCCTGGTGCTTAAATACATGAAGGTTCTCAAACCCAATTTGGTTTACATTGCCTCTCCCAGTGGTAGAGTTAGCTCTTCTCTGTAAAGGTGTGGGCTAATTTAATTCTTAAACATCGAAACATAATTCAACACACCACAAGAAAACAATACTTTAAGAGACTAAGCAGTGAATATTTTTGTAAAACAGGAAATCATTTTGTGATACAAGCAATGGCCCCTTTGTAGGAATGACTTGTTTTAATATTTGGTTTTCTTAATCAAGAATGCACCTCCATCCAATCTCCTGACCCATCTCTATTTGATGGAGTCATCCCAGTGTGATGCTTTCAGATATTTAGTGAATGTTTTTGATAACCTTCCATCACATTTCTGGAACACAAGTTGAGGGATTTATATTGTTTCAGATCATAATTTCCCAATCAGTTGGCTAAAATCCTCCAAACTCTGAAAGCTACACATTGCTACCCCAGAGATTACAGGTCTCAGCTCTTCTCCCTTCTGACTTTAGGATCAAGCCCTGGGACAATGAATCCGTGCATAGCGATTCACTTTCAAGAGAGAGACCACATGACATGAACTGTCTGGTGCTAAAACTTAGCCAACATATTTGATGCTACTCTTTTTCTGTTGTATTGCTAGTTCAAATATTATTAGTAGTATTATTTTTAAGTTATGTCATTAAAAAAAAAAACCTGGTTGGGGGAAGCACAATTCTACCTATCACTGTCCTCCAAAGTGGTTGTATGTGGTACACGGCCTCATCCATTGTCCTCTCTGCACCTCTGCTGCTTTGCCAGGCCCTGCCTCCTTAAGGGGTACCTTGGTGGGTACCTCAGTATTTAAAACCAGACTGTAACCATAGCCTGCCATTGTGTGGCATCAATAAATGGCCAGACTCACTGGTGTTTCCATGTGATTCATTTACCCCTACTGCGAGACTCCCACCACTGACCAGAGCAACCCTGGAATTCAGCAACCTGGAGAAGGATGCTGTCAGTCCTTCCTCCCCCCACTCCCTGCAGATTCCCTCCTCTTCCACCCCTAAATCAGTATGTCATGAGATGAGTCACATCCCAGGTGAGGTAGAACTGAGGTCTCTTCTCATGAATGATGGTGCAACAACTGACACAATCCGCCACATGATAATCTGAAGTGATGCCTGAAATCCTCCACAATCCCAGATCCAGTGTATTCATAAGTGCAGCTCACAGCATAATCGAGTCCCTCAATCTATCCAAAGTGTAGACATAATGCTTAAGAGAAAGTAATAACAATGATGAAGAGGAATTTGCTTTGGAAATCCAATCCTTCTTCAAAAGCGGTTCACAGCATGGTGAGTGTAACCAGCAATTGTAGAATTTGGACATATGGACGTGGAATCCACTCACGTGGAATGAGTAAAAGCATTGAAATGGGAAGAGCAAGGCATCCACAGGTGATCCTAGAATGTTTGCAGCATGTACAGGGGTGGGAGGAATCTGGTTTGGGTCAAGAAATCACAAAGGGCCATGCACACCTCCCTGTTTGTACCTTGGAAACTCTTCTATGACCACTAGGTAACCCTTATCCTGCAAGGCTTAGCTCAAATGCTGTTCCCTGAGAAGCCTATACTAACCCTGCCAGAAAGACCGAGGCATTTCTCTGCTCTTTCTTCACTGTGTCCATTTTTGTCTAGAAGAGTGGTCCCTAACTGGGGACAGTTTTGTCCCCAGGGGACATCTGACAATGTCTGAGACATTTCTGGTTTTCACAACTTTGGGTTGGAGGGCACTCCTGGCATCTAATGAGTAGAGGCCAAGGGATGCTGGTAAACTTCCTATAGGGCCGCCCCTCCCCACAACAAAGAATTACGTGGCTCAAAGCGTCAATAGTCCTGAAGTGAGAAGCTCTGCACCAGAACAATTATCACCCTAGAGTGAGTATCAGGATTGCTGGGTTGAGTAAAACTGAGCTTACCCTAACACTCAGACCTCACAAAGAACTGATGAGGTGGGTCAGAAAACTTCCAAAGAAGAAAAAATATATATCAGGGTTCAAAGCTCACTAATTTGATAAAATCACAATGACAGAGGGGAGAGAGGAGAGTGAGCATAGCTCCAAAAGAGTCTTGAATCAGCTGCTGGGGGCTCAGGTGTTCAATCCTAGAGTCAGAGGGAATAAACCAAAAGTGGGGAAAATGGAAAAGTGACCTATTTGGGGTTTGGAATAATCCTCCTCCTCCAATTGAGGTTTCTAACCAAACAGAATAGACATAATCAGCCAGATCGAAACAACAGCTTTACTAATGGTGAAGCTGGCTTGGGGAGCATATTTTGGAGGCAAATGGAAAAGGGCTTTCCTAGCCTTCTCTACACCTATAGGTTTCAGGTTCAAGAGGGATGTGGGGGAGGGGACAGGATGGGAGAGGGTAAGAGGAGAGAGGAGATAGAAATGGACCACTTAACCCATTAAACTCTGTTAATAGAAGTATCCATGGCCATTAAACGATCACTAATAGTAGCCCACCCTCCTGCACTGGGAGGACCCTGACAGGGTTATCAAAGATCTCAAAGGGATAGCCCAATACTCTTCCACCATGGAAGTGGAGTCTTTTTGTTTCTATGTAAGAAAGGTAAGGTTAGCATGAATGGAAGATATGGGAGGGGGAGCATTATCTAAAAATGGCTTCTTTCCCATAAATTCTCAATGATGATGTGATTTTAAGATCAGAATGAAAAGACTTGGAATAAGTAGTGTAAAAGCAAGACACAGAATTTAATGAGAGAATGGCCCTACCTTCTGTGCTCACTCCCCTACCAAGCACTGCCCACTCCCTCACTGGACAGCACCCCGGCTCCTTCATTTTAGTGGTACAGCCTGACTCACCCCCAACTCGTTTCGTGGGATGTGGCCAGGACTGGGGTTCTCACTGATGGTTCCTGCAGACTCTGCAGTGATGGAATATGGTACCTGGGGCCAAGGTAATACCAAGAGATTCCTGAAAAGGCAGCACAATCCAGCTGGCACTTGACATCAGGCAGCCACCAGCTGGGGGTTCTCCTACCCAAATGCCAGCTATGGCTGTCCCTCGGGCACCATCACTGCACAGCTTCCTCTTTGGTACTACAACAGCTGGGAAACATCTCCACGGACACCTGGGTCAGGACAGGAAGACAGTGAGACAGGAAAGACATAAAGAGAACCAGTCCATGATGTTGGCTGCACAGAGACAGCCTGAAGGAGCTAGAGTGTGAAGCGCCACAACCGGGAGTGTTCGCAGAAGAAGCCCAGGCCACCATAGGAAGCAAAGTGCCACTGTTAAGTGGCATGCAAAGGGAGGGATGGGGCTGCTATTGCAGCCACTTACCCCACCCGCTGGCCCCTGCCTCCGCGGCTCCAGGAGAGGCTCCGGCCCGAGCAGGCTTGCATGCTCCGGCCACCAACTTGGCAGCCCAGGACCAGACACCAGTGGGTAGCCCACGTGCAGATGCAGGATTGAGATCACAGCTGAGCCCCAGGGGCTGTGACTTAGGAAGCAGAGCTGAAATCTCTCACCATGGCTGTGCAAAGCACGGATTTACACCTCCACTGCCGGCTTTGTAAATTCAGTGCCTGCAGAACATCCAAACGGATGCTCCCATGGCTGGGACGGGTCTGGCCTTAGCAGCTGTGGGGTTTGTGGATGCGTACATGTGGGGACTGGGCCAGGCCAGAGTCTGAGCTGCCTCCACAGCTCCCACAGTGGGTCCAGGTATGCGACTATGCAGTCCTGTGACCCGACTTCAGTGGATCTGTGCTCGTAGCCTTGTGAAAACAAAGCCTGAGAGGCATGAGGGCCAACTGCCGGCATACCCATGGTGGAGGTGGGGCTGAGGGCAATGCCAACAGCAGTGTACTTTGTGAATCCACGCAATGGGTGCAAGGTGACACAACAGAGCACACTAACAGGTAAACACCTCCAGAGGAGAAATACTCAGTGGCTCCTCACCCAGCGAGAATGCTCCAATCCGGTCTACCTTGCACCAAATATCAGAAGTGCAGCTAAGATGGATCTGGGGGCTTCTACTCCAACAACTGGGGAGCAGACCCTGTCCCTGACAGGGCACTGACAACCACAGAGCAAAGAGGAGGCCCCGCTCAATATCCAGTGCAGGCTCTGGTCACCACAACATCAGTCACACCACCTATCAAGGGGATAATGGCCAGCATACACTGAGGAAAGAGGTGGCAGGCATCCATACTAAAAACAGCCCTCGCACCGAAAAAATATTAAACCCACACAGGTTACAGAGGAACATTCCCACATAAAAATAGCCCTCCAAGACCACAGTAGATAATTGTTTCTCCTAAACTCATAGAGCAAGACAAATATAAGTAAAATGAAGAAGCAGAGGAACCACTCCCAATTAAAAGATGGAGAGAATTCCCCTGAAAGAACAATGAAACACACCTCTTCAGTCTAACAGACACCAAGTTCAAAAAGGAGATACTGAAAATACTGAAGGAATTAAGAAATGCTATCAACAGAAATGCAGATGACTGTAAAAAGGAACTAGAAAGTATAAGGAGGAGCCAAGAAAAATTAGAGAATTCATTTAAGAGATAAAAGTTACACTAAAGTGTATGAATATCAGAATGAATAATGCAGAAGAACAAATAAGTGATCTAGAAGATAGAATAATTGAAATCATCCAGTTAGAACAGCAGACAGAAACCCAAATTTTAAAAAATGAAAGCAGTATAAGAGACTTGTGGGATAATATAAAGCATGCCAATCTACACATAATAGGAATCCCAGAAGGAGAAGAAAGAGAAAGGATATTGAAAATGTATTTGAAGAAATTATGGCTGAAAACTTCCCAAACCTAAAGAAGGAAACATATCCAGATGCAGAAAGCACAGAGAGTCCCAAACAAGATAAACCCAAACAGATCTACACCAAGACATATTATGATAAAAATGGCAAAAATTAAAGATAAAGAAAGGATTCTGAAGGCATCAAGATAAAAACAAAGAATTAATTACAAGGCTATCCCCTATTAGTCTATCAGCTGATTTCTCTACAGAAATGTTGCAGACCAGAAGGGAGTGGCAAGACATATTCCAAGCCCTGAAAGGGAAAAATCTGCAACCTAGGATACTCTACCCAGCAAAATTATCGTTTAGAATAGAAAGAGAGATAAAGAATTTCTCAGACAAGCAAAAACTAAAAGAACATAGCAATACTAAACCTATCCTAAAGGAAATATTTAAAGGTATTCTCTAAAGAGAAAAGAAGTAGGGTAGAGGAACCAAGATGGCAGAGTAGAAGGACGTGCTCTCACTCCCTCTTGCGAGAACACCAGAATCACAACTAGATGCTGGACAATCATCAACAGGAAGACACTGGAACTCACCAAAAAAGATACCCCACATCCAAAGACAAAGGAGAAGCCACAATGAGACGGTAGGAGGGGCACAATCACAGTAAAATCAAATCCCATAACTGTTGGGTGGGTGACTCACAGGTGGGAGAACACTTATACCACAGAAGTCCACCCACTGGAGTGAAGGTTCTGAGGCCCACGTCAGGCTTCCCAAACTGGGGGTCCGGCAATGGGAGGAGGAATTCCTAGAGAATCAGACTTGGAAGCCTAGTGGGAATGGATTGCAGGACATCAGCAGGACTGGGGGAAACAGAGACTCCACTCTTAGAGGGCACACACAAAGTAAAGTGTGCATCGGGACCCAGGGGAAGGAACGGTGACCCCAGGGGAGACTGAACCAGACCTACCTGCTAGTGTTGGAGGGTCTCCTGCAGAGGCGGGGGTGGGGGGTGGGGTGGCTGTGGCTCACCTTGGGACAAGGACACTGGCAGCAGAAGTTCTGGGAAGTACTCCTTGGCGTGAGCCCTCCCAGAGTCTGTCATTAGCCCCACCAAAGAGCCAGTGGAGATAGGCAACCTTCCAGAAAAAGAATTCAGAATAATGATACTGAAGATGATCCAGGACCTCGGAAAAACAATGGAGGCAAAGATTGAGAAGATGCAAGAAGTGTTGAACAAAGACCTAGAAGAATTAAAGAAGAAACAAACAGAGATAACAGTACAATAACTGAAATGAAAACTACACTAGAAGGAATCAATAGCAGAATAACTGAGGCAGAAGAATGGATAAGTGACCTGGAAGACAGAATGGTGGAATTCACTGCTGTGGAACAGAATAAAGAAAAAAGAATGAAAAGATAAACACAAGGAGAAACACACCGAGACACATAGTAATCAAATTGACAAAATTTAAAAGCAAAGAAAAATTACTGAAAGCAGCAAGGGAATGATAAATAACATACAAGGGAACTCCCATAAGGTTAACAGCTGATTTCTCAGAAGAAACTCTACAAGCCAGAGGGAGTGGCATGATATACTTAAAGAGATGAAAGAGAAGAACCTACAACCAAGATAACTCTACCCAGGGAGGATCTCATTCAGATTCAATGGAGGAATCAAAAGCTTTACAGACAAGCAAAGGCTAAGAGAATT
>NC_041221.1:43984432-43985059 GCF_002837175.3 Physeter macrocephalus | reverse complement strand
GAATTACAGGAAAAAAACGTAAAAAACACAAACACATGAAGGCTAAACAATACGTTACTAAATAACCAAGAGATCACTGAATAAATCAAAGAGGAAATCAAAAAATACCTAGAGACAAATGACAATGAAAACAGGATGATACAAAACCTATGGGATGCAGCAAAAGCAGTTCTAAGAGGGAAGTTTATAGCTATACAAGCCTATTTCAAGAAACAAGAAAAATCTCAAATAAACAGTGTAACCTTACACCTAAAGGAACTAGAGAAAGAAGAACAAATAAAACCCAAAGTTAGCAGAACAAAAGAAATCATAAAGATCAGACCACAGACCAATCACAAGTAATGACATTGAAACTGTGATTAAAAATCTTCCAAGAAACAAAACTTCAGGACCAGATGGCTTCACAGGTGAATTCAATCAAACATTTAGAGAGGAGAAAACACCCATCCTTCTCAAACTCTTCCAAAAAATTGCAGAGGAAGGAACACTCCCAAACTCATTCTATGAGTCCACCATCACCCTGATACTAAAACCAGACAGATACTACAAAAAAAGAAAATTACAGACGAATATCACTGATGAATATAGATGCAAAAATCCTCAACAAAATACTAGCAAACAGAATTC
>NC_041221.1:43983187-43983546 GCF_002837175.3 Physeter macrocephalus | reverse complement strand
GCCACCAGAAAACTACTAGAGCTAATCAATGAATTTGGTAAAGTTGCAGGATACAAAATAAATGCACAGAAATCTCTTTCATTCCTATACACTAATGATGAAAAACCTGAAAGAGAAATTATGGAAACACTCCCATTTACCATTGCAACAAAAAGAATAAATTACCTAGGAATAAACCTACCTAGGGAAACAAAAGACCTGTATGCAGAAAACTATAAGACACTGATGAAAAACATCAAAGATGATAGCAACAGATAGAGAGATATACCATGTTATTGGATTGGAAGATACAATATTGTGAAAATGACTATACTACCCAAAGCAATCTACAGATTCAATGCAATCCCTATCAAATTACC
>NC_041221.1:43982331-43982785 GCF_002837175.3 Physeter macrocephalus | reverse complement strand
AAAAAAAAAAAAAAAAAAAAAAAAAAAAAAAAAAAAAAATTTGTATGGAGACACAAAAGACCCCGAATAGCCAAAGCAGTCTTGAAGGAAAAAAACCGAGCTGGAGGAATCAGACTCCCTGACTTCAGACTATATTACAAAGCTACAGTAATCAAGACAATATGGTACTGGCACAAAAACAGAAACATAGATCACTGGAACAATATAGAATGCCCAGAGATAAACCCTTGCACCTATGGTCAACTAATCTATGACAAAGGAGGCAAAGATATACAATGGAGAAAGGACAGTCTCTTCAATAAGTGGTGCTGGGTAAACTGGACAGCTACATGTAAAAGAATGAAATTAGAACACTCCCTAACACCATACACAAAAATAAACTCAAAATGGATTAAAGACATAAATGTAAGACCAGACACTATAAAACTCTTAGAGGATAACATAGGAAGAACAC
>NC_041221.1:43978421-43981848 GCF_002837175.3 Physeter macrocephalus | reverse complement strand
AAATGCTGGAGAGGGTGTGGAGAAAAGGGAACCCTCTTGCACTGTTGGTGGGAATGTAAATTGATACAGCCACTATGGAGAACAGTATGGAGGTTCCTTAAAAAATTAAAAATAGAATTACCATATGATCCAGCAATCCCACTACTGGGCATGTACCCAGAGAATACATAATTCAAAAAGATACATGAACCCCAATGTTCACTGCAGCAATATTTACAATAGCCAGGTCATGGAAGCAACCTAAATGCCCATTGACATATGAATGGATAAAGAAGATGTGGTACATATATACAGTGGAATATTACTCAGCCATAAAAAGGAACGAAACTGAGTCATTTGTTGAGATGTAGATGGATCTAGAGACTGTCATACAGAGTGAAGTAAGTCAGAAAGAGAAAAACAAATATCGAATATTAATGCATGTATGTGGAACCTAGAAAAATGGTACAGATGAACCAGTTTGCAGGGCAGAAGTTGAGACAGAGATAGAGAGAACAAACGTATGGACACCAAGGGGGGAAAACCACGGTGGGTTGGGGATGGTGGTGTGCTGAACTGGGCGATTGGGATTGATATGTATACACTGATATGTATAAAATTAATGACTAATAAGAACCTGAAGTATAAAAAACCAAACAAATGAACAAAAAAACCAACTAATACTAAACTTTCTTTGGGTTATTTGTATGGAAATATGTTAATATACATGTTTCAGACATTACATGAAATTTCTAATAATGTTATATGTTCTGGTGTAATGTTATAAGTCATAATTCTAGTTATTACTTTAAAATGAATATCTCAGAAATAAATGAATTTCCTTTTCAATTGCATTATTATGAACTTTCATCAAATTTTTAACCGTGGTCATTTTTAATTCTTTTGTCATTTACAGAGAGTTCTGGGTGTACTCTGATGCTTTTGCAAAAATGTTCCTATAAAAGGGTTTCATCTTCAAGGAATTCATGGAAAAGAGTCTGACAAGTACAGGTTTCTGATAACTGACTATACTGCTGAACTGATGAGGATGATTATAATTTTTGTGACTTTCTGTTTGAATAAAAAAAAAAATCCCACAAGGACTCAGAGGCAAAAAATATACAAATCAATTTTCACTGCAAAGTAAAGGAGCTGTTACAGTGGAGGATTACTGGACTAAATGTCAATATTATGAAATAGTATGAGTGTGTTTCGTGTTTAGTAAGTGCAATCATTGTTGCTTTTGTTGTGGTCATCCATTTACAATGCTTGGTGTCAGTTTATTTATCTCTTGTAAAAAGAAAAAAAGAAGAAAAAAAGAACAATGGTTGGACTGGCAACAGACTTCATCAACTGCAAGAGATGTTGGTTCCCATTACCCTGAAGGCATTGGGTCTTGGCCACAGATTAGGACAATGGAGTCCCATTTTAACTACAAGGGAATAAAATCTTCAATGTGCTGAAGGAAAATTACTGTAATTCTAGAATATTATATCCAGATAAACTGTCACTTATTAGTAGGGGAAAATAAACACCTCCTTATATTTAAATGTTAAAAGAATTTAGTACACACAGATTCTCACTAAAAGAACAATTGAAAGATTCCTTCCAACAAGAAGAAAAATCAGGAAACAGTGAGAAGAAAGCCCACGGAGAATAGAATTTTATTTTTGTCACGCATCTTTGTTTAATTAACTTAAGAAAATGAACCCAGATAAAACTCAGAGTGTCCTATAACCAAAAGAACAAAGTGAAGAATGGATACTGGGGATATTAGCAATTTCATACTTTACTGGAAGTCTTTGAAATTACTTGTATTTATCTATCTTGACACTTTGTATTTTCTATCTGGCGATGTATACCTTTTTTCAATTTTGGTAAATACTTTTAACATTGTTTCTATGTAAACCTATCCATTTGTAAATTCCAAAAAAAAAAAGAAAAGAAGTAACAATCAATAGTAAAGAGAACATCATAAATGGAAAGTAAATCACTTAAATAAGCCAGTACAAAGATTTAAAAAAAAAAATCAAAAAACTTCTGTGAAAGTGATGATAACCACAATGAACAGCAAAATGATGAACATGAAGATGCAAAAAAGGACATCAAAATCATAAAATGTGGTACCCCACATTTTATGGGGTAAGAAAATGTAGGGGTTTTTTTCTAGAATGTGTTTGAGCCTATATGACTACCAGTCTAAAGCAAGTAGACATAGGAAGGGGTTAACATACTTGAAAAACAAGGCAACCACAAATCAAAAACATAAAATAGATTTACAAAAACTAAAAAGAAAAGAACATAAGCATAATACAAAAACACCTCATCAAACCACAAAAGGAAAAACAAAAAGGGACAAAGAAGAAATATAAAATCAACAGGAAAACAAGGTTTAAATGGCAATAAATACACATCTATCTATAATTACCTTAAATGTCAAAGGACTAAATGCTCCTATCAAAAGACACAGAGTGCAAGATTGGATAAAAACAAGAGTCTACAATATGTTGCCTACAAGAGATCCACTTTAGGGTGAAGGACACACATAGATTAAAAATGAGGAGTTGGAAAAAGGTATTTCATGCAAATGAAAATGACAAGAAAGCAAAGGCCACAATACTCATATCAGACAAAATAGATTTTAAAACAAAGGCTATAAGAAAGATAAAGGAGAGATCGAGGCAAGATGGCGGAAGAGTAAGACGCGGAGATCACCTTCCTCCTCACAGATACATCAGAAATACATCTACACGTGGAACTGCTCCAATAGAACACCCACCGAACGCTGGCAGAAGACCTCAGACCCCCACGTACCTGGGTAGGGCAAAAGAAAAAAGAATAAACAGAGACAAAGAATAGGGACGGGACCTGCACCAGTGGGAGGGGGCCGTGAAGGAGGAAAGGTTCCCATACCCTAGAAGCCCCTTCGCGGGCGGAGACTGTGGGTGGCGGAGGGGGAAGCTCTGGAGCCTCGGAGGAGAGCGCAGCAGCGGGGTGCGGAGGGCAAAGCGGAGAGATTCCCGCACAGAGGACGGGTGCCGACCAGCACTCACCAGCCCGAGAGGCTTGCCTGCTCACCCGCCGGGGCGGGCGGGGGCTGGGAGCTGAGCCTCGGGCTTCAGTGGGATCCCAGGGAAAGGTCTGGAGTTGGCAGAGTGAAAACAGCCTGAAGGGGTTAGTGCGCCACGGCTAGCTGGGAAGGGAGTCCGGTTGAAGTCTGGAGCTGCCGAAGAGACAAGAGACCTTTTCTTCCCTCGTTGCTTCCTGGTGCGCGAGGAGAGGGGTTTAAGCGAGCCGCTTAAAGGAGCTCCAGAAACGGGCGCGGAGCTGCCGAAGAGACAGGAGACTTTTTCTTGCCTCTTTGCTTCCCGGGGCGCGAGGAGAGGGGATTAAGGGCACCGTGTAAAGGAGCTCCAGAAATGGGCGCGAGCCGCGGCTGTCGGCACGG
>NC_041221.1:43967046-43972949 GCF_002837175.3 Physeter macrocephalus | reverse complement strand
TGGGCATATACCCTGAGAAAACCATAATTCAAAAAGAGTCATGTACCAAAATGTTCATTGCAGCTCTATTTACGATAGCCAGGACATGGAAGCAACCTAAGTGTCCATCAACAGATGAATGGATAAAGAAGATGTGGCACATATATACAATGGAATATTACTCAGCCATAAAAAGAAATGAAACTGAGTTACTTGTAATGAGGTGGATAGACCTGGAGTCTGTCAAACAGAGTGAAGTGAGTCAGAAGGAGAAAAACAAATACCATATGCTAACACATATATATGGAATCTAAGAAAAAAAATGTCATGAAGAAATTAGTGGTCGACGGGAATAAAACACAGACCTACTAGACCATGGACTTGAGGACATGGGGATGGGGAAGGGTAAGCTGTGATGAAGTGAGAGAGTGGCAGGGACATATATACACTACCAAATGTAAATTAGATAGCTAGTGGGAAGCTGCGTGGCACACGGGCTCGGTTGCTCCACGGCATGTGGGATCTTCCCAGGCCAGGGCTTGAACCCATGTCCCCTGCATTGGCAGGTGGATTCTTAACCACTGTGCTACCAGGGAAGTCCCTATTTCATTATTTTTAATAGTTTTCGTTTCTCTTCTTATGTTCACATTTTCCTTTCAATTCTTGAACATACTGAGCATATTAATAAAATCCCTTTTAAAGTCCTTGTTTAGGGAGATCACCTCTGTGCTTTGTGACCACCGAGAGGGGTGGGATAGGGAGGGTGGGAGGGAGGGAGACGCAAGAGGGAAGAGATATGAGAACATATGTATATGTATAACTGATTCACTTTGTTGTAAAGGAGAAATTAACACACTATTGCAAAACAGTTATGCTCCAATAAAGATGTTTAAAAAAAAAAAGAAAGATAAAGAAGGACAGTATATAATGATAAAAGGATTAGTACAAGGAGAGGATATTACACTCATCAACAAATATGCACCCAACATAGGAGCACCCAAATACATAAAACAATTACCAACAGACATAAAGGGAGAAATCGACAGGAATACAATAATAATAGGAGACTTTAACACCCCACTCTTATCAATGGACAGATCTTTGAGACAGAAAAGAAATAACACAACAGAGATCATCCTAAATGATGCAATAGAACAGTTAGACTTAATTGATATTTTCAGGACATTATATCCAAAAAAGCAGAATACACATTCTTTTCAAGTTAACGTGGAACATTCTCTAAGATGGACCACATACTAGGGCATAAAACAAGCCTCAACAAATTTAAGAGTATAGAAATTATTTCAAGCATCTTTTCTGATCACAACGGCATGAAAATAGAAAACAACCACAGAAAAATAAATGAGAAGAAAACAATTACATGGAGACTAAAAAACACGCTACTAAAAAACCAATGGGTCAACAATGAAATCAAAGAAGAAATTTTAAAATACCTTGAGGCAAATGACCATGAAAGCACAACCATACACAATCCATGGGATGCAGCAAAAGCAGTTCTTAGAGGGAAGTTCACAGTGATATGGGACTTCTTTAAGAAACAAGAAAAATCTCAAATAAACAACTTGACCTACCACCAAAAAGAATTAGAAAAAGAAGAACAAACAAAACCTAAAGTCAGCAGAAAGAGATAATAAAGATCAGAGAGGAAATAAATAAAAGTTAAAAAACAATAGAAAAAAGTCAATAAAATCAAGAACTTGTTCTTTGAAAGGGTAAAATTGACAAACCTCTGGCCAGGCTCACCATGAAGAAAAGAGAGAAGACCCAAACAAACAAAACAAGAACTCAAAGGGGAGAAATCACAACATATACTGCAGAAATACAAAAACCCATAAAAGAATACTATGAACAGGGGGGTGCTGGGAAGATGGCAGACGAGTAGGATGCAGAGATCACCTTCCTCCCCACAGGTACATCAGAAATACATCTACACATGGAACAACTCCTACAGAACACACACTGGACGCTGGCAGAAGACCTCAGACCTCCCAAAAGGCAAGAAACTCCCCACGTACCTGCGTAGGGCAAAAGAAAAAAAGAATAAACAGAGACAAAATAAAAGGGACGGGACCTGCACCAGTGGGAGGGAACTGTGAAGGAGGAAAGGTTTCCACACACTAGAAGCCCCTTCATGGGCAGAGACTGCAGGTGGCGGAGGGGGGAAGCTTCGGAGCCGAGGAGAAGAGCACAGCAACAGGGGTGTGGAGGGCAAAGTGGAGAGATTCCCGGACAGTGGATTGGTGCCGACCTGCACTCATCAGGCTGAGGGGCTTGTCTGCTCACTCGCCGGGACGGGCGGGGCTGGGAGCTGAGGGTCGGGCTTCAGTTGGATTCAGGGAGAGGACTGGTGTTGGCTGCGTGAACACAGCGTGAAGGCGGCTAGTGCACCACAAATAACCGGGAGGGAGTCCGGGAGAAGTCTGGAGCTGCCGAAGAGGCAAGAGACTTTTTCTTCCCTCTTTGTTTCCTGGTGTGCAAGGGGAGGGGATTAAGAGCACTGCTTAAAGGAGCTCCAAAGACGGGCGAGAGCCGCGGCTATCAGCGTGGACACCAGAGACAGGCATGAGACGCTAAGGCTGCTGCTGCCACCACCAAGAAGCCTGTGTGCGAGCACAGGTCACTCTCCACACTGCCCCTCTCGGGAGCCTGTGCAACCCACCACTGAAGGATCCCGGGATCCAGGGACAACTTCCCCGGGAGAACGCATGGTGCACCTCAGGCTGGTGCAACGTCACGTCAGCCTCTGCCATCGCAGGCTTGCCCCGCATCCACACCCCTCAATCCCCCCGGCCTGAATGAGTGAGCCAGTGCCACGAATCAGCGACTTCTTTAACCCCGTCCTGTCTGAGTGAAAAACAGACGCCCTTAGGCAACCTACACGCAGGGGCACGGCCAAATCCAAAGCTGAACCATGGGAGCTGTGTGAACAAAGAAGAGAAAGGGAAATTTCTCCCAGCAGCCTCAGGAGCAGCGGATTAAATCTCCACAATCAATTTGATGTACCTTGCATGGGTGGAAAATCTGAATAGACAACAAATCATCCCAAATTGAGGAGGTGGACTTTGAGAGCAAAATATATTATTTTTTACCCTTTTCCTCTTTTTCTGAGTGTGTATGTGTATGCTTCTGTGTGAGATTTCGTCTCTATAGATTTGCTTTCACCATTTGTCCTACGGTTCTGTCCGTCCGTTCTTTTGTTTCTTTTTTACTAAAAAAAATTTTTTTTCATAATTATTTTTATTTTAACAACTTTATTTTATTTTATTCTCTTTCTTTCTTTCTTCCTTTCTTCCTTTCTTTCTTCTCCCTTTTATTCTGAGCTGTGTGGATGAAAGGATCTTGGTGCTGCAGCCAGGAGTCAGTGCTGTGCCTCTGAGGTGGGAGAGCCAACTTCAGGACACTAGTCCACAAGACACATCCCAGCTCCACGTAATATCAAATGGCGAAAATCTCCCAGAGATCTCCATCTCAACACCAACACCCAGCTTCACTCAACGACCAGCAAGCGGGAACTACGAACCTGCAGCCTGTAAAAAGGAGACCCCAAACACAGTAAGATAAGCAAAATGAGAAGACAGAAAAACACACAGCAGATGAAGGAGCAAGATAAAATCACACCAGACCTAACAAATGAAGAGGAAATAGGCAGTCTACCTGAAAAAGAATTCAGAATAATGATAGTAAAGATGATTCAAAATCTTGGAAATAGAATAGACAAATTGCAAGAAACAGTTAACAAGGACCTAGAAGAAATAAAGAGGAAGCAAGCAACGATGAGCAACACAATAAATGAAATGAAAAATACTCTAGATGGGCTCAGTAGCAGAATAACTGAGGCAGAAGGACGGATAAGTGACCTGGAAGATAAAATAGTGGAAATAACTACTGCAGAGCAGAATAAAGAAAAAAGAATGAAAAGAACTGAGGACAGTCTCAGAGACCTCTGGGACAACATGAAACGCACCAACATTCGAATTATAGGGGTCCCAGAAGAAGAAGAGAAAAAGGGACTGAGAAAATATTTGAAGAGATTATAGTTGAAAACTTCCCTAATATAGGAAAGGAAATAGTCAAACAAGTCCAGGAGGCACAGAGACTCCCATTCAGGATAAATACGCCATAACACATATTAATCAAACTGTTAAAAATTAAATACAAAGAAAACATATTAAAAGCAGCAAGGGGAAAAACAACAAATAACACACAAGGGAATCCCCATAAGGTAAACGGCTGATCTTTCATCAGAAACTCTGCAAGCCGGAAGGGAGTGGCAGGACAAAGAAGGACACTACATAATGATCAAGGGGTTGATCCAAGAAGAAGATATAACAATTGTAAATATTTATGCACCCAACATAGGAGCACCTCAGTACATAAGGCAAATACTAACAGCCATAAAAGGAGAAATTGACAGTAACACATTCATAGTAGGGGACTTTAACACCCCACTTTCACCAATGGACACAACATCCAAAATGAAAATAAATAAGGAAACACAAGCTTTAAATGATACATTAAACAAGATGGAGTTAAATAAAGATCAGATCAGAAATAAATGAAAAAGAAATGAAGGAAACAATAGCAAAGATCAACAAAACTAAAAGCTGGTTCTTTCAGAAGATAAACAAAATTGATAAACCATTAGCCAGACTCATCAAGAAAAAAAGGGAGAAGACTCAAATCAATAGGATGAGAAATAAAAAAGGGGAAGTAACAACGGGCACTGCAGAAATAAAAAGATCATGAGAGATTACTACAAGCAACTCTATGCCAATAAAAGGGAAATCCTGGAAGAAATGGACAAATTCTTAGATATGCACAACCTGCCAAGACTGAATCAGGAAGAAATAGAAAATATGAACAGACCAATCACAAGCACTGAAATTGAAACTGTGATTAAAAATCTTCCAACAAACAAAGGCCAAGGACCAGATGGCTTCACTAGTGAATTCTATCAAACACTTAGAGAAGAGATAACATCTATCCTTCTCAAACTCTTCCAAAAGATAGCAGAGGGAGGGACACTCCCAAACTCATTCTATGAGGCCACCATCACCCTGATACCAAAACCAGACAAAGACATCACAAAGAAAGAAAACTACAGGCCAATATCACTGATGAACATAGATGCAAAAATCCTCAACAAAATACTAGCAAACAGAATCCAACAGCACATTAAAAGGATCATACACCATGATCAAGTGGGGTTTATCCCAGGAATGCAAGGATTCTTCAATATACGCAAATCAATCAACGTGATACACCATATCAACAAACTGAAGGAGAAAAACCATATGATCATCTCAATAGATGCAGAGAAAGCTTTTGACAAAATTCAACACCCATTTATGATAAAAACCCTGCAAAAAGTAGGCATAGAGGGAACTTTCCTCAACATAATAAAGGCCATATATGACAAACCTACAGCCAGCATTGTTCTCAATGGTGAAAAACTGAAACCATTTCCACTAAGATCAGGAACAAGACAAGGTTGCCCACTCTCACCACTCTTATTCAACTTAGTTTTGGAAGTTCTAGCCACAGCAATCAGAGAAGAAAAAGAAATAAAAGGAATCCAAATAGGAAAAGAAGAAGTAAAGCTGTCACTGTTTGCAGATGACATGATACTATACATAGAGAATCCTAAAGATGCGACCAGAAAACTACTAGAGGTAATCAATGAATTTGGTAAAGTAGCAGGATACAAAATTAATGCACAGAAATCTCTGGCATTCCTATACACTAATGATTTAAAATCTGAAAGTGAAATTATGAAAACACTCCCATTTAGCATTGTAACAAAAAGTATAAAATACCTAGGAATAAACCTACCTAAGGAGACAAAAGACCTGTATGCAGAAAGTTATAAGACACTGATGAAAGAAATTAAAGATGATACAAAT
>NC_041221.1:43966475-43966964 GCF_002837175.3 Physeter macrocephalus | reverse complement strand
TGGTGCTGGGAAAACTGGACAGCTACATGTAAAAGTATGAGATTAGAACACTCCCTAACACCATACACAAAAATAAGCTCAAAATGGATTCAAGACCTAAATGTAAGGCCAGAAACTATCAAACTCCTGGAAGAAAACATAGGCTCCAAAGAAGATATACAGATTGCCAACAAACACATGAAAGACTGCTCAACTTCAGTAATCATTAGAGAAATGTAAATCAAAACTACCATGAGATATCATCTCACACCAGTCAGAATGGCCATCATCAAAAAGTCTAGAAACAATAAATGCTGGAGAGGGTGTGGAGAAAAGGGAACACTCTTGCATTGCTGGTGGGAATATAAACTGATAGAGCCACTATGGAGAACAGTATGGAGGTTCCTTAAAAAACTACAAATAGAAATACCATACGACCCAGCAATCTCACTACTGGGCATATACACTGAGAAAACCATAATTCAAAAAGAGTCATGTACCAAAATGTTC
>NC_041221.1:43965911-43966427 GCF_002837175.3 Physeter macrocephalus | reverse complement strand
GCAATCCCACTACTGGGCATATACCCTGAGAAAACCATAATTCAAAAAGAGTCATGTACCAAAATGTTCATTGCAGCTCTATTTACAATAGCCAGGACATGGAAGCAACCTAAGTGTCCATCAACAGATGAATGGATAAAGAAGATGTGGTACATATATACAATAGAATATTACTCAGCCATAAAAAGAAATGAAACTGAGTTATATTCAGTGAGTTGGATGGACCTGGAGTCTGTTATACAGTGTGAAGTAAGTCAGAAGGAGAAAAACCAATACCGTATGCTAACACATATATATGGAATCTAAGAAAAAAAATGTCATGAAGAGACTAGGGGTAGGATGGGAATAAAACACAGACCTACTAGAGCATGGACTTGAGGATATGGGGAGGGGGAAGGGTAAGCTGTGACGAAGTGAGAGAGTGGCATGGACATATATACACTACCAAACGTAGGGTGGATAGCTAGTGAGAAGCAGCCGCATGGCACAGGGAGATCAGCTAGGTGGTTTGTGACC
>NC_041221.1:43960477-43965601 GCF_002837175.3 Physeter macrocephalus | reverse complement strand
GATAAAGAAGATGTGGCACATATATACAATGGAATATTACTCAGCCATGAAAAGAAACGAAATTGAGATATTTGTAGTGAGGTGGATGGACCTAGAGTCTGTCATACAGAGTGACATAAGTCAGAAAGAGAAAAACAAATACCATATGCTAACACATATATACGGAATCTAAGAAAAAAAAAGGTCATGAAGAACCTAGGGTTAAGACGGGTTGGAGATGCAGACCTACTAGAGAATGGACTTGAGGATGTGGGGTGGGGGGAAGCATAGGCTGTGACAAAGTGAGAGAATGGCATGGACATATATACACTACCAAACGTAGAATAGATAGCCAGTGGGAAGCAGCCGCATAGCACAGGGAGATCAGCTCAGTGCTTTGTGACCACCTAGAGGGGTGGGATAGGGAGGGCGGGAGGGAGGCAGACGCAAGTGGGAAGAGATATGGGAACATGAGTGTATGTGTAACTGATTCACTTTGTTATAAAGCAGAAACTAACACAACATTGTAAAGCAATTATACTCCAATAAAGATGTTAAAAAATAAAATAAAATAAAGAATACTATGAACAATTATATGCCAACTAATTTGACAACCTCGAAGAAATGGACAACTTTGTAGAAACATACAGCCCATCAAAACTGAAAAAAAAAAAAGAATATGTACCCTGAACAGACAAATTACTAGAAATGGGATAGAATCTGTAATAAAAAAACAAAACAAAACTCCCTACAAACAAAAGTCCAGAATCAGATGTCTTCACTGGTGAATTCTACCAACATACAATGAAGAACTTATTCTGATCCTTCTCAAACTCTTCCAAAAGATTAAAGAAGAAGGAACACTCCCAAAGAGATTCTATGAAACCACCATCACCGTGATACCAAAACCAGACAAAGACACTACCAGAAAAGAAAATTACAGACCAATATCTTTGATGAATATATACACAAATATTCTAAACAAAATATTAGCAAATCGAGTTCAACCACACATAAAAAAGGTCATACACCACAACCAAGTTGTATTCATCCCAGAGTCTCAAGGATGGTTCAACATATGCAAATCAATGTGATACACCACATTAACAAAAGAAAGTACAAAGACTACATGATCATCTGAATAGATGCAGAAAAAGCTTTTGACAAAATTCAACATCCATTCATAATAAAAACCCTTATGAAAGTGGGTATAAAGGGAACATATCTCAACATAATAAAAGCTATTTAGAGAGAAGATGGAGGAAGAGTAAGACGCGGAGATCACCTTCCTCCCCACAGATACATCAGTAATACATCTACACATGGAACTGCTCCTATAGAACACCCACTGAACGCTGCGGAGATCACCTTCCTCCTCACAGATACATCAGAAATACAGTTACACGTGGAACTTCTCCTATAGAACACCCACCGAACTCTGGCAGAAGACCTCAGACCTCCCAAAAGGCAAGAAACCCCCCCCACGTACCTGGGTAGGGCAAAAGAAAAAATAATAAACAGAGACAAAAGAATAGGGACGGGACCTGCACCAGAGGGAGGGAGCTGTGAAGGAGGAAAGGTTTCCACACACGAGAAGCCCCTTCGCAGGCAGAGAATGTGGGTGGTGGAGCGGGGAAGCTTCAGAGACACGGAGGAGAGCGCAGTAACAGGGTGCTGAGGGCAAAGCCGAGAGATTCCCGCACAGAGGATCGGTGCCGACTAGCACTCACCAGCCCGAGAGGCTTGTCTGCTCACCCGCCGGTGCGGGCGGGGGCTGGGAGCTGAGGCTCGGGCTTGGGTCAGATCGCAGGAAGAGGACTGGGGTTGGCTGTGTGAACACAGCCTGAAGGGGACTAGTCCGCCACGGCTAGCCGAGAGGGAGTCCGGGAGAAGTCTGGAGCTGCTGAAGAGGCAAGAGACTTTTTCTTCCCTCTTTGTTTCCTGGTGCACGAGGAGAGGGGATTAAGCACGCCGCTTAAAGGAGCTCCAGAAACGGGCGCAAGCCGCGGCTATCAGCACAGACACAAGAGACGGGCATGAGACGCTAAGGCTGCTGCTGCCGCCACCAAGAAGCCTGTGTGCAAGCAAAGGTCACTATCCACACCGCCCCTCCCAGGAGCCTGTGCAGCCCGGCACTGCCAGGGTCCTGGGATCCAGGGACAACTTCCCCGGGAGAACGCACGGCGTGCCTCAGGCTGGTGCAACGTCATGCTGTCCTCTGCCGCCGCAGGTTCGCCCCACATCTGTACCCCTCCCTCCCCCTGGCCTGAGTGAGCCAGAGCCCCTGAGTCAGCTGCTCCTTTAACCCCTTCCTGTCTGAGACAAAAACGACGCCCTCCGGCGACCTACCCGCAGAGGTGGGGCCAAATCCAAAGCTGAACCCCGGGAGGTGTGCGAACGAAGAAGAGAAAGGGAAATCTCTCCCTGAAGGCTCAGAAGCAGCAGATTAAAGCTCCACAATCAACTTGATGTACCCTGCATCTGTGGAATACCTGGATAGGCAACGAATCATCCCAAATTTTTTTCACCTTTTTCTCTTTCTGTGAGTGTGTATGTGTATGTTTCTGTGTGAGATTTTGTCTGTATAGCTTTGCTTTCACCATTTTTCCTTGGGTTCTGACCATCCCGTTTTTTTTTTTTTTTACTTTTTAAAATTTTTCTTAATAATTATTTTTTATTTTAACAACTTTATTTTATCCTACTTTATTTTAACTTCTTCCTTTCCTTCATCCTTCCTTCCTTATTTCCTTCCTTCCTTTCCTTTCTATTTTTTTTCCTTTTATTCTGAGCCGTGTGGATTAAAGGCAATTGGTGCTCCAGCCAGGCATCAGGGCTGTGTCTCTGAGTTGGGAGAACCAACTTCAGGACACTGGTCCACAAGAGACCTCCCAGCTCCATGTAATATCAAATGGCAAAAATCTCCCAGAGATCTCCATCTCAACACCAACACCCAGCTTCACTCAATGACCAGCAAGCTACAGTGCTGGACATCTTATACCCAACAACAAGCAAGACAGGACCACAGCCACATCCATAAGCAGAGAGGCGGCCTAAAATCATAATAAGGCTACAGACACCCCAATACACACCACTAGACATGGACCTGCCCACCCCGGGAGGTGTGCGAACGAAGAAGAGAAAGGGAAATCTCTCCCTGAAGGCTCAGAAGCAGCAGATTAAAGCTCCACAATCAACTTGATGTACCCTGCATCTGTGGAATACCTGGATAGGCAACGAATCATCCCAAATTTTTTTCACCTTTTTCTCTTTCTGTGAGTGTGTATGTGTATGTTTCTGTGTGAGATTTTGTCTGTATAGCTTTGCTTTCACCATTTTTCCTTGGGTTCTGACCATCCCGTTTTTTTTTTTTTTTACTTTTTAAAATTTTTCTTAATAATTATTTTTTATTTTAACAACTTTATTTTATCCTACTTTATTTTAACTTCTTCCTTTCCTTCATCCTTCCTTCCTTATTTCCTTCCTTCCTTTCCTTTCTATTTTTTTTCCTTTTATTCTGAGCCGTGTGGATTAAAGGCAATTGGTGCTCCAGCCAGGCATCAGGGCTGTGTCTCTGAGTTGGGAGAACCAACTTCAGGACACTGGTCCACAAGAGACCTCCCAGCTCCATGTAATATCAAATGGCAAAAATAAATAAAGAGGAAGCAAGCAACGATGAGCAACACAATAAATGAAATGAAAAATCCTCTAGATGGGCTCAGTAGCAGAATAACTGAGGCAGAAGGACGGATAAGTGGCCTGGAAGATAAAATAGTGGAAATAACTACTGCAGAGCAGAATAAAGAAAAAAGAATGAAAAGAACTGAGGACAGTCTCAGAGACCTCTGGGACAACATTAAACGCACCAACATTCGAATTATAGGGGTCCCAGAAGAAGAAGAGAAAAACAAAGGGACTGAGAAAATATTTGAAGAGATTATAGTTGAAAACTTCCCTAATATATGAAAGGAAATAGTTAATCAAGTCCAGGAAGCACAGAGAGTCCCATACAAGATAAACCCAAAGAGAAACTCACAAAGACACATATTAATCAAACTATCAAAAAATAATACAAGAAAACATATTAAAAGCAGAAAGGGAAAAACAACAAATAACACACAAGGGAATCCCCATAAGGTTAACAGCTGATCTTTCAGCAGAAACTCTGCAAGCCAGAAGGGAGTGGCAGGACATATTTAAAGTGATGAAGGAAAAAAACCTACAACCAAGATTACTCTACCCAGCAAGGATCTCATTCAGATTTGATGGAGAAATTAAAACCTTTACAGACAAGCAAAAGCTGAGAGAGTTCAGCACCACCAAACCAGCTTTACAACAAATGCTAAAGGAACTTCTCTAGGCAAGAAAAAAAAGAGAAGAAAAAGACCTACAAGAACAAACTCGAAACAATTAAGTAAATGGTAATAGGAACATACATATCGATAATTACCTTAAATGTAAATGGATTAAATGCTCCCACCAAAAGACACAGACTGGCTGAATGGATACAAAAACAAGATCCATATATATGCTATCTACAAGACACTCACTTCAGACCTAGTAACACATACAGACGGAAAGTGAGGGAATGGAAAAAGATATTCCATGCAAATGGAAATCAGAAGAAAGCTGGAGTAGCAATTCTCATATCAGACAAAATAGTCTCTAAAATAAAGACTATTACAAGAGAAAAAGAAGGACACTACATAATGATCAAGGGATTGATCCATGAAGAAGATATAACATGTAAATATTTATGCACCCTATATAGGAGCACCTCAGTACATAAGGCAAATACTAACAGCCATAAAAGGAGAAATCGACAGTAACACAATCATAGTAGGGGACTTTAATACCCCACTTTCACCAATGGACACAACATCCAAAATGAAAATAAATAAGGAAACACAAGTTTTAAATGATACATTAAACTGATGGATTTAATTGATATTTATAGGACATTCCATCCAAAAACAACAGAATACACATTTTTCTCAAGTGCTCATGGAACATTCTCCAGGATAGATCATATCTTGGGTCACAAATCAAGCCTTGGTAAATTTAAGAAAATTGAAATCGTATCAAGTATATTTTCCGACCACAATGCTATAAGACTAGATATCAATTACAGGAAAAAATCTGTAAAAA
>NC_041221.1:43951675-43960221 GCF_002837175.3 Physeter macrocephalus | reverse complement strand
ACCCCAAAGTTAGCAGAAGGAAAGAAATCATAAAGATCAGATCAGAAATAATGAAAAAGAAATGAAGGAAACGATAGCAAAGATCAATAAAACTAAAAGCTGGTTCTTTGAGAAGATAAACTAAACTGATGAACCATTAGCCAGACTCATCAAGAAAAAAAGGGAGAAGACTCAAATAAATAGAATTAGAAATGAAAAAGTAGTAAAATGGACACTGCAGAAATACAAAGGATTATGAGAGATTACTACAAGCAACTGTATGCCAATAAAATGGACAACCTGGAAGAAATGGACAAATTCTTAGAAATGCACAAGCTGCCGAGACTGAACCAGGAAGAAACAGAAAATATGAACAGACCAATCACAAGCACTGAAATTGAAACTGTGATTAAAATTCTTCCAACAAACAAAAGCCAAGGACGAGATGGCTTAAGGCGAATTCTAACAAACACTTAGAGAAGAGCTAACACCTATCCTTCTCAAACTCTTCCAAAAGATAGCAGAGGGAGGGACACTCCCAAACTCATCCTTGAGGCCACCATCACAATGATAGCAAAACCAGAAAAAGATGTCACAAAGAAAGAAAACTACAGGCCAATATCACTGATGAACATAGGTTTATCTCTGGGCTTTCTATCCTGTTCCATTGATCTATATTTCTGTTTTTGTGCCAGTACCATACTGTCTTGATTACTGATAGTATACATAGAGAATCCTAAGGATGCTACCAGGAAACTACTAGAGCTAATCAATGAATTTGGTAAAGTAGCAGGATACAAAATTAATGCACAGAAATCTCTGGCATTCTTATACACTAATGATGAAAAATCTGAGAGTGAAATTAAGAAAACACTCCCATTTACCATTGCAACAAAAAGAATAAAATATCTAGGAATAAACCTACCTAAGGAGACAAAAGACTTGTATGCAGAAAACTATAAGACACTGATGAAAGAAATTAAAGATGATACAAATAGGTGGAGAAATATACCATGTTCTTGGATTGGAAGAATCAACATTGTGAAACTGTCTCTACTACCCAAAGCAATCTACAGATTCAATGCAATCCCTATCAAACTACCACTGGCAATTTTCACAGAAGTAGAACAAAAAATTTTGCAATTTGTATGGAAACACAAAAGACCCCGAATAGCTAAATCAATCTTGACAACGAAAAATGGAGCTGGATGAAACAGGCTCCCTGACTTCAGACTATACTACAAAGCTACAGCAATCGGCAGAACACTCTATGACATAAATCACAGCAAGATCCTTTTTTCCCCACTTCCTAGAGAAATGGAAATAAAAACAAAAATAAACAAATGGGACCTAATGAAACTTAAAAGTTTTGCACAGCAAAGGATACCATAAACAAGACCAAAAGACAACCCTCAGAATGGGAGAAAATATTTGCAAATGAAGCAACTGACAAAGGATTAATCTCCAAAATTTACAAGCAACTCATGCAGGTCAATAACAAAAAAACAAGCAACCCAATCCAAAAATGGGCAAAATACCTAAATAGACATTTCTCCAAAAAAGATATACAGATTGCCAACAAACAGATGAAAGAATGCTCAACATCATTAATCATTAGAGAAATGCAAATCAAAACTACAATGAGTTATCACCTCACACCAGTCAGAATGGCCATCATCAAAAAATCTAGAAACAATAAATTCTGGAGAGGGTGTGGAGAAAAGGGAACCCTCTTGCACTGTTGGTGGGAATGTAAATTGATACAGCCACTATGGAGAACAGTATGGAGGTTCCTTTAAAAACTACAAATAGAACTACCATAGGACCCAGCAATCCCACTACTGAGCATATACCCTGAGAAAACCATAATTCAAAAAGAGTCACGTACCAAAATGTTCATTGCAGCTCTATTTACAATAGCCAGGACATGGAAGCAACCTAAGTGTCCATCAACAGATGAATGGATAAAGAAGATGTGTCACATATATACAATGGAATATTACTCAGCCATAAAAAGAAACGAAATTGAGTTATTTGTAGCGAGGTGGATGGACCTGGAGTCTGTCATACAGAGTGAAGTAAGTCAAAAGGAGAAAAACAAATACCGTATGCTAACACATATATATGGAATCTAAGAAAAAAATGTCATGAAGAGCCTAGTGGTAGTACGGGAATAAAACACAGACCTGGGCTTCCCTGGTGGCACAGTGGTTGAGAGTCTGCCTGCCGATGCAGGGGATATGGGTACATGCCCCGGTCCGGGAAGATTCCACATGCCACGGAGCGGCTGGGCCCGTAAGCCATGGCTGCTGAGCCTGCGCTCCGCAATGGCAGAGGCCACAACAGTGAGAGGCCCGTGTACCGCAAAAAAAAAAAAAAACAGACACAGACCTACTAGAGCATGGACTTGAGGGTATGGGGAGGGGGAAGGGTAAGCTGGGACGAAGTGAGAGAGTGGCATGGACATATATACACTATTTGTGACCACCTAGAGGGGTGGGATAAGGACGGTGGGAGGGAGGGAGACACAAGAGGGAAGAGATATGGGAACATATGTATATGTATAACTGATTCACTTTGTTGTAAAGCAGAAACTAACACACCATTGTAAAGCAATTATACTCCAATATAGATGTTAAACAAATAAATAAATAAAAGCTACTTATGACAAACCCAAAGCCAATATAATACTCAATGGTGAGAAGCTAAAAGCCTTCCTGCTAAAATTTGGAACAAGACAAAGATGCCCACTCTCACCACTTCTCTCCAACTTAGTATTTGAAGTCCTAGCCACAGCAATCAGACAAAAAAGAGAAATAAAATGTATTCAAATTGGTAGGGAAGAGGTAAAATTGTCATTATATGCAGATGACATTACAATATATATAGAAAACCATAAAGACTCTGCACAAAAACTACTAGAACTGATAAACAAATTGAGCAAAGTAGCTGGATACTAGATTAACATACAGAAATCAGTTTCATTTTTTACACTAACGATGAAATATCCGAAAGGGAATGTAAACAAACAATCCCTTTTTAAATTTCATCAAAATAATAAAATACTTAGGAATAAACCTCACCAAGGAGGTGAATGACATATGGCAAGAACTACAAAACATTAATAAAGAAAATTAAATATGATTCAAAGAAATGGAAAGATATTCCATGCTCTTGGATTGGAAGAATTAATATTGTTAAAATGGCCATACTACCCAAAGCAATCTACAGATTTAATGAGATCCCTATTAAATTACCCATGTCATTTTTCACAGAAATAGAACAAATAATACTAAAATTTGTATGGAACTATAAAAGACCTAGAATTCCCAAAGTAATCCTGAGGAAAAAGAACAGAGCAGGAGGATGACCCTACCAGACTTCAAACAATACTACAGTAATCAAAACAGCATGGTATTAGCACAAAAACAGACATATGGATAAATGGAGTGGAATAGAGAACCCAGAAATAAACCCATATACCTATGGAGAGTTAATCTTCGAGAAAGGAGACAAGAATATACAATGGGGAAAAGACAGTCTCTTCAGCAAGTGGTATTGGGAAAGTTGGACAGTCTCATATAAATCAATGAAGTTAGAATACACCCTCACACCATACACAAAAATAAACTCAAAATGGGTTAAAGACTTAACTATAAGGCAAGACACCATAAAACTCTTAGAAGAGAACATAGGCAAAACATTCTCTGACATAAATTGTACAAATAGTTGCTTAGGTCTGTCTCCCAAGGCAATAGAAATAAGAGCAAAACCAAACAAAATGGGAGCTAATCAAACATATAAGCTTTTGCATAGCAAAGGAAACCATGAACAAAACAAAAAGCCACCTACAGACAGGGAGAAAATATTTTCAAATGATGCGACTGACAAAGGCTTAATTTCCAAAATATACAAACAGCCCATACAACTCAACAATTAAAGAAAACAAACAACCCAATCCAAAAATGGGCAGAAGACCTAAATAGACATTTCTCCAAAGAAGACATACAGGTGGCTAATAGGCACATGAAAAGATGCTCAATATCACTAATTATTAGACAAATGCAAATCAAAACTACAATTGATGTACCACCTCACACTGATCAGAATAGTCATCATTAAAAAGTCTACAAATGCTGGAGAGGATATGGAGAAAAGGAAACCCTCTTACACTGTTGGTGGGAATGTAAATTGGTGCAGCCACTATGGAGAACAGTATGGAGGTTCCTCAAAAAACTAAAAATAGAGTTGCCATATGATCCAGCAATCCCACTCCTGGACATATTCCCTGACAAAACTGTAATTCGAAAAAATACATGCACCCCCATGTTCATAGAAGCACTATTTACAATAGCCAAGCCATGGAAGCAACCTAAATGTCCACTGACAGATGAATGGATAAAGATGTGGTATATATCTACAATGGAATATTACTCAGCCATCAAAAGAAGAAATAATGTCATTTGCAACAACATGGATGGACCTAGAGATTATCATACCAAGTGAAGTTAGTCAGAAAGAGAAAGACAAATACCATATGATATCACTTATATGTTAAATCCAAAATACGACACAAATCAACCTATCTACAAAACAGAAATAGACTCACAGATATAAAGAACAGACTTGTGGTTGCCAAGGGGGAAGGTGGGTAGGGAAGGGAAAGATTGGGAGTTTGAGATTAACAGAGGCAAACTATTATATATAGGATGAATAAACAACAAGGTCCTATTATATAACACAGGGAACTATATTCAATATCCTGTGACAAACCATAACAGAAAAGAATATGAAAAAGAACAGATACAGATATACAGATATAGATATATATAGATATATAACTGAGTCACTTTGCTGTACAGAAGAAATTAATACAACATTGTAAATCAACTATACTTCAATAACATTTCTTTAAAAAAGAGAGAGAACTAGTCTACAGGAGACATTCTCTTGTTGCTCCCAGAACTACTGGGGATGAATTTACAGAGACTGGAATTCCCTCAGAGCAGGTAGAAACAGAACCAGGGAAAAACTAACTCAACCATCAATAACACTGTGTTCTTAAACCCAGGCTAGCAAGGACCCTTCTAACAATATTATTGCCTACATGCTGCTCCTCTAGACTCAGCCCTTTGAGGAGGGACACTATTGTCTGATATTTCTGTTCCTGGACCCATAGCCCACAGCCTCGTGCATAGTAAGTACTCAATAAAAATGTGTTAAAAAAATGTGTTGATGCCAAGGTAATTGAGTTGGTGGGACACATGAAGGGCTTTTAGCAACTGAGAAATGGAAGATTATTCTGGAAGCTGAACTTGGTAATCCTTTCAAAACCAACACACAGAGCTAAGTTAATCTTCATAGCTAGTAATCAATTAATTATAGACACCTGAAACATTCAAGCAACTCTTTGTAACTCCACAGTACTGGGAAACATGATGTGCCTTGCAAAACACTTTCTTGTGCAGGATCCAGGGGCTGAAACTATGAGCCCAGTGTTTCTACTTTACTAATGTCTGATGCTAATCCTCTTCCTGAGGCCTTCCCAGTGTTTGAAGGAGAGGCAGTATGGTGAGAAGCAAGCTGACTAAACTGGAGGCAGAAGAACTGGTTGCTAGTTTTCAGTTCTGCCACCACCAAGTTGTGGACATTGGTCATGTCTCAGGCAATAATTCACTTCCATTTCTGTCTCTCCCAGTGTATGATCAGCTCCCTAATGATGAGTTATTTCTTTTTTAAAAAAATATTTATTTATTTATGTATTTAGGCTGTGCTGGGTCTTAGTTGTGGCACATGGGATCTTTGTTGCGGCATGCGGACCCAGTTGCAGCATGTGGACTCTTAGTTGCGGCATGCATGCAGGATCTAGTTCCCCAGCCAGGGATTGAACATGGGCCCCCTGCAATGGGAGCTCAGAGTCTTACCCACTGGACCACCAGGGAAGTCCCCAAGAGTCATTTCTTATTCATCATCATCCATCCAGTTCTTAATGCCATGCCTGACACAGGGAGGACGCCCGGTAAAGTTGAACCAATGGATGTGTGGATGATTCTACTGATGAAACAAGGGTGTTGAACTAAGTCCAAGTGTCCAAAGGATGTTAAAAGCACAGAAAAAAATGATGCAGCTTCCAAATCATCAATTTGGCACAAAGTTTGGAGAAGGGAAGAATTTTTTAAATAAAATATATGTTGTGGAGTATGGAGTATAATTTTTAACATAAAATAGGGAACTTCAAGGACATTTCCTCAATCGTGAAGGCCACTTCAGTCAAGCCTCTGGGTCTCTCTCATGCCTTAGGGATTCTTTGGTGGAAATGCTTAAGGCTTGGATTCAGTGCCCTCTGAAGTCAGATCTGCTCTGATATTCTGTAATATGACTTCTCACAATCTGGCCACTGTGAAAATGCCACTGGACATCACATTCTGTCCCTCCCCTGCCACACAGTTCCTCACTGCAATCTCTCCACCAAGGGCTCTTTACTTGTTAATCCAAATTTTCCTGGCACAATCATTAATGCTTTGCTGGCTGATGACTTGCCTTTTTCTCTCCCCGCCTCACCTCCACCACCCTACACTACCCCGGAGCTAATCATGGGCAGAATGCCCATCAAAACAGTCATATTCTTCCTGTTTCAACCCATGGCAGCCAACTGAGTGTCCATGGCAGCCAACTGCTGAGGATGGAATGAGCAACCCATCCAAGGCCCTTTAACCAGCTGGGCTGGTTTGTTTACACTGATGAGAGGCAGAAGACTGTGGGGTCACTGCTACCAGATGAGATAAACTGAAATGTCCCAGGTACTATTGCTGTTTCCCAAACTACCCCCAAACTTAGTGGTGTAAGAAAAACCACTACTTTATTGTGCTCACAGATTCTGTGGGTCAGGGATTCAGAGAGCACACAGAGGGATAACTTGTCTCTGCTCCATGATGTTGAGAACTGCAAAAACTTGGCATGAATGACACTGTCCAAACCCTTGCAGCAAGAGACTTGACAAAACACTAGCATGCATTCCAGCAGCTTAAGGCCGTGTCCCTGGGATGACCCAGCCCCTGCTGAGTTCCTGTCTGGAAAAGCTCAAGCATGCCGAAAGAATTAAGCATTTGTTCCAGCCAACACTTGGATAGGTAGGCCCCTGACCTCCCTTTTCTCAGAACATTTATTAAAAACTTACTAATGTAAATCCTTCCTCTGTCTCTTTGAGATGTATATGTATCACCTATAATCCAGAAGTGTCTTTGTCAAGGACCTGAAAGCCATTCCTTTGAAAAGTAATCATTGGGAAGGATAAAGCACTTATCTCCCAGTCTCTGTGGGAGGGTAGAAGCCTAACTTTGAAAAATGCCATTTAGCAGACATAGATGACCTAATCACATTGACACTGAACAACACTTTTACCTGATTTTAGCAATTTTTCACTTCCTTCTCTGCTTCAGCCCCCACTCATTGCCACCCCCCCCACTCTCCAGGAGTCACCTCTACACAAATTGGAATTGAGTTCACAACACAAGGGTCCCTTCCCATATTCAAGGGGAGAGGACATCAACCAACCTCTCAAAGAAAAAAGTGCCAAAACTACCACATGCACCAAGTTCCAAGCTTTATAGACAATAGAACTTCGTTATTTGCAGATTCCACATTTGCGAATTTGCCTATTTGTTTAAATGTATTTTTTAACTCCAAAATCCCATACTAGCCATGCTCTAGGACAAGTACAAAGCTGCAAAAAATGTGAGTCACCCACACAAGTTTCATGGTCTATTTAGTGACATGTTTTTCACATTTTAGTGCTTTTTATTGGTGATTTTGCTCCTTAGAATGGCCTCCAAGTGCAGTGCTGTCTGGAGTTCCTAACAACAAGGTGGCTGTGATGTGCTCAAGTCTGAGAAAACACTGGGTTAGAGTAATCACCACAGAACATGCATTATACAACCACGACGGTTGGAGTACAGCATTCATGTTGTATTCTATTATCATTAACCTGCAAGAGTACACTACCAGTCAAAAAACCTTGCATAAGTATGTTCACACAGCTTTATTCGAAATATTCAAAACACTGGAAACAATCTGGTGTCCATCAACAGCAGAATGGACAAATGAACTGTGATATATTTATAAAATGGAATGAACTGTGGATACAAGTAATGATATGTAAGAACCTCAAGAGGTTATGCTGAAGACAAGAAGATTTATCCAAAAGAATATATACTACATAATTTTTTTAAATAAAAATTTGAAAACAGGCAAAACCAATTTATAGTGGAAAAATTCAGAATAGGGGTTGGGCGGGAGTGGAGATTGACAAAAAAGAGGCATATGGAGCACTGTTGGGCTCCACCCCCAGAATTTCTGATTCACAATGAAGAATTTGCATTTCTAATAAGTTTCCAGAGGTCGGAGACAAGATGGTAGACTAGAAGGACTTGAGCCCACCTCCTCTCATGAAAACACCAAAATCACAACTAACTGCTGAACAACCATCAAAAAACAAGACAGGAGGGCTTCCCTGGTGGCGCAGTGGTTGAGAATCCACCTGCCGATGCAGGGGACACGGGTTCGTGCCC
>NC_041221.1:43946191-43951583 GCF_002837175.3 Physeter macrocephalus | reverse complement strand
ACTGAGCCTGCGCGTCTGGAGCCTGTGCCCCGCAACGCGAGAGGCCCCAACAGTGAGAGGCCCGCGAACCGCAAAAAAAAAAAAAACAAAAAAAACAAGAGGAAATTACCAAAAAAAATTTTACAAAGACAAAGAAGAAGCCACAATGAGATGGTAGGAGGGGCACGTCTGAGATACAGTCGAATCCTATACCCACCGGGTGGGTGACCACAAAATGGAAATTAATTATACCACAGAGGGTCTCTCACAGGAGTGAGAGTTCTGAGCCCCATGTCAGGCTCCCCAGTCTTGGTGTCTGGCATCAGGAAGAGGAGCCCCCAGAGCATTTGGTTTTGAAGGCCAGAGGGGCTTGATTGCAGGAACTCCACAGGACTGGGGAAAACAGAAACTCCACTCTTGGTGGGTGCACACAAGGTCTCATGTACACTGGGACCCTGGGTAAAAAGCAATGAAGCCTGGGCCAGAAATACCTGCTGGTCTTGGAGGTTCTCCTAGAGAGCCAGGGGACGGGTGTTGGCTCACTGTGGGAACAAAGACACTAGTGGTGGAGGTACTGGGGAGTACTCATTGGCGTGAGCTCTCCTGGAGGTCCCCAGTTTGAAAACAAAACCTGGCCCAAGCCAAGCCTGTAGGCTCCAGTGCTCGGACACCTCAGGCCAAACAACCAACAGGGCAGAAGACAGCCCCACCCATCAGCAGACAGGCTGCCTAAAGTCTGCCTGAGCCCACAGCTGCCTCTAAATACACCAGCTGACATGACCCTGCCCACCAGAGAGACAAGGCCCAGCACCACCCACAAGTGGGCAGGCACCAGTCCCTCCCACCAGGAAGTCTGCACAAGCCTCTTTGACCAGCCTCACCCACCAGGGAGCAGACACCATAAGCAAGAAGAACTACAATCCTGCAGCCTGCAGAACAAAGATCATAAACACAGAAAG
This sequence comes from Physeter macrocephalus, assembly GCF_002837175.3. NCBI lineage: Eukaryota > Metazoa > Chordata > Mammalia > Artiodactyla > Physeteridae > Physeter > Physeter macrocephalus. The sequence goes on along the minus strand of NC_041221.1, from coordinate 43,950,645 downwards.
TGAGACAAAATATCCTCCAGACAAAGGAACAAGATAAAACCCCAGAAGAACAACTAAGTGTGGCGAGCATTGCCCTCTGAGGAATGCGCCATTAAGACCCTCATAAGCCTCAGGGCCCGATTGTACTCTCCTTGGTATGCATCCTGGACTTTATGGTATGAACGTAAAAAAGGAGATGGCCTTTGGCCAGATCGCTCCAGGGACCTGCTCAGTTACTGAGAGTCCCTGGTTGTTCCCTAAAGCCAGGATAAGCAACCCTGGAGGGGAAGTTGGTGCCTTTGTGGAATAAGCAATTAACCCGTCTCTCGCCTGTGAGCAGCAGGGTGTTCGCCAGGATGTTCGTGGCGCCCGCCCCGGGCGCTGAGACCGAGCCCTCGAGACAGTGACATTCCTTTCTTTTAGGGCACAATGACTATGCAAAGCCCCTGCAGATATGGTGGCGACTAAGCCGAGATAAACGACCAGTTCTACAGAACAATGTTTACACAAGGTTTCTGCTTTAGGGCGCAATGTCTGTTAAGAGTCCCTGCTTTAGGGGTATATATATGACTATGCTTTGTTATTAAACTTGCCTTGCAACCATCAGTTGTTTGTACCCTTCTGATCCCATACCTTGGTGCTCTCAGTTCCCTACCCCCTCTCGTCGATTGTTGCAGCACTTTGAGGACCCGCCGCGGCTGGCGGCAACTAAGTGAAGTAGAGACAGGCAATCTACCCAAAAATGAATTCAGAGTAATGATAGTAAAGATGATCAAAGATCTCAAAAAAAAAAGAATGGAGGCACAGACCAACATGATACAAGAAATGTTTAACAAAGAGCTACAAAATATAAAGAACAGAGTTGAACAATACAATAATTGAAATGAAAATACACTAGAATGAATCAATAGCAGAATAAATGAGGCGGAAGAATGGATAAGTGAGCTGGAAGACAGAATGGTGGAAATCACTGCCATGGAACACAACAAAGAAAAAAGAATGAAAAGAAATGAGCACAGTTTAAGAGACCTCTGGCACAATATTAAGCACACCAACATTTGCATTATAAGGGTCCCATACAGAGAAGAGAGAGAGAAAGGGCCTGAGATATTTGAAGAGATAATAGCTGAAAACTTCCCTAACATGGGAAAGGAAACAGTTACCCAAGTCCAGGAAGCACAGAGAGTCCCATACAAGATAAACCCAAGGAGGAACATGCCAACACACATATTAATCAAATTGATAAAAATTAAAGACAAAGATAAATTATTAAAAGCAACAAGGGAAAAGCAACAAATAGCATTCAAGGGAATTCCCATAAGGTTATCTGCCGATTTTTCAGCAGAAACTCCGTAGACCAGAAGGGAGTGTCACCATATATTTAAAGAGATGAAAGGAAAAAACCTATAACCAGGAATACTCTACCCAGCAAGGATCTCATTTAGATTCGATGGAGAAATCAAAAGATTTACAGACAAGAAAAGTTAGAGAATTCAGCACCACTAGACCAGCTTTGAAACAAATGCTAAAGGAACTTCTCTAGGTGGAAAACAAAAGGCCACAACTAGAAACAAGAAAATTACGAATGCGAAAGCTCACTGGTAAAGGCAAACATACAGTAAAGGTAGAAAATCAGTCACACACAAATATGATATCAAACCCAGCAATCATGAGAAGAGGAGAGTAGAAATTCAGGATATTGGAAAAGCATTTGAAATTAAGAGGCCAGCAACTTAAAACAATCTTGTATATATATAGACTGCTATATCAAACCCCATGGTAACTGCCAACTAAGAATCTACTATAGATACACACACAAAAAAAGAAAAAGGAATCCAAACACAACACTAAAGTTAGTCATCTAATCACAAGAGAAGAGAACAAAAGAGGAAGGGAAGAAAAATGACCTACTAAAACAAATCCAAACAATTAACAAAATGGCAATAAGAACGTACATGTTGGTAATTACCTTAAAAGTAAATGGATTAAATACTCCAACCAAAAGACATAGACTGGCTGAATGGATACAAAAACAAGACCCATATATATGCTGTCTACAAGAGACTCACTTCAGATCTAGGGACACGTACAGACTGAAAGTGAGGGGATGGGAGAAGCTATTCCATACAAATGGAAATCAAAAGAAAGTGGTAGTATCAACACCCCTATGAGACAAAGTAGACTTTAAAATAAAGACTGTTACAAGAGACAAAGGAGGACACTGAATAATGATCTAAGGATCAATCCAAGAAGAAGCTATAACACTTGTAAATATATATGCACCCAACATAGGAGCACCACAGTATATAAGGCAAATACTAAATGCCATAAAAGGAGAAATCGACAGTAACACAATAATACTGGGGTAAACTAACACCCCACTTTCATCAATGGACAGATCATCCAGACAGAAAATCAATAAGGAAACACAGGCCTTAAATGACACATTAGACCAGGTGAACTTAATTGATATTTATAGAGCATTCCATCCAATAGCAGTAGAATACACATTCTTGTCAAGGGAACATGGAACATTCTCCAGGATAGATCACATGCTGGGCCATAAAGCAAGCCCTGGTAAATATACAAAAACTGAAATCATATCAAGCATCTTTTCTAACCACAACACTATGAGATTAAAAATCAACTACAAGAAAAAAACTGTAAAAAAACACAAACACGTGGAGGCCAAACAATATGCTACTAAAGAACAAATGGATCGCTGAAAAAATCAAAGAGGAAATCAAAGAATACCTAGAGGCAAATGAAAACAAAAACACAACAGTCCAAAACCTATGGGATACAGCAAAAGCAGTTCTAAGAGGGAAGTTTATAGCAAAACAATCTTACGTCAGGAAACAAGAAAAATCTCAAATAAACTAACCTTACACCTAAAGCAACTAGAGAAAGAACAAACAAATTGCAAAGTTAGTAGAAGGAAAGAAACTGTAAAGATCAGAGCAGAAATAAATAAAATAGAGATGAAGAAAACAATAGAAAATATCAATGAAACTAAAAGCTGGTTCTTTGAAAAGATAAACAAAATTCATAAACTTTAGCCAGACTCATCACGCAAAAAAAGGGAAAGGGCTCAAATCAATAAAATCAGCAATGAAAAAGGAGAAGTTACAACAGATACCACAAAAATACAAAGGATCATAAGAGACTACTACAAGCAACTATATGTCAATAAAATGGACAACCTTGAAGAAATGGGCAAATTCTTAGAAAGGTGCAGTCTCCCAAGACTGAACCAGGAAGAAATAGAAAATATTAACAGACCAATCACAAGTACTGAAATTGAATCTGTGATTTTAAAACTTCCAACAAACAAAAGTTCAGGGCCAGATGGGTTTACAGGTGAATTCTATCAAACATTTAGAGAAGAGTGAACACCTATCCTTCTGAAACTATTCCAAAAAACTGCAGAGGAAGGAACACTCCCAAATTCATTCTATGAGCTGGAGGAATCAGGCTCCCTGACTTAAGACTATACTCTAAAACTACAATAATCAAAACAGTATGGTGATAGGAGGTACACAGAAGATGGAGGAAGAGTAAGACACAGAGATCACCTACCTCCTACAGATACATCAGAAATACATCTACACGTGGAACTGCTCCTATAGAACACCCACTGAATGCTGGCAGAGGACCTCAGACATTCCAAAAGGCAGGCGTCAGGGCTGTGCCTCTGAGGTGGGAGAACCAACTTCAGGACACTGGTCCACAAGAGACCTTCCAGCTCCATGTAAGATCAACTGGCGAAAATCTCCCAGAGATCTCCATCTCAACACAAAGACCCAGCTTCACTCAACCACCAGCAAGCTACAGTGCTGGACACCCTATAACAAACAACTAGCAAGATAGGACCACAGCCCCATCCATTAGCAGAGAGGCTGCCTAAAATCATAATAAGGCTACAGACACCCCAATACACACCACCAGACGTGGACTTGCCCACCAGAAAGACAAGATCCAGCCTCATCCACCAGAACACAGGCACTAGTCCCCTCAACCAGGAAACATACTCAACCCACTTAACCAACCTCAGCCACTGGGGACAGACACCAAAAACAACAGGAACTACAACCTGAAGCCTGAAAAAAGGAGACCCCAAACACAGTAAGATAAGCAAAATGAAAAGACAGAAGAACAATCTCCCAGAGATCTCCATCTCAACACAAAGACCCAGCTTCACTCAACCACCAGCAAGCTACAGTGCTGGACACCCTATAACAAACAACTAGCAAGATAGGACCACAGCCCCATAATAGACAAAATGCAAGAAACATTTAACAAGGACCTAGAAGAACTAAACAGGAAGCAAGCAATGATGAACAAAACAATAAATAAAATTAAAAATACTCTAGATGGGATCAAGCAGAATAACTGAGGCAGAAGAAAGGATAAGTGATCTGGAAGATAAAATAGTGGAAATAACTACTGCAGAGCAGAATAAAGAAAAAAGAATG
>NC_041221.1:43945718-43946158 GCF_002837175.3 Physeter macrocephalus | reverse complement strand
CCCATACAGGATAAATCCAAGGAGAAACATGCCAAGACACATATTAATCAAACTGTCAAAAATTAAATACAAAGAAAACATATTAAAAGCAGCAAGGGAAAAACAACAAATAACACACAAGGGAATCCCCATAAGGTAAACGGCTGAACTTTCAGCGGAAACTTTGCAAGCCAGAAGGGAGTGGCAAGACATATTTAAAGTGACAAAGGAGAAAAACCTACAACAAAGATTACTCTACCCAGCAAGGATCTCATTCAGATTTGATGGAGAAATTAAAACCATTACAGACAAGCAAAAGCTGAGAGAGTTCAGCACCACCAAACCAGCTTTACAACAAATGCTAAAGGAACTTCTCTAGGCAAGAAAAAAAGAAAAGGAAAAGACCTACAAGAACAAACCCGAAACAATTCAGTAAATGGTAATAGGACCATACATATCGA
>NC_041221.1:43944183-43944706 GCF_002837175.3 Physeter macrocephalus | reverse complement strand
TTGGGTCACAAATCTAGCCTTGGTAAATTTAAGAAAATTGAAATCGTATCAAGTATCTTTTCCGACCACAACGCTATGAGACTAGATATCAATTACAGGAAAAGATCTGTAAAAAATACAAACACATGGAGGCTAAATAATACACTACTTAATAACGAAGTGATCACTGAAGAAATCAAAGAGGAAATCAAAAAATACCTAGAAGAAAATGACAATGGAGACACGATGACCCAAACCCTATGGGATGCAGCAAAACCAGTTCTAAGAGGGAAGTTTATAGCAATACAATCCTACCTTAAGAAACAGGAAACATCTCGAATTAACAACCTAACCTTGCACCTGAAGCAATTAGAGAAAGAAGAACAAAAAAAAACCAAAAGTGAGCACAAGGAAAGAAATCATAAAGATCAGATCAGAAATAAAAGAAAAAGAAATGAAGGAAATGACAGCAAAGATCAATAAAACTAAAAGCTGGTTCTTTGAGAAGATAAATGAAATTGATAAACCATTAGCCAGACTCATC
>NC_041221.1:43924663-43941914 GCF_002837175.3 Physeter macrocephalus | reverse complement strand
CATACAGAGGGAAGTAAGTCAGAAAGAGAAAAACAAATACCGTATGCTGACACATATATATGGAATCTAAGGAAAAAAAAATGTCATGAAGTATCTAGGGGTAAGATGGGAATAAAACACAGACCTACTAGAGCCTGGCCTTCTAACACACCATTGTAAAGCAATTTTACTCCAATAAAGATGTTAAAAAAAAATAACAGCAAAAAAAAAATACAGTATGGTACTGGGAATTCCCTGGCAGTCCAGTGGTTAGGACTCCACTCTCTCACTGCCAAGGGCATGGTTCAATCCCCCTGGTTAGGGAATTAAGATTCCACAAACTGCGTGGCACAGCGAAAAGAAAAAGAAAAAACAGTATGGTACTGGCACAAAGACAGACTTACAGATCAATGGAAGCAGATGGAAAGCTAGAAAGCTCAGAAACAAACCCACACACCTATGGTCAATTAATCTATGACAAAGGAGACAAGAATATACAATGTAGAAAAGACTGTCTCTTCAATAAGTGGTGCTGGGAAAACTGGACAGTCATATGTAAAAGAATGAAGTTAGAACATTCTTTAACACCATATACAAAAATAAACTCAAAATGGATTAAAGACCTAAATGTAAGACCGGATACTATAAAACTCTTAGAGGAAAACATAGGCAGAACACTCTTTGACATAAATTGCAACAATATCTCTTTGGATCCACCTCCTAGAGTAATGAAAATAAAAACAAAAACAAACAAATGGGACCCAATTAAACTTAAAAGCTTTTGCACAGCAAAGGAAACCATAAACAAAACAAAAGACAACCCAAAGAATGGGAGAAAATAATTTTCAAACGAGCAACTGACAAGGGATTAATCTCCAAAATATACAAACAGCTCATGCAGCTCAATATCAAAACAACAAACCCAATTAAAAAATCGGCAGATCTAAAGAGACATTTCTCTAAAGAAGACCTACAGATGGCCAAGAGGCACATGAAAGGATACTCAACATCGCTAAGAGTTAGAGAAATGCAAATCAAAACTACAATGAGGTATTACCTCACACCAGTCAGAACGGCCATCATCAAAAAATCTAGAAACAATAAATGCTGGAGAGGGTGTGGAGAAAAGGGAACCCTCTTGCACTGTTGGTGGGAATGTAACTTGATACAGCCACTATGGAGAACAGTATGGAGGGTCCTTAAAAAACTAAAAATAAAGCTACCATATGACCCATCAACCCCACTACTGGCATATACCCTGGGAGAACTGTAATTCAAAAAGAGTCATGTATCAAAATGTTCATTACAGCACTATTTACAATAGCCAAGACATGGAAGCAACCTAAATGTCCATCAAATGAATGGATCGAGGAGATGTGGTACACATGTACAATGGAATATTACTCAGCCATGAAAGGAATGAAATAATGCCATTTGCAGCAACATAGATGGACCTAGAGATTGTCATTCTAAACGATGTAAGTCATAAAGACAAATACCATATGATACCACTTATATGTGGAATCTAAAAAAATGATACAAATGAACTTATTTACAAAACAGAAACAGAGTCACAGACTTCAAAAACAAAATTATGGTTACCAAAGCAAAGGTGGGGTGGAGGGATAAATTACGAGTTTGGGACTAACATAGACACACGACTATATATAAAAGAGATAATCCAAGGACCTACTGTACAGCACAGGGAACTCTATTCAGTAATCTGTAATAACCTCCAGGGGAAAAGATTCTGAAAAAGAATAGATGTATGTAGAACTGAATCACGTTGCTGTATACCTGAAACTAACACAACTTTGTAAATCAGCTACACTCCGATATAAAATAAACATTTCTTTTAAAAATAATAATATAGGGCTTCCCTCCTGGTGCAGTGGTTAAGAATCTTCCTGCCAATGCGGGGGACACGGGTTTGAGCCCTAGTCTGGGAAGATCCCACATGCCGCAGAGCAAGTAAGCCTGTGCGCCACAGCTACTGAGTGTGCGTTCTAGAGCCGAAGAGCCACAACTATTGAGGCCACATGCCGCAACTACTGAAGCCCGCGAGCCTAGAGCCCTCCCTCCTAGAGCCTGCGCTCCACAACAAGAGAAGCCACTACAGCGAGAAGCGTGTGCACTGCAACGAAGAGTAGCCCCCGCTCACCGCAACTAGAGAAAGCCCTGTGTGCAGCAACAAAGCCCCAACGCAGTCAAAAATAAATAAATAAAATTTTAAAAATAATAATAATATCAATAAAAGTAATAAGTTTCTAAGTGATGCTGATGCAGCTAGTTTTGGGAATCACACTTTAAGAAGAGCTGCTGTAACCTAGCCTTGCTTGACTGATACGGCAAACCGCTCTGGTGCCCTCGTCACATTCCCAAGGCCCCACTTCAGTTCCATATGAGCCCAGGGTCATCTTGCTTCAAGCCAGTGCCATGCATGGGTCTGCTTTCTGCTCCAGAGCACCCTCATGTACGTGCAGCTCGGAGGTACAGGGGAGTTAAGACTGCTGGCGGCAACTCTCAACAATTGGAGAATAAAGTAGTGAATAACTGTTCTGGCCCCCATCTGCCAGGTGCACAAATCTAGAGGATTCTGCAGGCTTCGCAGAGGTCCTGGCATTGTTGAGCCTCAGCTGCCCACAGCGCAACCTCTGTAACACACCCTGAGGCTGGCTTTTCCTCCGTCCCTCTTTCACTCTTTCTGCTCCCTCACCTGTTTCCCGAGATCACCTCACGGGCAAACAGCTCTCATCCGAGTCCTTGTCTCAGGCTCTGCTTGTAGGGGAGCCCAAACTAAGATAACTGTGCGTATGCTGGGAGACGAAAGGGTGCTGCATATGATCACGAGGGCAGCATCTGACGTTGTATAGGAAAGAAAGATGGTGGACAATGGCTTTGAATGTGCGACCTCCTCATTAGATCTGGTGTTTTCTGTTTGAACCTAGGGTGCCTACTCGGTTCTTCTGCAGACCAGGATCTATCGTACCTGCTCTCATAGACTGGTCTTGGTTGGGTCAGAGTCCAGGGTTACAGGGATGCGTATGAATGGCTGCGTATCAAGCTCTGATCTTCCTGCTTGTCAGTCACGCCTATTTCTCTGGACACTCCCTGGATTCTGACCTTTCATTTTGCAGATGCTCTGCCTGATCTCTGAGCCCCTTTGAAAGTCTCCTGATCACAAATCTAATGCCTGAAATTTCAGAAACAGATCCTGTTTCCTTGAGATTAAGTCACTTTGCCTGACCCTTGTCTGTCAGGGAAAGGATTGGTTAGAACAGCATTTCCCAGCCTCTTCAGATATGGAACATAGAAAGATGATCATACATGCACAGCCCGCTGCAGTAAGCTGATGAGGCTGCTAGCAGCCAGGTATGGCCGGGCCTGCCCACTCTGAGACCTCGGGGGGTTCCGTATCTCAGGCTCACCCCAATCCCCAAATATTAATTGCAGAAACTATCAATACTTACAGGAACAATAACAACTCCTCTCTGGAATCCAGAGAATGCAGTATTATCAACCCACAGCGAGAAGGTATTTGGGGACAGCAAGCCCATTCCTGGGTGCCCTCTACTCTCACACCCAGGCGGCCAGGCTCACAAACTCACATGTCCACTCCCCTCCCGGCCTCTTCACGAAGCAGCTCTGGAGACTGATGTTAGGCATCTTCCCGGACAAGGGTCGTTCTCCTGGCCTCCTAACTGCCTTTCTTTTCCAAACCTCTCCTGGTTTTGCCTCATCTCAGACATCCATGGCCAAACTACTCAGCTCCACGTGGCCCCAGGGCGTCCTTATCACCTTGGTCACAAACCTGGACCTGGTCATGCGTGGCTGCCCCTGGTGGTTTGTCTTCAGGAAGAGAAAATGTTGTGCCCCTCTGGCAACTCACAGAGCTGGCACTTCTCATTTAAAAGGAACACGAGTCTCAATAGGAAAGCCAGCCCCTTGGGAGGAGAAATTAGAGTGGGAGATGATGACGGTGCTGATCAGATAATAAGCAGGAACACCTTTCTGCAACTCCGTGGAAATAATTGCAGAGTCCAAAGGGTGGAGCCACAGGGGACCGGCTTAAACCTGTGGCTGCACAAAATGGCAATTTGTTTTCGGCTGATTGTCTTGCATTTGGTTTCGATTTCAGACAAGGGATGAGCTAATGAAGCGTGAGGTTAAATTAGCTCTCCTTGGCGCTTGTGGATTGAGAAATGGATTAGTTATGTATCGTTGGGGAGCCAACTGTCCTTTATTGCCTTTGTGATCCACTAAAGAGCCCAGCATTAAGAAAACTCTTCTTCACTTGTCTGGTGGTTGGGACATGGACACCTGATGCATCTGAACCAGATGGTGAGGAAGGAAGATACAAACGGACAAACATTTCTTCCTTCCTTCTTACTTAGGGAGCTACAATGCTGGGAACAATTTAAACTAAATTGTCAGATTATTTGGAGCAGGGAGATCAGAATTGAAGGTGGTATAGCTATGGGCCTCCATTGTCGGGATTTTTTTTTTTTTTTCAAGATAATCACCAAATTGAAATCTTGCTGATTATTTATTTGTGCCACAGTATCCCTAGGCTCATATTTATACTTTTTTATAAGAGAATTCCAAAGGCCAGCTTCCCTCAAGATGCATTTACTGGTCTATTGCTCATGACCTCTGAGGTCCCAAGTAGGAGGAGAAAATATCCACTCTGGCCAAGTAAACAAAGAAGGGTGTTCTGGGGCTCCTATCAGATTATATGGCAAACGACCCTCTGGGCCATGTCTAGTTTGGCATAGCATTGTCCAGGGTCTTCGGTGAATAAGAGCTACCCTCCTGTCATGTAGAACTGTAAGTGAAACAGTGGAAACCTAGCCTTGGCATAATTTCCTGGTTCCTGCACTCATTCACTTGTTCACTAAAGATTTTATTGACTTCCCATTATGCAACCAGAATTGTACTTTAAGCTCTCATCGATTCAAAGAGGTATTAAGACAAGTCTCCACCCTCAAGGAGTTTGCCATCCAGCAGAGAACTAACCCAAACTTCTAAGAAGAAAAATTCAAAAGTAAAATACTGTAAAAGGGAATAATTCAAAATACACCACTAAGAAGAATAGTTAGCACATAGAGAATCAGAATAACAAGCCATCACAGTTTGGAAAGATCACCCACAGGGAGAAAAATCACCTGAGAAACCCAATCTCTGCTCAGTGTCTCATTCAAAGGAATAGAGTCCCACCACCAAAAGCAAGTGGAAAGTAATTTCAAACTCTGCTAGCCTCTCCCAAAGAGCTTGAAGGAGTGCAACTTAAAACCTACAGCTAGGTTTAAAACAGTACTTTCACCTCCTTTCCAGTTGTTTCACATTCAGAGAGGCTTTTTCAAACTAATTCTTCCCACAGGAGGAAGTGTCAGGAAGACCCAGCCCTTCCCTATTCATCCAACTTCTCCAGGCCTGAGTCTACCTAACCACTCCCCTCACTTGACAGCATTAACACCCAGGCAAGGGTTCATCGATGCCAGGACTCTCCTTGGAGGGTGAGGACTGGAGACAAGAACAAAACATAAGTGCTCTTCAGAAGCCTATCTGTTTAGGGTGTAGTAGGGGAAAGGGAACATGGCAGTACTGATCAACTTTCTTCCCGTCACTAGTAAGATCACAAGGTGGATGGGATCGGCCACCTGTAGAAGTTGTCTTGGGCTATACACTCTCAGAAGTGGTCAGGGAGATAAGACACTGGCAGTCATGCTCTATCAGAAGAATATCATTTAAGATTCATATTTAATGCCAACATTTGAACTTTGATTTAGCCAAATAATTCTAAACCTATTACTTTTACTTAATAGTCTTAAGAATGTTAATCAATTCAATACATACGCTATACCACAGGCTATAAACATAATGCGTACACATGTCTGAGTGAAGCAGAAGAATCATCTGTTAATCTGTGTTTGCTCCATGTTCATTTGTTTCGGCTTCTGCTATCTTTTCCTTGCAAAGAAGGAATAGGAGTCACCTATGTCTCAGGGAAAAAAATGTTTGGAAGAAAATGATAATTTTTCCTATTTTAGCTTATTCACTTCGAACTAGCAAAAGCCTCACCAGTCTCTAGCTTTAGGTTTGAGTTCATGGAACCCTGACAAAATCTGTGTTCATTTTCCTAGCCAAAGCATTAAGAGTTGGAAATGGAAATCCAGCCTAGCTATGACAACCTGTGAAAGCCAGCTGAGGCCCAATTGATAAATCGATCTCTTGAGGGAGAAACGTGGAAAAAGCAGTGGTTGTTCTTCATAGTGCCTAGAGGAGGCAAGCGAAGATGAAACTACACATGTGGTTTTCCACCACTTTCCAAAAGAAAAAAACCATGCATCGCCCTGTACAACTATCACCATCATCTGATAAAGTACTCCTGGAAATATAGTAAATTGACGTTTTGGTTTATACATCAATTTCCTGTGAGTTTGGTTAGTATAAGTCAATACCTCTAAATCACATAAAACTCTGTTTCTAAACTGAAGGTCAGACCTTGGACTATTACTGATCCTTCCTCCCAAAAATGCCACCTCTTGAGGCCCAGTGTGACCACCCACTATGACATCAAAACCTCTACTCTTCCTGATTTTACTTGGCAAGTGACTGGTAGGGATAATATGTTCTGAGAATTTCAATGTTTAACATAGTGCCTGGAACATAGTAAGAATTTAATAACTTCTGTCATTAAACATCTTTTAAGAATATCTTTTCTTCCGTTCATGAATTCATAGGAGAGATGTGTGGTCAAGAAGTTAGAATTTGACAGAGGAGGGGGAGGAGGCAGAGGCGAGAATGCCCAGGTTATGTTTATGAACATGAAAGCAGCCCATTTGGAATGGAGAACATAGTGGGTGGATGGGTGTGTGTACTGGGTCGAGGAGCAGAATTCGGGAGTGGAATGCCAAAGAGGCTGAAATGCAGACACAGTGTCCTGCCCTACCAACTGACCATGGCAGGAGACGAAGGACACAGCCGCGGCCATCTCAGGGTGGACTGGATGGGTACTTCCTCCTGGTCTTTGCATTAATCTGCACCCTCCTCCTGTCTGTGCTAATCCCTGCCTTCTGCAACCCAGGCAGGAGAGGGAGGCATATGGCGGAGTTTCTCTAAAACTGCCAAAGGTTATTCCATCAGGCAAGAGGTTGGTGTCCTCCCTGCCCATTCTAGGCCCTGAGAGACGCTTGCTTTAGGCTCCCTCCTAGCATTTGTGGGGCCTGGAGAAAGAGAACGATTGAAGGTCCACATACCAAAAGCCTAAATGTTTAAAAGTTATCAAATGAGCTACGTCCTGGGCCCTGCCCACTCCCCCAGGATCACTCTCATGACTGAGAGGCTAAATGAGACATCTCTGGGCCAGCACTACCTGAAGAGACGCTGGTGGCCCAGACCCAACACTGAACCCAAATTCATTATGGCGATTGACCTGACCAAGCTCCCCAGAAGGTCAGGACAGGTGGGTTCCCATCCCCTGTGTCTTATTTTTCCAATTCATAATCTGCAGCCAGTTCTAAACACCTTCCCAAACCACATCTTAGGGCAGAGAGAAGAGAGGGAACATAGTTTAATGGGAAACCAGGTGTGCCCAGGGCCTCTAGATGTTCCCTACGTGCCTTGGGGTATCCACCTTTAAGCCAGAGCAGCTACTCTTTCTCTCTGGTTTCCTTGGGTCCAGGCTGATTTTCACCTCCCTAGACTGAATTCATAGGTTCTCAGACCCGCATTCTTCTCTGGCCTGGGGACGCCCGGTGTGTATATCTGTAGTATAATAATTTTTTTTTAATGAATATATGGTCTTTATCCCTGGTTCCTAGCACAGAGCTCCTAAATGTGGAATTTCCTGAGTGATAGGATGTCTTTTGTTATTCACATAGCCCCTTTCAACCCTACTTGAGTTTATGCTAAGGAGATGACTCATGCTAAGGCCCCCAGATAGCTTCAGGGGGGAGGCAGGGTGCTAGTCCAAAATTATAGGAACTGTCAACCCTGTCCCCCCGGCCTCCTGGAAGGAGAGAAGGGCTGCAGATCAAGTTCAATCACCAATGGCCAGTGATTTAATCAATCACACCTACATAAAGACTCTTCTATAAAAACTCTTGAATGAGATTCAGAGAGCTTCTGGGTTGGTGAATACAGAAAGGTGCTGGGAGGGGACTTCCCTGGTGGCGCAGTGGTTCAGAATCTGCCTGCCAATGCAGGGGACACAGGTTCAAGCCCTGGTCCGGGAAGATCCCACATGCCGTGGAGCAACTACGCCCATGCCCCACAACTACTGAACATGCACTCTAGAGCCCACAAGCCACAACTACTGAAGCCCACACGCCTAGAACCCATGCTCCGCAACAAGAGAAGCCACTGCAATGAGAAGCCCACGCATCGCAACAGAGTAGCCCCCGCTCGCCGCAATTAGAGAAAGCCCACGTGCAGCAATGAAGACCCAGTGCAGCCAAAAATAAATAAACAAAATAAATAAATTTATTAAGAAAAAAGAAAGGTACTTGGAGGGTGGCATGCCTGGAGAAGGCATGGAAGTTCTGTGCCAGCTCCCGTACCTTGCCCTATACATCTCTTCCATTGGGCTGTTCCTGACTTGTCTCCTTTATAATAAACCTGTAATTGTAAGTAAAGTGCTTTCCTGAGCTTTGTGAGTCATTCTGGTGAATTACAGAACCTGAAGAGGGGGTTATGGGAAACCCTGAATCTGTAGTCAGCTGGGCAGAATTGCAGGTGCCTGCAGACCCCATTTGTGACTGGCATGTGAAGTGGGGACAGTCTGGTGGGATTGAGCCCTTAACCTGTGGAGTCTGTGCTAATTCCAAGTAGTGTCAAAATTGAATTACACTGTAGGTCAGCCAGTTGCTGTTGGAATGACATATTTGGTATCAGAAAAAAACCTCAGGATTCCTTTCGGATAACACTTACTTAATTAGTTCCAAAACTTTTAAAAAATGTTCTTACTAGACCACAAAGGCAGAAGTGTTTGTGATTCAGTGTTTGTGACATGTCCATCTGAAGCCAAGGCTTAGGCCAGGGGCCCCTGCTGCCCAGGCCTAAGGACAGGGCTGCCCACAGCACTGCAGTTCATGGGAATTTCACAGCTGGGAGCAGAGACTCTTGAGGAAAGGGAACGGTAAGATCCAGGCTTCTCTTGGACCATGGGATAGCTGAGTGAGTGGGGAACATTGCCTCAGCAAGGCCGGCGGGCGGCTGAGTCACTCCAGCCCGGAAGCCTGGGTTTCTGAAAGCCACCCAGGAAGTCAGGCTAAGTGGTGGCTGTGACTGGCCAGGCGAGAGAGGATGTTCATTACCCCTTTCCTCTTTGGTAAGGTGATTCTGATATTATTTGATCTACCTCAGAACCTCCCAGTGCAGCTGTGGAGCTCCAACAAGATGATGTCCAGGGAAGGGCCTGGAAAATCTGGTGGGCCCAAGATACATCCATTGTTACGTGGCCACTCATGGGAGAGACTTCCTCCTTGAGAGTCATGCCATCCACCTAACACCCCTCTTCCACTCCTCATCTCTGTCACCACTGGTCACTGCCCCGGATTCATCAGGGTCTTTGACTTCCTTCCATTCTCAGCCCTAGTCCTTTCCTAGGGAAATCCAATGTCTAATGACCCATGCAATTCCCTAGCCCTACGCTCTCAAACTGGAGTTTGTATAAGTTACATGGGGGAACTTCTTCAAATGTAGGCTCGTTGGCCCCGGTCCCACTGATTCTGACTCAGTAGGCAGGAGAAGGCCCCAGAATTTGCAGGTGATAATGATCCAGATGGTCCCAGGGTCACAGAGAAGTCCTCTACTTTCTCATTTCCTTGACTCTGTCAGTGAAATTGACCTAGGGTTTCACAAAGTTCTTAAAGAAGGCTAAGTGACTTTTTAAGGATTCCAATATATTTTTTTTAAATGACGGGAATAAAACACAGACCTACTAAAGCATGGACTTGAGGATATGGGGAGGGGGAAGGGTAAGCTGTGACGAAGTGAGAGAGTGGCATGGACACATATACACTACCTATACACTACCAAATGTAAAATAGATAGCTAGTGGGAAGCAGCTGCATGGCACAGGGAGATCAGCTCGGTGCTTTGTGACCACCTAGAGGGGCGGGATAGGGAGAGAGGGAGGGAGGGAGACGCAAGAGGGAAGAGATATGGGAACATATGTATAACTGATTCACTTTGTTATAAAGCAGAAACTAACACACCATTGTAAAGCAATTATACTCCAATAAAGATGTTAAAAAATAAAAATGAAAGAATGTTGAAGCAAAGTTATGAAAATTGTAAATTTTGAATGTTTATAAAAATAGGTGTATACATACACACATTCAACTACATTTGGGGTAAACAGCAAAAGTCTAAATGTGAAGCCCTCCCTGAAGAGGTCAGCCTCGCTCGGTACAATGTACGTGTATAATGGTCCTGAAGGGCCATCAGAGCAGACCTAAAGCCTTGAGGAAGTTCAACATCCACTGGCAGCTCTTGTCACCAGCTCCTGTGCACTGGCTTTTTGCTCCAGCCCCCCAGCTAGGTGGGACCATAGCGAGAAAAACTGAGACATGAGAGAAAGCAGCTGGAAGGAGGGTTGCCTGCCTGCGGTTGTGTTTAACCCTTACAGCCAACTGTATTGAGATGTTGGCTGACCTGTTGGATAAGACCATGCCCGCCGTGGGTAGGTGTGTATATGAGTTCCCTATGGCCAACCACCCAGGGAACATAAACTTTAAAGCATAAACATGCTTGGAAAAGTTAGAGCGACCATCATTAATGCCAGCTTGTGGAAAAGGCTCAACTATCAGCTCCCTACACATTTGTGGGGAAGAAGTTAAATCACCAGGCTTTCTCAGAGAGGAAAGGGTAAGAGAAGAGAGTTAACATACATCAAATGCCTCCTCCAAGCCACTCCTGGGGTGCTTGTATTTTACACTTACTTTTCATTACAGCTTGGGACCTTGCCAAATGTATTAGGTTGAACCATGTGAAGCTTCCATTTCTGTGGGTCAAGAATGACTGCATATTGGCAATTTCATATGGTTCAATCTAATATTTCAGACATTGGGGAGCAGGTGAATGTAAGATTTTGGAAGCTAAGGAACAGAGACTGACCCAAGCCCAGAACGTTTGACCAGATAGTGGTTGGCCCTGGTGTACAGAGAGTAGGATAGGGAGTAATATTAACAATTCTCTGATTAACAGATAATGACTGATGGTGATGAACTTGCTGCCCCCCTGCCTTGAGAACTCTTCCCCCAGATATACACATAATTTCCTCCCTCACATCCTCTGATCTTCTTTCAAGTCTCAGTTCTCACAGAGGCCTCCCTCACTATCCTTATCTCTAGGAATCCTCTAGCCCCTTCCCTGCCTTATTTTTCTACAGCACTTGTCCTATTTTTGTTTATTACTGATCCCTCACTAGAGTAGATGCTATGAGTGCAGAGATCTTTGTCTGTTCTCTCCCATGTCACCAGTGTATAAAATGCTGCCTGGCACATAGTGCATGCTCATAAATATTTGTTGAGCAAATGAGTAGATGAACAGCTGATGAAGCCCTGATCTCTCCATCTAGGTTGCTACTGAAACAGTTTCTTTCTTTCTTTTCTTTTTTTGATATTGAGCTGCATGAGCTGTTAATTGCAGCACTATTTATAATAGTCAAGACATGGAAGCAACCTAAATGTCCATCAACAGAAGGATGGATAAAGAAGTACGTATATACAATGGAATATTACTCAGCCATAAAAAAGAACAAAATAATGCCATTTGCAGCAACATGGATGGAGCTAGAAATTATCATGCTGAGTGAAGTAAGTCAAACAGAGAAAGACAAATATATGATATCTCTTATATGTGGACTCTAAAAAAAATGGTACAAATAAACTTATCTACAAAACAGAGTCACAGATATAGAAAACAAACTTATGGGGACTTCCCTGGCAGTCCAGTGATTAAGACTCTGTGCTCCCAATGCAGGCAGCACAGGTTCGATCCCTGGTCAGGGAACTAAGATCCTGAGAGAGAGAGGAAGGGAGGGAGAGAGGGAGGGAGGAAGGAAGGAAGGAAGGAAGGGAGGGAGGGAGGAAGGGAGGGAGGGAGGGAGGAAGGAAGGGAGGAAGGAAGGAAGGAAGGAAAGGAAGGAAAGGAAGGAAAGGAAGGAAAGGAAGGAAAGGAAGGAAAGGAAGGAAAGGAAGGAAGCTAAAAGAGTGGATATATGTGTATGTATAACTGATTCACTTTGCTGTACACCTGAAACTAACACAACATTGTAAATCAACTACACTCCAATAAAAATTATAAAAGAAAAAAAGAAACAGATCTCATTTGAACAGAGAAGCCCATGACAACTGTAACTAAGAACATGACTGCATTAATTATATAGAACCATTATCATCGTCACTTTAATCACATACAACCCAGCCCTCAGCGTTTGCTCCTGGGTACTACAAACAGCTATCCTCTCAGGTCTCTGGGAGGGAGGGTCTAGCTTCCTTTTCAGAAAAGAGGAGACTCAGCCACAGAAAGGTTGAGGTCACACAGCCCTTTAACGGAACAAAGCCCTGAGGGGCCAGCTGGGGGCTGTAGGGCAGGGAAGAAAGCTCAGCTCACTGCCGAGCTCAGAACTCCATTGTCTTGGGAAAGGCAATCCCTGCTGGGGAATCAGAAGTGAAAACACTGCCCCTGATACTCTCGGATCCTACCACCATATCTAAAACCTTTCTGCAATTGTCAGCAAAGGGCTGTTACCAAGCCTGTTATAAGGACATATCCTCGTTCCTTTCAGCGTCATCATTTTCAGCTGGGCTGCTCCCTGCAGCACTGCTGACCAAGGTCAGTCTATATGAGGCATTTCAAACCAGGACCCACATCCAGGGCTTATAATTCCAGAGAGCAATAGAGCAAATACATTTAAATGGATAGAACTACGTTTTACCTATCGGATCTGCTGGGTATCACAGGCATTCTGGAATGAATCCTTTTACATTCATAATCTTGAATAATTTTCATAATAACTCTCCCACCTAGTACTAGAAAGAACCTGCTAACCTGCTCTAGGATGTTTCTCTCATTTAACCGTGCATTGAGAGAGGCGAAACTGATGATAGAACTACAACAGAGGAGAAAAAAAAAAAGAGAAAGATACCGCTGGCTTTCCTCTTTGGAAGCTGAGCTTAAATCCTCCAACAAACTACCACAAATTCGGTGGCTTAAAACAAGAAAAACATATTATCTTACGGTTCTGTAGGTGAGAGGTCCAACTGAGGTCTCACTGGGTTAAACTCAAAGTGTTGGCAGAGCTGTTTCTTCTGGAGGCTCTAGCAGAGAATTGATTTCCTTGCTTCTCCCAGCATCTAGAGGCTGCCTGTGTGCGTTGGCTCTTGTTCCCTTTCCCATCTCCAAAGTCAGCACCAGCTGGCCAAGTTCTTCTCACATCACATTCCTCTGACTCTTCTTTTGCTTCCTTCTTCAACTTGTAATGACCCTGTGATTACACTGGACCCACCTGGATAACCCAGGATGCTCTCCCTAGATTAGTGTCAGCTGATGAGCAACCTTAATTTTCTCTGCAGTCTTAATATCCCTTTGCCATGTAACCTAACATTCACGGGTTGCTCTCGAAATAGGACATGGACAGCTTTGGGAGGCCGTTATTCTACCTACCATAAAGGCTGAGATTACAGTGGGCCTTGTCACCTTTTTTAAAGAAATTTTTACTCTAGCCTGAGGATAGGGTCATTAAAGGGTTTTAAGCAAGTGATCATACTGTGTTTTAGGCTAAACTGGTGTGTTCTTTTTCTCTGTAGCTTGGCATGGGGATGGGGTGCTGTCAAATGGAACTCCAGACCTGGGCCTTATACTAGGTCTTGGAGAAAGGCCTGTCCAAGGAACAGAGGAGGAGAAATTGTAGGTGCAGTATTTCAGATGGACACCTGTACCCCAATTCTCAAACCTCGGCCTCACTCATGTCTACCCCTAGTAAGTTGAGAGTCTTCTGTAAACGAGATAGTCCCGTTACTTACTCCTGACTTGCAGTCACCTCTACTTCTATGGAGTCAGGCTGGATCAGAGTTTATTGGTGAGGAAGTCAGAGAGCTGCCACCCAGAGTGGAGAAACACACACACACACACACACACACACACGGTACCCTCTCTTGGTTTCTTTCCACCTCCCTGCATTTGGCAAGAACAGCTTGAATAGCATCACCTGTTTCTAACCCAGACTCCTTTTAATAAGACAATTCAGGAAATATACCCTCTACCTCTTTATCTGCTTTATCATGGAGAAGATGTTTCCCAAATCCTTAAGATATTATTTAAATTGCAAGAGTAAGGTAAAGTATTGGAAACATTTTATTCTCTTTCCATTAAAACACTTTAAAAAGGGAAGTTTCTAGAACTTTCTAAAAATAAAGACTTATTAGGAGCCAAGCCTCCCTTCTAAATGAGGAATGCAGCAGGATGGAGAGCTGGGTCAAGCATCTCTTTCAGCTGCATTTGGTTAATTAGTCTGATTGTTCTGCTATCTACAATCAACAGTCCATATCAGCCATTTGGTTTGCAGAGCAAATGGCAACCCTTTGCATGCTTTACTCCTTATCTTCTGGTTGAATGATATAATCAACACTGAACAACAGGGGCCTCTTTAGTCTTGGGCCTCCCCACACCCCCAGGACCAGGAGCCAGGACCCCACCACAGGTTCTTTGATTTTGCCCATTACTTTCATTGGTCCTGGAGGGCAGAGACCACTCCAGCCCACTCTAATTCTATCCCATGCCTCATGACTCATAACTACCTCATCTCGTTTGCTGGTTTCCACAGACTACTGATCATTAGTTCACTCCACCAGGGGCCTCCAAGACTCAGGAAGGAAAAATCTACCTGGCACATCCCTTCATCCCTTCACAACATGGTATGAACAGGGGCCTTGGAGTCTCAAAACCTGGGTCCCCAAACTCTGACACTTATTAGATGAATTCACTAGCTGTATAATAATAATATTGTCCTCATAGACTTATTGTGATGATTAAATTAGTTAATTCATGTAAAAACATATGAAAGAGTGCTTTTCAAAGTGTATTTTATGGGAACCCTCCTACACTGTTGGTGGGACTGTAAATTGGTACAGCCACTATGGAGAACAGTATGGAGGTTCTTTAAAAAACTAAAAATAGAGTTACTATATGATCCTACAATCCCACTCCTGGGCAGATACTCAGACAAAACTATAATTTGAAAAGATACATGCACCCCAATGTTCGCTGCAGCACCATTTACAACAGCGAAGACATGGAAGCAACCTAAATGTCCATCAACAGATGAATGGATAAAGAAGACGTAGTATATATATACAATGGAATATTACTCAGCCATCAAAAGAATGAAATAATGTCATTTACAGCAACATGGGTGGACCTAGAGATTATCATACTAAGTGAAGTAAGCCAGACAGAGAAAGACAAATATCATATGATATCGCTATATGTGCAATCTAAAAAAAAAGATACAAATGAACCTATTTACAAAACAGAAATAGACCCACAGATATAGAAAACAAAATTATAGTTACCAAAGGGGAAAGGGGCGAGGAATAAATTAGGAGTTTGGGATTAACATATACACACTATTATGTATAAAATAGATAACCAACAAGGACCTACTGTGTATCACAGGGAACTATATTCAATATTTTGTAATAACCTATAAGAGAAAAGAATCTGAAAAAGAATATATATATATATGTATAACTGAATCACTGTGCTGTACACCTGAAACTAATACAATATTGTTAATCAACTATACTTCAATAAAAAATAATAATTCTTAAAAAACAAAAACAAAAAACAAAGAGTATTTTATGGACGAATGCCATCCACAAATTGCTTGCTACCAGTCTGCAACTAGATCAATATGAAAGTATAGTTAAGTAGAGAAACTTAGATCGATGAGTTTACAAACAAAAAGAAAGCTCATTTGTCACATTACAAACTCTAAATATTGACACATACAGCATTTATTCAAAGTGTGTATAAAGGCCCTTAATATGGGGAGTCACTATTCTACTCATAACTTTCTGTGAAGTTATGCTTGTGAAGTAACAAGGTATTAATAATAGAATAGTGATTGTATTAGTCACTTAAACTTTCAATGGACAATATGTACAAGTTTTATAGTTTTTTTCTATGTAACTTTTTATTAATTCATTTCTATTGTATGTTGCAAAAACATTGTATCAAATTGGAAATTAAAGAAGAAACTCGTCATTTGTTTCTTTGTTTCTCTGAAACTAGTCATTCTCAGAGAATTTGAGAGGCACTGACTTAGGAGCTACCTGGTATATTATAAAGAACACAGAAGAGTGCCAAATATAGTAAGTGCTCAATTAACATTAGCTACTGTTATTTTCATGTTATGGATGAAGAATCTTAGGGAGAGAGAGGTTCAGCCACTTCCCCAGCATCCCAGGTCCATGGCCCTGTCCACTGGAGCTGCACAGGGCCTGGACATACCTGCCTGTCTGTCTTGAGGAAATTGCCAGAAGGAGTTGTCTTAATTGGGACAAGGGGGTCCTACAGAAAATCCTGCAGGACAAAAAGCAGAAGCTGGAGACAAATGAGTGTCTTAGCCTGCTCTCTAGTTGTTCATGGTGCCAGCAGGAGCTGAGATGAAATAGGACCACCCAGAAAGCACCTCTGAGTGCACTGCCTATGGAACAATAACAACCCTGAGTCATACCCACCCAGATGTTACCCAGCAGGAAAGACAAATCATCCAGAAACCAGGAGATTTATTGGGCAGCACAGGTCTCTAGGGCTTCCTGGGGACCCCAACTTCCCTGCAGAGCCACAAGGTCAAGTAAGCTATATTCTTCAAAATCAGACACAATCTTAATAATAAAGATGGGAAGAGAAGCTATATGAGGGATTGAGCATTTTTAACTAATGGAAACTGAACCCTACTTAAAGGGAATATGCTTTAGACAGGATTGGAAATGTAATTAATTTTTGCCTAGTATCCCACAGGAGAGGGCTCAGGAGAAAGTTCCAATTACAGAAAAAATAATCTCCCTTTCCCTGAACCTCTGAGTTGTGACAAGTTGAATTTTTCTGTCTGGCTGCAAGAATGTCAGCAGGGAAGTTAGAGAATGAATTAAGGAAAGAACCTATGAATCTCATGCTCAGTGATCCATTTCTTTCTTTTTTTTTATAACATCTTTATTGGAGTATAATTGCTTTACAATGGTGTGTTAATTTCTGCTTT
>NC_041221.1:43923789-43924261 GCF_002837175.3 Physeter macrocephalus | reverse complement strand
GTATTTGTTTTTCTCTTTCAAACTTACTTCACTCTGTATGACAGACTCTAGGTCCATCCACCTCACTACAAATAACTCAATTTCATTTCTTTTTATGGCTGAGTAATATTCCATTGTATATATGTGCCACCTCTTCTTTATCCATTCATCTGTCGATGGACGCTTAGGTTGCGTCTGTGTCCTGGCTATTGTAAATAGAGCTGCAGTGAACATGATCCATTTCTGACTCCTTGCCTCCAAGCCACCGTGAGAGCTGAGCCCCAGCTCACAGCTCTGGTCTCTGCTGTGTCTGAGCAAGTGTCAGCCCGTACCTCAAGGCCCATTAGCTGACTGGAGGACAAGGAAGTTAAGTTCCTGCAGACCACAGTGGAGCGTGTAGGTGTGTTTTTTAGCCGTGGGCAGAGTGGCATCTTTTTTTTTTTTTTTTTTGTGGTATGCGGGCCTCTCACTGTTGTGGCCTCTCCCGTTGCGG
>NC_041221.1:43916781-43923466 GCF_002837175.3 Physeter macrocephalus | reverse complement strand
CCATGGCTCACGGGCCCAGCCGCTCCGCGGCATGTGGGATCTTCCCGGACCGGGGCACGAACCCGTGTCCCCTGCATCGGCAGGCGGACTCTCAACCACTGCGCCACCAGGAAAGCCCTGGAAGAGTGGCATCTTGAGGAAGGTGCCTGGGGAGCCGAGGGGCAGGTGGGTAGGTCTTCTCCCTGCTGCCAATGAGGCTTTTCCCGGCAGAGGTACATCCCTCTCCCCGCGCCGCACTAATTCCGCGTTGATGGAGAAAGGACAGGAGAGGCAAACATTCTCTGCAGTGAAGGGCAGATTTCATGTCCCCTGCATCGGCAGGCGGACTCTCAACCACTGCGCCACCAGGGAAGCCCTATCATACGATTTCTAACCTGTTTAAGAAAGTCAAACATATTTTAGTATTACATGTTCCATATCTGAATATTCAAAAGGGAATTGTAATAAAATGTTTAATATTTACACCTGTAAAATAGAGCGTTTCTAAAAGCCCAACTAGTTCCTTAACAGTTTTAAAAGTCAGAGACAGGGCTTCCCTGGTGGCGCAGTGGTTGCGTGTCCGCCTGCTGATGCAGGGGACGCGGGTTCATGCCCCGGTCCGGGAGGATCCCGCGTGCCGCGGAGCGGCTGGGCCCGTGAGCCATGGCCGCTGAGCCTGCGCGTCCGGAGCCTGTGCTCCGCAAAGGGAGAGGCCACAACAGAGGGAGGCCCGCGTACCACAAAAATAAATAAATAAATAAATAAATAAAAGTCAGAGACATACACAGTTAAGGCTTCTATATGTTTGTAGTGGTTACATGACTATATATGTTTGTCAAAAACTGATTGAATTATACAACCCAAAGGGCTGAATTTTTAGCATGTAAATTATACCTCAATGAGAAAAAAAGTTAAGAGGAACTTCTTAAATCCCAAAAGCAATTTTAAAGAAATACATACATCTTTTAATCGTTTTTTTGGAAATAACTTCAAACTTACAGAAAAGTTCCAATAATGGCGCAAAGAACTTTTCTTCCTGAACCCATTTGAGAATAAGTTGCCGACCTGATGCGCCATCACTCCTGAATACTTCAGTATATTTCCCATAAACAAGGACCTCCTCCTATATAACTGCAAAACGACCATCAAAGTCAGGAACTCAAGATTGATACCCATCCAGCATCCGGTCCACAGACACCATTCAGGTTTCACCAATTGTTCCACTAATGTCCTTTATAGAAAAGGATCAAATCTAGAATTACACATTGCATCTACTTATCATACTCTCCTTCTGTCTGGAATAATTCATCAGTCTTTCCTTGACATTTATGGCCTTGACACGTCCAAAGATTACAGGCCAGTTGTTTTGTAGAATGTCTCTGAATCTGGATTTGCCTGCTACTTTTTCATAATTAGATTCAGGTTATGATTTTTGGCAGGAATATCACAGAAGTGATATAATCTTCTCATTGAATCCTATCGGGGGCACACCATTTGAAATTGCCCCATTGCTAGTAATGTTAATTTTGATCACTTGGGAATTCCCTGGCTGTCCAGTGGTTAGGACTCCGCGTTTTCACTGGTCGGGGAACCAAGACCCCGCAAGACGTGAGACGCAACCAAAACAAATTTTTTTTTGGATCACTTGTTTGAGGTGGTGTCTCTGTAAGTGTGGGTATGTACACATGAACAGTCATAGCTATATTTATCTTCATACATATCTATATATACTGAAAATCATGGGTCCACAATGATATCTTCAGTTCCAAACCAGTACCGCAGATGGACTTGAGTTTCCCTTCATATTTGTAACTCCCTGACTCCCACTCTCCTCCATAAATGTACTTGTTGGCTCCTCCCCCATCTCCTACCGCCACCTCCCCCCACCTCCCACTGAGCCCTCCCTCCCCTGTGCTCTGACTTCCGGTTCTGGGCCACCACCGCTACCCAACACGGACGCCCTCTTCACCCTGCCAAGACTACCAGGGGTGCAGGGCCTCTGCTCCTGTCGTTCCTTCACCCACACAAGTGCCTCCCTCACCCCATGTAGGCTCTGACACCCTGCTCTGGTCCTGTCCCTCCCCTTACAATAGGTGGTCCCAATTTTTCTCAGTCCTACCTAGTGATATTTGGACTAAATTATTCAGGAAACAAGGAAGGAAGGAAGGGAGGGAGAGAGAGAAGCCTTACCCAAATGCTGGTGCATGAGTTTCTGTAGTCTTTCTAATTCAGCCCAGAGCATACCTAGAATGAGTTCTCCCCTGTCTTGAGGCTGGGCACTAGAAGGGTCCTGTCTTTCCTTATCCTTACTCATCAACGCCCCTCTGTTTCATAGCCACCGCCTGCGCCTCTAACCTTAACTAGCCACCACACAGTTAAGCTCCCCACAGACAAGCTCAAGGCTGGGGAGTCTCAGTGTGAACCTACCTCTTATGGGCTGGGTGCCATCCTGGGTCCCCATTTCTGCAGAGGAAATGGTACTTGCAGGGTCTTGAAATGGTATACCTTACAGATAACACTTAAAGACCCAATGGGCTCTATTTAAATCCAAGGGGAAAAAATACTCCTTGGAGAGATTTCAGACCCTATGACAGGCCTTCTGGGAAAGGAGGAGAGGAGGGTTATTCCCAAGGTCCCACACCTGCAGGTGCCTTGTTAGGAGAGTGTCAGGTGTCAACCCAAGGCCGCATCTCCCTCCCAGGTAAGGGGAAGCTCTGCTGGCTTGCTCAGGGCAGCTCAATTGCTCTCACCTGAGCTTTGCTGCCAGTGACCTGAGCTCAGAGTCATGTGCCAAGGCTCCCTAAGGAGTTCATCCATCCTCACTGGTAGCTGGTGACGGTTTTCAGGCCATGATCTCGGGCAAGACAACTTCTTTGACCTTCAGTTTTTTTAAATGAGGCTGATAATAATAATGCCTTCCTCACAGGGTTGTTGAAAGGAATTAGCAAAAGTATTAAATTCCTAAAGCCCTGTGTAAGAGGTGGTTACATATCACTGCCGTCAGGAAGCACAGCCCACAGGTGAGAAATGATGTTGAACAGTTGGGCTCCATGTCTCCCCCGCAGGTCATTGCAGCATCTCTGCAGGTACAGCCAACACAGGGGCACAGCCCTGGAATTTCTGTACACATGATGCAACACTTTGATCACCCCAATTTGTCTGCATTCTTCCTGAGCCTGAGGCTCACTCATTAGAAACTGTCTTACACAATTCAGCTATCCTCCTGTGATTATGACAGAAGGATAATCACAAGGGGCTCTGGGGCCGTCCAAGCAGTTTGAAGGGTGGTTCGTGCACCAGCATCCACTGGGGTCAGTGCCCAGTGTGCAGACCCCACCCCCATCCCAGGCCCACTGAGTCAGAGGCCTTGCAGACTCCACAGCTCTCTAGATTTTTCTGATGCACATTAAGTTTGGGAAGTACTGGCTTCAAAAACTTAGCTAATGGGAAAAATTGATGGAATATTTTTCCTTGAAGGAGGATGACTTTTACATTTCAAAAAATAAATGCCAATTCGAGGCTAAAAGCCCAGTAGGAGGGGAAACAAGCTCTATTTCCAGTTCTGCTATCAAAGACAATGATTTAGAAGCTTAGGTAAGAAGCTGTGCCATGATTGTGATGATTGGCTTAGAAAAATGTGGACTAAGGACTCCTAGGAAACGTTTAGACATTTGAAATTCAAATGTACTGATAAACGTAAAGCAGTGTCACTTCGGATTTTGTAGACTACAACGTAAATAGCAGATATTACACCAAATCAACAGAGACTAGAATAAATAATACAGTGTAAATGGTACACTGCTATATTAATTAATTAATAAGCTTTAAATTTTTAAGCTTTGTTTCCTTAAGGTACCTATATTTCCCATATAAAGCAGTAGTTCTCAAGGTTTGGTATATGGAAGAAATCACTTAAGGACCTTGTTAAACTATACAGGTCTTCCTCAACTTACGATGGGGTTACGTCCCCATACACCCATCGTAAGTTGAAAATATCATAAGTTGAAAATTCTTTTAATACACCTAACCCACCAAAAATTATAACTTAGCCTAGGCTACCTTCAAGGTGCTCAGAACATTTACTTTAGCCTACAGTTGGGCAAAACCATCTAACACAAAGCCTATTTTATAATACAGTGTTGAAAATCTCATGTAACTCTTCGGTAACGCAATATTTTTGAGTTCTGTTCCTACATCTGGGCAATTACTCCCTTATGCATTGTTACCTCCCTGAGGCAAAGCCCTCTACCAACCTCCCTTGAAACTAGAGCACAAGGTGCAAGATTTTCACTGGGAAGAAGGAGGCGGGCACCCTGAGCATCCAGCTGGCCAAGAGAGGGGAATGAATGATGATGGCAGAGAAATGCCCAGCTTTACTAGGCAGCCCTGGTGGAGAGGCGAGGTGGAGCCCCGCCCCAGCGCAGGTGCGGTGAGCTGGAGCCCTCTGGAGGCTGCAGCAAGGGCTCCACCAGGAATCCAGCACTGCCCTCTGGGCTGTTCCTTCTTGCACAGTTTCCACGTCCAACCCCAATCCTGACCTGGAGGTTCTGTGAAGTAAATACTTAGTATCTTTTAACGAGCTCTTCTCTACCGGATCTAGAGCCAGTTCTGCCGTTTTCTGCTAAGAAACTTTTTTTGTTTTTAAATTTATTTATTTATTGTTATTTTTTGGCTGCGTTGGGTCTTCATTGCTGTGCGTGGGCTTTCTCTACTTCTGTCTTGCAGTGCGCGGGCTTCTCATTGCAGTGGCTTCTTTTGCTGCGGAGCACGGGCTCTAGGCGCACGGGCTTCAGAAGTTGTGGCTCATGGGCTCCAGTAGTTGTGGCTCATGGGCTCTAGAGCACAGGCTCAGTAGTTGTGGTGCGCGGGCTTAGTTGCTCTGCGGCACGTGGGATCTTCCTGGACCAGGGCTTGAAACCGTGTCCCCTGCATTGGCAGGCAGATTCTTAACCACTGCACCACCAGGGAAGTCCCTCTGCTAAGAATCTTGATAGAGAACAGTAATTGTCCGTTCTACCATCTACAAACCTTTATTCTTTATCTGAAATGTCATCACATCCACTTTGCTGATTTTTTTTAAACATAGGCATATCGCTACTAAAAAACTATTCCTTTTGTACATTTAAAATAAAACTCGTGTTAAGGTGGAAGGATGCTACCATATTAGAACCTCTCATTTTATGCAGGAAATGAAACTGAAGGCCACAGAGGGGAAGGGATTCGACCACTTCTAGTTGGGCTTTGGAGTCCAGGTCCCCCGCCTTCCCCTTCAGTTCCGCTACCCCTACTGCGCCGCCCATGTCCAGCTTACACATTGCCCAGGATCAGCCGCAGATGGAGGTTTTATCACATAAGTGCTGTTTCTTCTCTTAGTGCATGAGCTGGTGCTGAGACTTGTCGGTGTATTGAATTTATTCATTCCAGATCACGTAAACCAAGACCTTGGGCCTCTGTGTATGCAGTCAATTGAGGATAATTGAGGTTCCAAGTGGTAGATGCTTTTTGAAAATAGTGGCTACAGAAAAAAAATTCAGAGTCTCACTTATATTTCAGAGAAAAGGCCTGGGCTGAAGTTTTGACCTTTGCAGCCAAAATACGCGTGTGCGAATTCTCTCTTATCTACCTGGGCATTCTCACTGGCTGGAGTAACTTTGAATAGGAATAAGAATCTAAACAATTTCTAAGGGGGGATGTTTATTCTCTACTCCTATTTAGACTCAGTGTCCTGGACCCTCTCTTCAGCTCACTTCACTCCCCACTCCCCAACTAAGGGGACAGTTATCTGATAGAGGAGAAAGAGCCAGTTGTGTCCAATCAGCCCTATCCCCTTCCTCTTGTGAACCAACTAGTCCAGGAAGCAGGTATTCTCTGCCTCACATTTTATCAGGAGAGGGTTTCGAAGCCCTGCCTGGACTGTATGAAAGAATTTAATTCTGTCTTTGTAGAGAAGTGGCAGCTAGCTAAGGTTATTTTAGCTGATTTATCTCAGCCTTGTCAAATGTATGTCAATCTGCATAAGGAGGGCAATATTGCCCTCTGCTGCTTAGAGGTAAAATAGATGTGCATATTCATAGCTCAGGCTTTCCCTGCGTAAATGAAGTTCTGGCATCATTGGAGGCTCATAATGAACTTTGAGATATTGAAAACTCCAAGAAGTCATACCTCGGAGAAACTGTTTTACCTAAATCTCTCCCAGATTGATTATCTTTAGGAGCCTCTAGAAAGCACATGACTTCGTATTTTCAACGTCAACATATAAATGTCACTTCACACAGGCCACTGTGAATCTAAATACAATTATCTATGCAGTACCTCCTAGGATGGCACCATCCCTCAGTCATTCCATCCTCAATTCCACAGTAACCCTGCCTCTTATTCCCCAAAACTCCCCCCATCCCATCTCCCTCCCATGTCCAGTCACTTCTTTCTTGTGTGAAATAAAATTCATCTTTTATGGTGAGACAAGAAAAATTTAAATGTAGAAATTCTTCTCTGCCCTTTGGCCTCCTATCTCCCCCAACTGTGCATTGTGTGTCTGCATTATGCATTGACCAAACCTCCCCCATCAGTGGAAATACCCGCTCAACCATAAAGAGCAACATTCTCCTAGCATTAATAAGACAACTCGTTAAAAATAACATTCCTGGGCTTCCCTGGTGGCACAGTGATTGAGAGTCCGCCTGCCGATGCAGGGGACACGGGTTCG
>NC_041221.1:43838773-43916607 GCF_002837175.3 Physeter macrocephalus | reverse complement strand
CCTGTGCTCCGCAATGGGAGAGGCCACAACAGTGAGAGGCCCGCGTACCGCAAAAAAAAAAAAAAAAAAAAAAAAATAACATTCCTTCTTGATAGGGGTCGCATGGTGCTTAGATCTGGATTGTGTAAACTGTCAATAACATGTCATTTCGTGTACAGCTTCTGTCTCAAAAAACTTATATAACTGTGCCTTGACTTCTAATGGGTGGAACAGTTCTCAGAGCTTTTTCTGAGATGCTCTTCCTAGGTTATAATCCTCAAATTTGGCTTGAATAAAGATTTCTGTTTCTTTCTTAGATCGACTGATTTATTTTTCATTGACATATGCTTGGTGTAGTCGGCAGGATATCAGAGACACCTGGCAGAGGACACTTGGAGTCCACCTGGAACCAGCCCTCAGTACCAGCATGGGCCCATTGAGCCCCACCGCTTCTCGGTACTCCTCAGGTGTTCCGGTGAGTTCTCCTGGTATTTGGATCTTATTGTTTGGGTGATGATCCTCAAAATTTTATTTGAGCTGGTTTTCACTTAAGACTTGGAATCTTAAGGGGCACTGGTGCGTTTCCTGGACAAGGCCTAGGGGGTCTGGGCAAGAGGCCCAGGGAAACATAGGTGGTCAGGTTTTTGTTAAATTTGGCTTAAATTGGAAAAAAATGAGTTGATATATGGCCTGAACAAAACTTTTGCTACTGAAATGAGAGACTGAATTATTCAGCTCCAAAGAATAAAAGGATATTTTTCTCCTTCCAGCCACACGGCATCCTCAGGTGACTGAGGACCTTGCAGAAGTGTCTGAGGGTCAATCCTCGCGACATGCAGTGGTCCCATAGGGGAACCCTCACCGTGACCACTAAGTAAATAGTGCTCGTCTAGGGGGCTTGATGGAAACTAATCACCGAGCGCCTCTGAGCACCCGTGATGGTTTTAGGCTGTCATTGGGAGAAACCAAGCCTCATAAAAGAAGTCAAGGGGCTTCCCTGGTGGCGCAGTGGTTGAGAGTCCGCCTGCCGATGCAGGGGACACGGGTTCGTGCCCCGGTCCGGGAAGATCCCACATGCCGCGAAGCGGCTAGGCCCGTGAGCCATGGCCGCTGAGCCTGCACATCCGGAGCCTGTGCTCCACAACTGGAGAGGCCACAACAGTGAGAGGCCCACGTGCCGCAAAAAAAAAAAAATTAAATTAAAAAAAATAAATAAAAAAATAAAAGAAGTCAAACCGACCCTCCTTGGGGAGCTAGACTCAGAAGCAGCACATGTGCGATCCACTACACTGTCCTCAGAAAGTTGTTCGGATATCTCATATCTGAATTGAACTACGAAATTAATACTGGGAAATTGTGCCTCAAGAGCCAAACAGCTCCAGTGCAAACAGCCACCTATGGGAATACCAGCTGGGTTTATGTATGCTTGCAAGTACTTAATTGGGAACTAAAGGAAATCAGGCCCTGAAATGGCCAAGCTGGGGTTCTTTTGACACTCCAAAACAATTTTGAGGGCACAGTTAAAGCCATCGGTCTTCAGGATCTGTGCCTGCAGGGTCTACTGGAAACAGCAGTAGTAAATGTTTTTGAAACCGTGCAATTCAGATTGGGACTTGAACCCACGGTCTTTTAATTGAGATCACACACCTGGTCTCAGGATTTAATGAAGCTCAGGTTCTTGATGTCTCATCTCAGAAAGAATTCAGTGAGAGACAAAGTGATAGGTAAGAAGTGGATTTATTTAGAGAGAAACACACTCCACAGACAGAGTGTGGACCATCTCAGAAGGCGAGAAGCCCTGAAATATGGTGTGGTTAGTTTTTATGGGCTAGGTAATTTCATTGGCTAATGAGTGGGGTGGGAGGATTATTCCAACTATTTCAGGGGGAAGGGGCAGAGATTTCCAGGAATTGGCCCACTTTGTGACCTTTTATGGTTGGCCTCATGGTGCTAGTGGATGTGTCATTTAGCATATGCTAATGTGTTACAATGAGCATATAATGAGGCTCAAGTTCTACTGGAAGTTGAATCTTCTGCCATCTTGGACCTAGTTGGTTTTAACCAGTTTTTGTCATGTCCTATGACTATGTCATTCTTTTAAAGGTTGTCCCCTGCCCTTCCCTCCTGTTTCATTTTCATCTTTTTTTAGCAGGGAAAAATATTTGTAGAGCTAACTCCACGGGTCCTTTGAATTGGAGAAATATCTAAACTTAAAATTCTAGAGAGCCCTCATTTTAAACTATTGTACCTATTTTAATTGGTATGCAGAAGCCCCAAAGGGCTTCAAAATTCCAAAATAGCCTCATTGAAAGATTTGTTGTAGAAGGCTAATGAAAGATTAATGGTATAAAATGTACCTACAACTTTAACCGCCGCTCCCCTCTATCCTTCTTTGAGTGCTCATTCTAGTGATCTTCTGTCTGATTGCCTCTCCACTCTGAAGACACTACTAAACAGTTACCTTTGGAAATGGGACTACCTGAGGCTGTAGGCAAATCTCTTCAGACCAAAGGCCAAACTGAGGGCCATAGTTGAAGAATTTCTTAAACCCAGAAATTTTTCTGGGATCACACAGCACTTTTGAGGTGTGTGACCCCCCCCAAAAGTGGTTGTAAATAGGTTACCAAAATGCAAGGCCACCAGTCTGACTAAACTGACCATAGCTGATATTTGGAGCCTGATAGGAGTTTGGTGGGGAGAGCTTCTCTGCTAAGCAAAAGGAGGGAGAGTAAAGCATTCCAGCACAGGGAACGGGTGCGTCAGTCCTTCGATCTCACTGAGGTGACCACCCAGTTCTCTGAGGAAAAAAGAACTGTCCTTGTTTTACAAATCTAGTCTTTATGGGACCAGAGGTGTGGCTCCAGAAATAATCCGAAAACCCACCAATCCTTTTACCACTCCCCAAACTGCCCCTACTTCTCTTAAGAGGCTTGTAAGTACTGAGGAAAAAAGACTTTTTTTCTGGCCTTCAGGAAACAAAAGTTTTCCAAGGAGGAACTTGCCTTTCTCCTCCTATGCCTCCGAGATACAAGTGTTCTACTTGCACTTCTCCAGGAACCCTTATTTCTGCCAGCTTTTTAAAATGCAAATATGTTATGGGGGTCTTTTCCATAAATATTAGTAGAGAGGGTTTAGTCATCTAGACAGGTGACCTTAATTTGTTCCATCTACCAGAAACTCAACTCGAATCCAACCTCCTTTGTAACTGATGGGTTTTACATTGTTGTGCCTGATTCATGGCTGAAATTTTGGAATGAGAACTCATGGTCTCTGTTTGTGTGTTTGTACGTATCTATGTGTGTGCTGTAGATGTATGGAGTTGCCAAAATTAATTTGTGAAAGATCTATTTAATTGGCTTAAAGGAAATTAAGCACTTACTCAAGAAATACAAAAGAAGCTGGCCAGAATGAATTTCAGGTTCACGTGATCTGGGAAATATTCAGTATTGAATTAATACCTGGTATTAACATTAGCTTAAGCTTGTTGGTTTGATTAATTCAGAATCCTCAATATTAAGTATATTTTTATTGTACCTAGGTTTACTGAAATCAAATAAGACCTTATTATTCCTGTTACAAATTTTGTCAGCAAGAAAAATAATAATATGACAAAAACTTTTTTTTTTTGCCACACTGCACAGCTTGCGGGATCTTAGTTCCCCGAACAGGGAGATTGAACCTGCGCCTTCGGCAGTGAAATCATGGAATCCTACCCACTGGACAGCCAGGGAATTAGGGAATTCCTTTTTTTTTGGTTGTCAAAAACTTTTAAGTAAATAAAATAGAGGTAAATGAGAGAAGAGCTTTTAAGTAAACTTTTTAGGAATAATTGCATTTGGGGAATGTCTGCTTTAAGGATAGTACCTACAGATTAATAAATCAGTTGTAGAGACTCCCAGTTCTGCTTCAATGGTAAGGATTAGCCTGAAGCAAATTTTTGCAGAATTTAAACCCCCCTTGAGCACTCAACCACCTGATCAACTGGAGCCTAAGGGATGATGATGTTGACATTTTCTGACCCTTGTGACTTCCTTCAACTAAAGCTTGGAATCTGTCAACCTCTGCCCCAATTCTATGCTGAATTCTCCTCTGCTCAAACCGCTTCATGAATATGCATGTACCCTCAGCTTAAAACTTCCCCAATTTTGCTGTTGGGGAGATACTGCTTTGGGAGAGATCGCCAGTGTTCTCCTTATTTCCCGCAAGTAATTAATCCTTCCTTCTCCAGATCTTTGGCTTGGTTGTGTCTTTTGGCTCAACACACACCAAGAGGCGAACCCAGTTTTGTGGTAACAGAAGGTAAATGGGGCATTGGTATACGATGCAGCAGAGAAAAGGAAGGTCAAATTTAAATGCCTGTAAAGGGTAGAAAGAGCAAGATCATTTGCCCTGAAGAACCCAGGAAGTCTCAGGAATTAGAGGCACTGGGTACAATGGAAGAAAGGGGACTAAATATAAGGGTATTATTTCAAAGTCTGCATAAAGAGTAGTTAGACCCCTGTCTGTAACCTTACCTGCGCAGTCAGGTGATTGTTCCATGCTGCACCTCTCAGAAGACTGGTTTATTCTCTGGAGAATCAGAGAGATTGTAGCCTTCTGGGACACCAGGGTCTGAGGAGAACAAGGTTGAGGTTCTGCCTGGACATTGGGAGAGTTAAGTTACAGTCTACATACTGAATGATAAGACTTCCCCTCCCAAACCCTTCCTGCATGCAACGCCAAAAAGCCATAGGCTTACCTTGCAGGGAGATTGGAAGAAACTTTTCTAAAGAAACTTATAACCGCTACAGTATGTTATTGTATAAGGAATAGGCTGAGAACAAAGAAGAATGCTGGAAACCTAAAAAAGTGACAATTAAAACCTGTTTTTTTAAATCAATAGAATGAATGGGAAGACAAAGTTAAGGAGAACTCTTGAAAGTAAATCACCTAAATGATAGAAATTCCACTAAGAGCAGAAGGAAAAATAAACTGCCCACCAGATCACAATTCAGTACAGTTCTCCAATCTGTGCATGTATACACACAGACACACAGACACAGACACAGACACACACACACACACACACACACACACACACACGAAATAATGGAAAGAGAAAGTTAAGGAAATCTCTCCTACAGTAGAACACCTAAATAATAGAAGGCCCATTAGGAACAGAGGTAAGGGAGGAAACCATCAAAGACAACACAAAAAGCATTTCTCAGAACTGCAGGGCACCATCTCCAGAATGAAAAGGCTGCTTGCCAGGATGGAAGGCTGAAGACCTACACCATCACCATGAAATTTCAGAACAATAAGACTAAAGAAAAGAGATCTAAACTTTTCATAGAAAAGAGTGACAGGTAACACACAAAGGACTGGGAATTGGAACGGATTCCTCAGAGAAACACTAGAAGGCAGAAGGAAGTGACAGCAATGTCTTCCAAAGTCTGAGAAAAAAATTATTTTCAACCAAGGATTCTATACCTAACCTCCTGCATCCTTCTTTGAAAAGCAGCTGGAAAATCCTGTCCACCAACATGAAGTAGTAAACGAAGAGAAAGGAAGACATGGAATCCAGGGAAGAGGATCAAACATGGAGAGAAGGTGGGAGCTGACCCAGGTGAGGGCTGCCATGAGCAGGACACTGGAAGATTCTAGAAGAGACTTGTCTTGAAAGATAAATGGAACTAGTGAATTGTCTGTCAGATTTGACTTTTGGATGGTAATTAGAGGGGATGGAGATGTTAACTAACTTTACTGCAGTAAATCATTTTGCAATATTTATGTGTATCAAATGATCACATTGTACATCTTAAACTTATTACATATAGGTCAATACCTCAATAAAGCTGGGGAGAAAATTGACTTTTGGGAAAATTGTAATGAAAGGTATAAAAAAGAGCTGTTTAAGTCAGATACGCAAGGAAAACATTTTAAAAGAAAGAAAAAATTAAGTCCCAAAGAAAAAAGTTGTACTAGGAAAATGTAATCACAGAATATGACTTATTAGACCATAATATTTGTGGACATAGTAACAATAATACCTACTATGGATT
Source organism: Physeter macrocephalus (assembly GCF_002837175.3). NCBI lineage: Eukaryota > Metazoa > Chordata > Mammalia > Artiodactyla > Physeteridae > Physeter > Physeter macrocephalus. The sequence continues at coordinate 43,910,587 of NC_041221.1, read as the reverse complement.
AAAAAAAAAGTTGAGATATATTAGGATGGAGAGAGGAAATAAACAGGTGTAAATTAAAATCCACATCTTCTAAAACAGTAAGTCGGAAGAAGGGTTTTAAAAGTGATGAATCAGAGTAATGTATTTAGAAACAGGAACAGAAGCCTACACCAGCATGGCTCATGTGGTTGCCTGGGAGCATGGGAATCAGATGAGGGTCCAAAGTACAATAGGCTGGTTTCCTTATAGGCCTTTTACTACAATTTGATTTTTCTCCTCAGACAGTGCTTCTCAGCATCAACTTGGAGCTCGTTAGATGCAGGATCCCAGGACCCAGACCTACAGAGCGAATGAACATTTTCACACTATCTCCTGCTGATTCCCATGTCCAGTACAATTTGAGAAGCACAGTCTAGCAGTCACAGCGCAGATGTCTGGGGATGTATAAAGGTGAGGAAGTGAAGCAAGTGGATGCACTGGGCACACGAGGTCACCAGGGGCTCAGGTGTGACCTCAGCTCACCGTCCCAGGTCCTTCGCCCTTTCACTTGCCTAAACCATCTTTACCTGCCTGTTCAGTACTCCTGACTTTGTTATGTCTCTACAGATTCTGGTTTAACCTGATTGTGTTTTTTTGGTGCCTGTTTTACACATCTTGGTACCTACTTCATTTTTGGTACCTATTTTACTTGACAAAATCTGTCTTCGCAGATGTCATTGTTCTCACATAGTTCCTGTCTGTATATTTCATTACCAGATCATATAACTTTCCATAGTCATAGCAATTGGGTTCTGTCACTTCTTTTTTTTTTTCTTTTTGGCCGAACCGCAGGGCATGTGGGATCTTAGTTCCCCAACCAGGGATCAAACCGGTGCCCCCTGCAGTGGAAGCATGGAATCTTAACCACTGGACCACCAGGGAATTCCCAGCAGTTGGGTTGTCAATTCTTCATTATATGCCAGAAGAGGTCAGAAGGGTACAATGATAGAAGTCTCTGCTCTCCAGAAAAGAGAAGGAAAAGAAAACAAACTACAGACATAAGAGCTTTGATGGGTCCCCTGTGCTTCCACTGGAAGCGGGGACTAAGCTAAGAAGGTGTCAGTTACAAAGAGGAGTCTTTGATTCCCAGTCCTGCCTACCTATGGCCTTATTATACTTTTATATCTTAAGTGTTGTAAGATTTATGAAGCTCCTCCAAATATTTCAAGAAAATTATTAATATACAAGCCATTTGTTGCTTTAAGTGTAAAATAGGTACTAAAAAAATCTATGTAATCCGTAGTTGGTCTTTGGACTACGTTATTACAGAAGCCATTTAAAATAATGCTGTGATATGAGTTTTTTAAAACTGAGGAAAAATCCAAACTAAGATTCTGTGAATTAAAAAAAAATAAAAGTCAAATACAGTTTTAAAATGAATCAGAAATTTTGGTGTCATGACTTGAGAATGCAAAGTTCTGGCTCAAATACAAAATTAGTTTCCCAAGGAGAAGCATAGAAGTTAATGACAAAACTATCAAAGGCTAAGTTATAAGACAGTCATAAGCAAGGCTTAATTATGAAGTTTCAGGAAAAAAAAATCCCTGATTGAAGATCTTATCTCCTTTATTAAAATGAGGATTAATTTATGCAAATGGGCTCTGCTTTGAAGTGACCCTAGCAAACAAACTACTGGAGTTACTGGCGAACTGACAAGATGTTGTCTTTTTAAAATAACTAAAGAGGAATTGATATGTATCCACCTAAGAAATTCCTTATTTTGTGGTGTTCTCCCAAACACCATTCAATGGTTTAAAAAAAAAATCATAAATTATCCTTTATGAGACAACAGGGAATTTGTATAAAGGATTCTATGGCCCAGAACAGTCTGCCATAAACACACATTTCTTTTTTTTTATTGAAGTGTAGCTGATGTACAATATTATATAAGTTACAGGTGTACAATATAGTGATTCACAATTTTTAAGGTTATACTCCATTTATATTCATTATGGAATGTTGGCTATATTCCCTGTGTTGCACAATATATCCTTGTAGCCAATTTTATACCTAATAGTTTGTACCTCTTAATCCCCTACCCCTATTATTGCCCCTCCCCCGTTCCTTCTCCCGACTGGTAACCACTAGTTTGTTCTCTGTATCTGTGAAGCATGCATTTCTTTGAAGACTCATCCTTCTTCTTAAACATTTGTGCACATCTACTCGAAATTAGCTTCATGGTTGGTTTTGTTTTAAAAGGTTTGTATCCCAAAACAGTTAAGTGACATTCCTACACGATGTCACCCTGTGACTGAGAAGCAGGCACCTGGTTCATACCTCAGTTTGAGAACAGCAGTACACTACAGATTTTACCCCTCCACCCAACTTACATCATTTGTATTATAAAAGATGAAAGATAAATATCGAATCACGCAATTTGTTCCAGGTAGGTTTGTATGGACACGAGGGACAGAGCAGTTGAAACTTATGTGAATTAAAATTTTTATTTCTATATCATAATCCAATTCTAATCTTTCTTTTCCATTAATCAAATTTGAAAAAATTTTTATTTTAGCTGTATTAAATTTACAAAAACATTCTTCCACATTACATCAGAGCATTCCTCATGTTTTTATTCCAGTGCTCAGAAATTTAATGAATAAAATCACTTTACTGTGTCACTTTTAATTACCTCCTTCAAATACATATTTTCTAAAATCTGTCTAGGTCAAAAAAGGTTGCTCCTGCAGTCATCTCTGCAGACTCTGCCAAACTATTCCAAGGTCAGTAGAAGCTGATGTTTTCAATTGTACAAAGTTACTGTTATGGAAACATGCTCATCCTTTTCCATTGAGCCAATCTGGGCAAAGTTCTTCCTTAAAATTCTTCTTCTGCCTGTTTGCTGCGGGACTGCTTGAGCTGCTGGAGCCACTCGATGGTTTCAGAAATAGTACGTTCTCCGTGCACCTTGTTATCTCTGGTACGGATATTGACAGTGCTGCTGGTTTTCTCTTTCTCACCAACAACTAAACCAAAACCCACAAAGTTTTGTTAGGTGAAAGGACTCCTATTGAATATTGGAACAGAAATCCACCCTGTAGCTTCTGATTCATTAAAATGTACAGGTGACCAAATCTAGTCATTAAAAAACAAAACAAAAAACCCCAGCTTACCATTTTGCAACGACTAGAACTGCTGTGTTTACCAAGTCACTTAATCCAGCCAACTTAATAAAAATCCACCATATGAAAAAACAGGAGGTGAAGGGGAGATTTTTAGACAAACCTTTCCAGTACTCTTTTTCAAACCAAAGTGTTTCTTTGTTACATCAACAGAACAAACATACAGTTTGAGATCAGGACTGGAAAGAACTACTGATGACCGCAGTTCTCGTAAGCCTAAGTCTCAGCATTTCAAGTTTTCCTAAAGGTTGGCAGGTTTTCTTTGGTGAGTCTCCTTTCTTACCTAGGATGAAGTTATACTGTGCTAACTGTGCATTTCTGATCTTCTTGTTTAATGTACAGCCCGCATCCAGATCAATGTCCACCATGAATTTAGCATCGTGGAATTGTTGCCATACCTATTTAAACAGAGATAGAGGATTCTTCAGATCGAAAATCAGAATTATATTTTGATCTTAAATGATTTTATTTAATAAACAATTTGGATAATCATGCCAGCATTAAAAAGGAATGTTGGGCTTCCCTGGTGGCGCAGTGGTTGAGAGTCCGCCCGCCGATGCAGGGGACACGGGTTCGTGCCCCGGTCTGGGAGGATCCCACGTGCCGCGGAGCGGCTGGGCCCGTGAGCCATGGCCGCTGGGCCTGCGCGTCCGGAGCCTGTGCTCCGCAACGGGAGAGGCCGCAGCAGAGGGAGGCCCGCATACCACACACAAAAAAAGGAATGTTAATAGATATACTGAAGCATATATTATTGTGACTTTGAACTACAAAACTATATACTCTGCTCGAGAGATAAACTGTGAATTAAATTAAATAAACTAGCTTAAATTTTCCATCCGACAACCAATTACCACTAATATGACAAAAAGATCTGAATGAACCATTTTTATTTCACTAATAGGTGGTTGTGCCTTAGTGATCATTAACCAATGAACCTCCTGGGATTTTATAAGTATGCAAATTTCAGAAGGTCTCTTACTTAGTTTATTAGAATGCCAGGATAAGACTACACTCTCAACTGTAACCTATTTTTTAAAGAATAAAGCACCAGTGTCTTTTTTTTTTTTTTTTAACATGAGTCCTCTGCACATGTGAGTTGAGCTATTCTGTAATTGGGGAGGAAGGCTGGTAATTTTAGGCTGTTTAACAACGGTGGTCTCTAGTCATTAAGTATCAATAGCAGTGCTCACCCTCCCCTCCACTCAATATAACCAAAATCCACCCCACATAATTCTAAACGCTACTCCACCCCCAGATGGAAAGGAGAAAGTCAGTACTATCTCCCGTTGAAAAGTGATTAACTAATAGATTTTTTTTCCTACTGTGTGAGCTTTCTTAGTGCAAATACGATAAAGTAAAATCCATTATACATGGAGCGTAGCTGATTCTGATCATTTCTAACTAAAGCTACCATGTGCAGTAATAGGAACACAGTATATCTTGAATGGTTTGCCTATCAGCTGGTTTAATGATCATTTATTTCTTAAAGACAGTTGAGACCCAAGTGCAATTTATTCTGATGGCCTGAAAACACGGTGGTTTTGATGTTACAATGTTATTTGTTGATATTTAGATTTTTGTCTGTTTTAACTAGGCAATTTATTACTTTGCCAGTTATGAAACAATGCTTTTTTTAATAACACAGCTTTTGATAATTTGAAATTCCTTAGTATGAAATTGTTGCTATAACACAACAGATTGCTCTAGTCTTTAAGGTATGAAGTATGAATGGATATTTGTATTTGTACATCTGTTAGTAAGGTAGCTTTTTGGTAGGTAAGGCAAACATTGCTCTGTCATGCCATTAACCTGAAAAAAAGTTTCAAATTAAAGAAATGTGCATTAGAAACAAAGCAAAATTACTGAGTCAAAGAGCAGCTTAAACTGCACTATGCATTTGAATTTACATGTCATACTGAGGCATTTGCTATTTACTAATGCTAAAAACTAAAAAATACCAGTATGTACAAAACACTCTCTAAATTAAGTCTACTAACCATGGAACCACATAAGGAAGCATTAAAGAGGTAATATGATCTACTGAGGCTTACCACAGACTGAAAATAGAAACATTTCTCTATATCGCAAGCAGCTTGATTTACCAAGAATACACGTAGTTTATGAGATTGAAAAGCTGAACGACAGCTCTTAAATTTAAAGTAAGTCATACTTAAGGATTACCTTTTGGGCATATTCATCACATGTTGGTCCCACTGGAACTACCATTACCTGGCGAGGAGACAGCCAGAAGGGCCTTTAGAAGAAATTAAAAACATTTAATGTGGATTTGGGCACTTTCCTCAACAAGGATGGCACATTTCTTAGTTTACTCTTCAGTACCATTTCCTGAAACATGCAAGGGCCACTTTAAAAAACTTGGCTGTTTTTCAATATCCACAAAGGACTAAAGGGAGATTCAGGAGCAGAAAACTAACCCTAAATCAGGAAAATCTGTAACTAAGATTTGTCTTGCTAAGCAACTATAGCAAAGCAAACAGAGGGCAGGGACTACACCCCACAACCCAACACATCAGGTAACAGAACACCATATGCCTGCTGCCAGAGGGCTTAACATAGATTAAGAAACACTTAGTGCTTCAAGTTATTTTACTCAAAAAGTTATTCTGTTCAAGTGTTATTTTATTACTTTTTCTTCACTGGGGGACAAAGACTGTACCTTCAGCTTATTCAAGATCCATTTTGCAGGATTCAACAAACTGGAACCGATAATAACTGGTGATGGTACTCGGTAAAAATGAGTGTGTTTTCACTACTTATTAAAAGGTGACCCCATCCTCAATTCTACCTTTCAGGTATTTCAGGTGTCCAACCCCTCCCCATGCTGCAGACATAGGCCAGTGTTTCTCTTGGTCACTCCTCTATGTTCAAGTTGTTTTGTTACATTAGGGAAAAGGCTGGAGTAGGCACTAAATTCTACCCAAACTGTGGGCTTTCCCCCACCTACTACAGGTTTCGTACAGCAGTTATCTGAGGATCCCCCTACTCTCTAGACTGTGCATAGCGAATACGGCCCACATTTGATCTGATTTCGTGGCCTGTAACTAAAAGAAGGTTAGCTTATTTCATTTACAAGTATGACACCGTCACCCCACCCCATGTCTCAACTAACCAAATTGCAAATGAAACTGAGATGACTGCAGTGTAGTCTGTCAGGCTCTACAAAATGGCTGTTTTATAAGCATGTGCTGTTTTCAACTGCCTTTACAAAATGTGGGCCCAGATAAAGCTGCTTAGAAAATAAAATGCAAGTCATGTGCTTATATCTTGCCAGCAGAAACATAAGCTTCTCGAAATAGGACACAAAAATGTTGATCAGTTAGGAGTCTGTACTTTCAATCAAAAAAAACCCTTGGCTTCCAAAGAGCCTAAAATACTTGTTTATTATGATCAGCAACACTGAACAAAGTATTGCTAAAAGCCTACTCTTGTTTACTCAGACAAAAACATCAAAGTTTTATAAATTCCCAGAGTTACTTGAAAAGCAATCAAAACAATAAGCTTCTTACTGAATAATAATTCCTAGTCAGAAAGCATTTATACAATATTCAAACAAATCAAGTACTAAAATAATTACTCATAACAAACATTCGCAGAGCTACAAAGTTTGGGTTTAGATTGTGATTCCTTACTTTTCAGTGAACACTTATCATTAATTAGAAGTGACCAACTAGAATCATTCTTCCTTTCCATCATATAACTAAATTGGACAGCAGACATTTCTGACAGTCAATTTACACGGTCCAGACGAAAACAGAAGGAAACAATGACAAAAATTACCATTTGCCCCCATAGTTTTCAGTGAGGATAGCAATCATTCTTTCCACTGACCCCAAGATGGCTCTATGGACAATCACTGGCCTTTTCTTATCATCACCATCATGGCTAGAAAGAAAAGATTTGTTTTGCTTTATTATATATATATATTCCTTTATATGTCCTCGAAGAAGAATATTCAGAGCAGACACTAGAAACTCACCTTACAAAAGTAAGATTAAATCTAATGGGCAACTGAAAATCCAGCTGGATTGTTGCACACTGGTGGTACCGACCAATGGCGTCTTTAATCTGTATGTCAATCTAAGAAGCAAAGATTGGGTTGTATTAGGGTTGAATTTTTTTAAACTTATTTTAAAGTAATCTCTTCTTCACCCAAAAATGAAAGACATATTACTCTCAAAGAGACTTTGGTACTGACCTTTGGACCATAGAAAGCTCCATCTCCAGGATTTAATTCCCACTTTTCACCAAACTCATTCAGACTGTTTTCAAGTTGCTAAGGATAAAGCAAAATGATTTTAACTTTTGTTCAAATGCAACTTCTTCCAGCCTAATTTGAGACTAAAAATACTACAATACTACTTTCATGCGTCACTATTCTTTGTTTTACCATTCTGTCCACCTAGACATACTCATACACAAACCCCTTTAAAGGTTACAGCTTGACGACTGAAAGAACATTCAGCCATTTCTAAAATACAAAATCATAGAGAAAAAAAACTAGCTTATACAAGCCTAGAAACCATTTCCAATTTTCTTTTGCTTTTATCCATTTAAGGAGGCTTTGCTTTCTCACATTATGGCACAAGCCAATTTCAGTCAAATATATTGAAGCACGCTGAAAATCACCACTTACTTTCTCAGCTTGATTCCATACTTCAATATCTCCAAGGAATTTTTCTGGGCGAGTAGACAGGTTCAGTTTAAAAGAAAATCCCAATATGCTATATACTGTACGCAGAAAATCCAAACAACCTTTTATTTCATCCTCAATCTTTAAATAAAAAAAAAAACAGGGACACAGTGGTAATTAATTTTCCTCAAGTTTTGTGACCCTTCTTTTCCAAGTGTTTCACCCCAGAGTCTCATACCTGCTCTACGGCACAGAATATGTGAGCGTCATCCTGCTGGAACCTTCGTACCCGAGTGAGCCCTGTGAGCGCTCCCGACAGCTCATTCCTATGAAGCACCCCAAAATCAGCTACTCGCAGAGGCAACTCTCGCCAGGACCTTGGCCGATGATCAAACATAAGGCTAAAGAAAACAGCAAAGTAAAATCCACTGATATTTACTTTCACAAGAATAAAACTGCTTCTCTAATACTATAAGGAAGGCTGTCAAAAAGCTACTGGTTCTAGTTGTTCACACAAACAACACTTTTCAAAGTCTGGGCTTCATACAACAATGTAAGCACTTGCATGAATAAAGTAGCAAATAAATTATAATACAACCATCTATAACTAAGAGAAAATAAAAAATGTATTCCCGTTAAGTCTGGAATCATAGCCTTGTGCTCAATCTCTATTAATCTGAGGACTGCCTTTAAGGCTCATATTTTAAAGAAAATCTTAGCTATATACAAATCATTTATATCAGCAGAAACTAAAGTCTGTACTTTCTTGTTGCTCCCAAAAGTGCTTCAGTTCCCTCTTAGTCTGAAAGTGCTTCAGAAACTTTGAAGAATCTGGGAAAACTAAGAATGAACTTGACCTTGGTTCCCTGACCTACAAGCCAGTCCCCTCGTGGAGACCCCTCTGTCTCACCCCTCTGCCCTCGAGGTCTTGCTACTGGGATCAGTGCTAGGAGCGATGACTCGCTACCTACAGCCACAGCTCTCCCTCGTCCGCCGCCACGCTGCTCTTCACCCAACTTTCAAGGATAGAAAGTGAGCGGCCTCAAGGCAAGGAAGATTTTCCAAGGAGGTCAATTCATCAGCAGTAGATTTTGATACATGTTTCTTAAAAAAAAAAAAAAAAAAAAAAAAAAAAAAAAAAATCTGCTGCGCCCCACATTCAGTCACCCCTGTTCTGTATTCTGCCTGTTCACTGCCGCTACCCCAGTTCCATTCTTGAGTATCTGTAGATCTGAGGATCTAGCTGGGCACAGATGTTACACCACCACAATGATGATGCATTTAAATACTCTTCTGATTACATAATTTGTTTTTCACAAAATACTTTCAAAGGAGGGAAAGCAATCTAGGACTGATTGCAAGAAAATCTTCGCTAGAAACTCAGAAGTGCAGAATACCAGTGTCCCGGGCAGTTCATGGGTTTCAGAGCAAACAGCTCCTTCTCCACCTCAAAGGAGAACATGTTCTCGCTGTAGTGCTGCCAGTGGCCCGAGGTCATCCAGAGTCGGCTGTTGTAGATGTTTGGGGTGACCACCTCCTGGAATCCTCGTTTCCTATATTCACTCTGTTAGAAAACAAATACAATGCCTGTGTAAGGAATAGATGCTTATACTTCTGGTAGAAGTAAAAATTTCAAGAGCGATTTTATACTATCTAGTAAAGTTCAAGATGTACATCTTATAATCTAGAACCTCCACCTGGAGGTATACACCAAAGAGGAAGCTCCTGCACATGCACAGAGGAGGCTACTGCAGCACAGCTGGTAATATGGGAGAATGGGAAATTACATCAGTGTCCCCCAGTAAAGAAATGAACACTGTGGTAGTTATATGACAGACTAATACTTAACAACTGGAAACAAACTGGATCTGTACCTATCTAAAATGAAAATCACAGTGCAGACTGATATAGAATGAGACTTCATGTATGTAAGTTTGAAGCACACAAACACACACTATAATTTAGGGTACATATTTATGGGGTAGATGTAAAAATAACATGGACAAAAAGGATCCATCCATGCTAACTTCTAAACAGTAGTTTCTTCTAGGAAAGGAGGGCAATGGATCAGAAAGGGGTCTCAAAGGGGAGGTTTTTTTCCCCTTACTATATACGTATTACTTTACCTCAATTAAAAAATCTGAAGCAAATATAGCCCAGTGCAGTTATGTGTTAAATTAGGTGGTGAGTACAGAGATGTTGGCGGTATTATTCTCTATAAATGTATGCTTGAAACACTTCATAGTTTACAAAGAAAAAAAGCAATGTAAACATTAACTTGCTTTTTCTAGGAAAACACAAACGAATGGTCAGAAAGCCACAGAGCTCCTGTGTAAAGGGTTACGGGCCCCACTTCAAGCTCACCAGCCTGTCTCATGCGTACACACCCATGTATGTGGACAAGATCATGTATTAGAAGGAAAGAATTTTTTAAACATTTTGTGAGACCTAATACTTCCATTTTCATTTATTATTTGAAATGTTTCTCCTCAAACAAAAGATTATCTTTCCCTTTGGCAGATCTTATTTAATAAAATCAACTCATGTCTTAAATCTACAGAAGAAAGTAATGAATATGGTTTACCCGGATGAATTCAATAAGTGTATTATAAATGTATGCTCCCTTCGGCAGGAAAAAGCAACTTCCAGGGCTGAGTTCATGGAAGAAATATAGTTCTTGGTCCTGGGTAAAACAAAAGCAAAAGCAAGTTTATATATGTATATAATATCAACATAAATTTCAGGGTTCTTGAGTTCAGAATGTGGTCATCATGCTTCATATTTTAACTGGTGCCATTCCCAAATCAAGGAAAACATGTTGACATTTCTGGTGTTGCAGGTGCTTTACCACTTAGCACAAGTACATTCTCTGACATTCTCTGACTGTTACATTCCTGAATCCAGTCAAGTTTACCCGAGTCACATGGAGCAAGGGTCTTAGTTCTCTTCTACTATGCACAGCAGGGGCTCTCAGAGTCTTAATGCCTCAAACCTCAAAGATCCTCCCTCCCTCCCTCTTTTTTCTTTCTTTTTTTTTTTTTTTTTTTTAAAGTAAGAACAGCAGGAAGGAGACTGAGAAAAAGACGCTGATAATGAAACAGAAGGTGGAGAAGAAGTTGGCTAACTTTGGGTCACGGTGAAAGAGGCACACCCTCCTACCTTCTTGCCCGCCAAATGCCCAAGTCCTCAGGGAGGGACCCCACCAATTGTTGCCGGCCTCCTTCCTGCTGGATCTTATTTCAGGCAGTCAGCAGCACAAGACAGTGGATGCTGCCTCCTGCTCAAACTTCGCAACCTAACAGCCGTGACCTGATGCCCAGCACAGAGTAAACACTCTTCTAGAAAGGAGTGTTTTTACCAAACCTAACTGCCAGCTTAGAAAACAGTCAGGGGTAGAAGAATAAAGAAAAGGACACCACAGAATCCATCAATGACTTGCTGTGTCATCTTGGGCAACAAGCAGATGAATCTTCCTGGGACTTAAGTTTCCACATCTTTAAAATAAGTCAGTGATGGGCTTCCCTGGTGGCGCAAAAAAAAAAAAAAAAAAAAAAAAAAAAAAAAGTCAGTGATACCAGGGGATTTCTTTTTTTGTGTGTGTGGTATGCGGGCCTCCCTCTGTTGCGGCCTCCCCCCTTGCGGAGCACAGGCTCCGGACGCGCAGGCCCAGCGGCCGTGGCTCGCAGGCCCAGCGGCCGTGGCTCACGGGCCCAGCCGCTCCGCGGCATGTGGGATCCTCCCAGACCGTCCGCGGCATGTGGGATCCCCCCAGACCGGGGCGCGAACCCGGTTCCCCTGCATCGGCAGGCGGACGCGCAACCACCGCGCCACCAGGGAAGCCCAAGACCAGGGGATTTCTAAAGCATCTCCCAGCTCTATGAAATGCTGCTATACTTTTTTTAAAGAAAAATGTAGGTCATCAGCATTTGTTCTCAATAAAAGGAGTAGTCAAAAGGAACTTGTGTGCGGTGCTGAACACACTCTAGAAAGGTGTGGACAATGAGGAAGTGATTTACAGCTTTCACAGTACAGTACAGTAATTACTGAAAGCTACAGCATCTCTGCAGAAGTAAATTCCTGGTACGTAATACAATTTCAATTCAAATGAAAATAAGGAAAACTCAGTCTACACACATCATTATTCTTTTTGAACATACCCTTCCAATTTTCCTATGATCTCGGTTTTTAGCTTCCTCTTGGAACTTCTCCCATTCTTTCAACATTTTAGGATCTGGGAATGAAATGCCATAAATTCTCTGCAGAGTCTCCATATCTGCCTTGCCTTCCCAGTAGGTGGAGGAATTCTGAAAAGAAGGAACAACCATGAGATAATATTCAAATTTTTTTGAAAAATAAATTTATTTATTTATTTATTTTGGCTGCGTTGGGTCTTCGTTGCTGTGCGCGGGCTTTCTCTAGTTGTGGCGAGCGGGGGCTACTCTTCCTTGCAGTGCACGGGCTTCTCATTGCGGAGGCTTCTCCTGTTGCGGAGCATGAGGGCTGTAGAGTACAGGCTCAGTAGTTGCGGCGCGTGGCGAGCGGGGGCTACTCTTCCTTGCAGTGCACGGGCTTCTCATTGCGGAGGCTTCTCCTGTTGCGGAGCATGAGGGCTGTAGAGTACAGGCTCAGTAGTTACGGCGCACAGGCTTAGTTGCTCCGCGGCATGTGGGACCTTCCCGGACCGGGGCTCGAACCCGTGTCCCCTGCATTGGCAGGCGGATTCTTAACCACTGCGCCACCAGGGAAGTCCCCCAATTTTTTAATATCTCATTTATTTTAAGAGTTAGACGTTTTCTCTCTCAGTCACATCATGAGTCAAATTCATATTTAGTCCTTATGACAAGAAAAATGGCACAAAAAGTACACATGTAGTAAGCATCTCAGTTGCTGAGGCCTCGCTAGGGTGGTTGTACTCACTCCACAGCACAAAGTTGGCTGCTTAATGCCCTTGAAATTGCCCAGCCCTCAAGATCCACTCACACCACAACTCCACGAACACGACTGACTGCAGGGGCATCTCCCACAAGATGATTCGGCAAAAATGGAAAACCAACCAACCAGCCAAAAAAAAAAAAAATCTGACTGGCAGGATTAGTTTGGTTAAAAAAGAACAAGTTGGGTAATTACTACCTTAGACATACAAAAGGCAAGAGCACACACTCCTACAGTGAGTCTCAAAGCTTTTAGAGCCACGATGGCCCATGACTGTTATTTTGTAAATCCTCCAAATCTCCATCCCCCTGTGCTCTGGTGATGAGCGGTGAGTCACTCAGTCACTGCTTGAGAGAATTTCAGTTAAAAAAAAGGCTAGTGACATGTAGTGCCCACAGTCAGAAGATAGCACGAGAAAAAAATCCACCCTTAAATACGCAAGAGAAAAATGGCTGAAAAGAGAAACGAATGCAAGTTTAAACATACATCTTTAGTATACAAATGTTTATATAGCGCCTTCAGAGTTACATTGCTTACTTTGTGTATTTTCAAAGTCTTGATTTTGCCAGTGTGTCTGACATGAGGACCCCGGCAGAGATCTATCAAGGGGCCACACCTACAGATAAATTAAAAGGAATTTTAACATAGACTTAAAATGACATATACACCAAAGGTATTGAATGACACTTAGTATTCTCACCTATAGACTGTGGTAGTTGGAGTATTCACTTTTTCATTCAATATCCTGCATTTGAACTTGTTGTACTGAAAATAGGAAAAATTATTTTTTAAATCACCATCCTTTAATTTTTACTTCTAAATACTATAGCTAAAATACAATTCAAAGTACATCTAAGCACCGTATGAATATAAATATGTATTTCATGTTTTAAAAACACTGTTAAATTTTTCTAAAGAACTTAGTACACTAAGCCCCAATGTACTTTATTTTTTTAAATTAATTTTTATTGGAGTAGTTGCTTTACAATGTTGTGTTAGTTTCTGCTACACAGCAAAGTCAATCAGCTATACATATACGTATATCCTCTCTTTTCTGGATTTCCTTCCCATTTAGGTCACCACAGAGCATTGCGTAGAGCCCAATGTACTTTACGTAACATTAATGAGTGAAATAAAACTGGAGGCCATGTTACAGTTCAATTTACCTTAAACATTTCCAGTAAAGTTTCCTTCTTAACTTCTAATCTTTCAAAAGCTTGTTTTTCTTTAATGATTTTCTTACATAAAGCCTCCAAAGAAGAGAAATCATTGCTGGACACACCCCTGAAGAAGAAAATATAATTAATCTCTTTCCATTCCATTCCACTCACACCGCAGCTTGGGGGAACATTTCTTTAGAATACTTCAGGGGTTTTAATATAAAAAATTAGACCCCTGCATCATTTATTAAGAATTTTAAACTAGACATTTTTTATAAACGATTTTCATATTTTCAGTGGCTTTGACTTTGGTCATCATGAAGACCATTCCGACTAGTGAACACTCCTCTAACTTTATAACCGGGTTTAAAGAACAGGAGAGGCCCAAGCTTCATTTTATTTCACGACATAGCTTAGGGTTCCACCTCCATTGATCTAGAAGAGAGCTCTCTACTACTTCGTGAGTTACTACAACACTTCAAGTTTTGTTAGTGGGAGTACTTGGTGACTATGAAGCTATAGGTTTTATATCTTTCCTCCTTAATTGAGAACGCTTTAAAAATAATGTATGGACCCATAGTAATTCAGATTTTATTTTTCTTTATCCAGTTACATAACTTACCCTTCTTCAAGGTACATGTCGTAATAGAATCCACTTTCTATTGGTGGACCGTAACACAAACACCCACCATAGACTCTTTCCATGGCTTCACCCATTATGTGAGCACTCGAGTGCCAATATACCTGAAAATCAAAGAAAAATGGGATGGTTTGAGTCTGGGTATACAAGCTGTAAATTAATTTGTTTGTTTTAAAAGATACATAAAGTTTATTATAAATAAACCTAAGACGTGAAAATCTAAATTTACAAATCTATAGATTGCAGTGTGATTCTATTCAGAGCCAAAATAATTTAAAATGATTCTAATTACTAAATCGTATTTGTACCTTAGAAATTATCTGGTTTAGTTGTTTTCAAACTAATTAAAATACAAATTCAGCATCATTAATTAAACGGGATGGGTTTTGTTTCCTGAAAACAACAGGCACTCACAATGTGACTGTCTTATTAACTGCGATGGCCTCGGGGTCTTTTGAGTCAATCCCTGGAACTGACTCAAAATATCTGAGTTGGTGGTCTGGAACTGAGCCCGCAATATCTCTGAGGTATGCCTGTATATTATATATAGATGTACATTTACCTTTCTGAAATAAAATGAAAAAGGGACAAAATTCAAAAAAGTCCCTAAGACTATATCTAGAAGATGCTGAAAATTCAGAACACTATTATTTGACCTCATTTAATGCTTCTTGTTTAAGCAGACATGGCAACTGTGATAAACAACAACAGTTTCCAGTAGTTTATATCTTTAAATTTCTCCAAAATTAGTAAAGACTATGCTCTGGCCTTTACTTGGCTGTGGAACATCACTTAAGAATTATATCTGCTTTTCTCTTATTGGCCCCAAACAAAACTAAGATGGTACAACTTGACCCTACAATACCAAGGACCTATAAAACCAAGGACCAACATACGGACCTTGAAATCAAAAGGTAGTACTTGGTTTTAAGGTGGTAATTCAGATGAGACAGAATATACCCCAAGTAATGTTTTTAAGATTAATTAGTAAGGTACCAAAATAAAGATTTTTAAAATTCTCATAAAAACTGTACACCTGAAACTAATAATGTGAGTCAACTATACTTCAATAAATAAATAAATAATAAGTAAAATTAAATTCTCATAAAAAACTTAAGGACTCCAGAATACATTTGAAAACCACTGATTCATATATACATAAGTAAACCACTGTCACTAAAACAACGTATTTTACTTCTTCTTATATGGTATTCCATCATGGGGAAATAAGGAGAAAACTTTGCCATCAAATGCAGATTGATTTTTACAGTGCTTTCAGCAGATCTGCATTTTAAGGTAAGAAAAATACAGAAATCAATTGCCCAACAGGAAGAGAACTTTAAATCATGCTCGAATTTGTTAAATATATGCATCTTGATTAAGTGTTGACTAATAATGTAGAAAACAATTTTTACTTGCTTAATCAATTTTTAATAAAATTCCCAGCACTTTTTTTCCCCACTGAAGTATCTAGAGTAAAGATAAACTTGAATAAGTGCACTTCTTAATTTTATAAGACAAGCACTTTTACTATGTTTCCTACATGAAAGACAAAATGAAGATTTCAAATATGACAATGAGACATCAATCAACTTTAGCCACCCGCTGGCTTTAGTAATAAGCTGGAAAAGTCTGCAAATGTGAATCTGAATAAAAACTTACTGCTTGAGCTTCCTCGTCCTCAAACTTGAGAAGCTCCAAGGTACAATCTTCCTCCAGAGGACGGTCTAGGTCCCAGACGACTTTATTCACTTTAGCAATAACAGTGTTGTCAGCCAGGCCTTGACTTTTTAAAAAACATACACACATGTATAAAAACACAAGACTCTAAAAAAGGATTTTCTGCAGCACAACAGTTAATTTGAGAACAAGAACAGGAAAATAAACATTATATACAGGCATATCTCTCCTTTTATTGCACTCTGAAGATACTGCCTTTTGGTTTTTGTTGGGGGGGGGGACAACCCTGCTTCAAGCAAGCCTATTGGCACCATTTTTCCAACAGCATTTGCTCACTTTGTGTCTCTGTGTCACATTTTGTTAATTCTCACAATATTTCCAACTTTTTCATTGTTATATGTATTTGTTATGGCGATCTGTGATCAGTGATCTTTGATGTTAGTACTATGACTCACCAAAGGCTCAGACGATAGTCAGCATTTTTTAGTAATAAAGTATTTTTAAATTACGACATGTACTTCTTTTTAGACAAACAACTGCACACTTAATAGACTGCAATACAGTGTAAACAACTTTTATATACACTGTGAAACCAAAAAACTCGTGTGACTTGTTTTACTGTGATACTCGCTTTATTGTGGTGGTCTGGAACTGAGCCCGCAATATCTCTGAGGTATGCCTGTATATTATATATAGATGTACATTTACCTTTCTCAGAGTTACATTGCTTACTTTGTGTATTTTCAAAGTCTTGATTTTGCCAGTGTGTCTGACATGAGGACCCCGGCAGAGATCTATCAAGGGGCCACACCTACAGATAAATTAAAAGGAATTTTAACATAGACTTAAAATGACATATACACCAAAGGTATTGAATGACACTTAGTATTCTCACCTATAGACTGTGGTAGTTGGAGTATTCACTTTTTCATTCAATATCCTGCATTTGAACTTGTTGTACTGAAAATAGGAAAAATTATTTTTTAAATCACCATCCTTTAATTTTTACTTCTAAATACTATAGCTAAAATACAATTCAAAGTACATCTAAGCACCGTATGAATATAAATATGTATTTCATGTTTTAAAAACACTGTTAAATTTTTCTAAAGAACTTAGTACACTAAGCCCCAATGTACTTTATTTTTTTAAATTAATTTTTATTGGAGTAGTTGCTTTACAATGTTGTGTTAGTTTCTGCTACACAGCAAAGTCAATCAGCTATACATATACGTATATCCTCTCTTTTCTGGATTTCCTTCCCATTTAGGTCACCACAGAGCATTGCGTAGAGCCCAATGTACTTTACGTAACATTAATGAGTGAAATAAAACTGGAGGCCATGTTACAGTTCAATTTACCTTAAACATTTCCAGTAAAGTTTCCTTCTTAACTTCTAATCTTTCAAAAGCTTGTTTTTCTTTAATGATTTTCTTACATAAAGCCTCCAAAGAAGAGAAATCATTGCTGGACACACCCCTGAAGAAGAAAATATAATTAATCTCTTTCCATTCCATTCCACTCACACCGCAGCTTGGGGGAACATTTCTTTAGAATACTTCAGGGGTTTTAATATAAAAAATTAGACCCCTGCATCATTTATTAAGAATTTTAAACTAGACATTTTTTATAAACGATTTTCATATTTTCAGTGGCTTTGACTTTGGTCATCATGAAGACCATTCCGACTAGTGAACACTCCTCTAACTTTATAACCGGGTTTAAAGAACAGGAGAGGCCCAAGCTTCATTTTATTTCACGACATAGCTTAGGGTTCCACCTCCATTGATCTAGAAGAGAGCTCTCTACTACTTCGTGAGTTACTACAACACTTCAAGTTTTGTTAGTGGGAGTACTTGGTGACTATGAAGCTATAGGTTTTATATCTTTCCTCCTTAATTGAGAACGCTTTAAAAATAATGTATGGACCCATAGTAATTCAGATTTTATTTTTCTTTATCCAGTTACATAACTTACCCTTCTTCAAGGTACATGTCGTAATAGAATCCACTTTCTATTGGTGGACCGTAACACAAACACCCACCATAGACTCTTTCCATGGCTTCACCCATTATGTGAGCACTCGAGTGCCAATATACCTGAAAATCAAAGAAAAATGGGATGGTTTGAGTCTGGGTATACAAGCTGTAAATTAATTTGTTTGTTTTAAAAGATACATAAAGTTTATTATAAATAAACCTAAGACGTGAAAATCTAAATTTACAAATCTATAGATTGCAGTGTGATTCTATTCAGAGCCAAAATAATTTAAAATGATTCTAATTACTAAATCGTATTTGTACCTTAGAAATTATCTGGTTTAGTTGTTTTCAAACTAATTAAAATACAAATTCAGCATCATTAATTAAACGGGATGGGTTTTGTTTCCTGAAAACAACAGGCACTCACAATGTGACTGTCTTATTAACTGCGATGGCCTCGGGGTCTTTTGAGTCAATCCCTGGAACTGACTCAAAATATCTGAGTTGGTGGTCTGGAACTGAGCCCGCAATATCTCTGAGGTATGCCTGTATATTATATATAGATGTACATTTACCTTTCTGAAATAAAATGAAAAAGGGACAAAATTCAAAAAAGTCCCTAAGAATATATCTAGAAGATGCTGAAAATTCAGAACACTATTATTTGACCTCATTTAATGCTTCTTGTTTAAGCAGACATGGCAACTGTGATAAACAATAACAGTTTCCAGTAGTTTATCTTTAAATTTCTCCAAAATTAGTTTTCCATAAAGCCAAGCTATTTAGATTCCAAAGGAAAAAAAGGGGGGTGGAGGTGCTTCTAAATAACCTCTGTGCTTTTATCCTGCTTGAAATCTGTAACAGATCTTTCCTCTGAGAAGCAATGCTAATCTCATAATTCTGCAAATGCCTAAGATGATATTAGTTGTAACAAATATACAGGTGAAGTCAAATACTATTTAATGAAACACTTTATAATATGGATAAAAATGTCATCTAAATGTACAGTACACAGTACAAAAGACAACTCTCTCCTCAAGTGATGAGATGTTAGACCCACCAAGTGTAGAAGTTGCAGGAGTTCTGAGGAGGGGAAAGCACAGTTCAGAGTAGTCTGGACAGGCTTTAAAAAATAAAGGAATGAGGGGATGAAGCATCAAAAGATTTGGACAGGAAGAAAAGGAGAGGAGATGGCACTTCAAATGTTGAGAATGGGCATGGATGAAAGCAGAGATATAAGTTAGGAGAGGTTCAGGAAGCTGCATGGCTCAAGCAGAATTGAGTAAGGTTAGTCAGATTATAGATGTGAATGTGCAGCTAGAGAAATGACAGTCTATAATAGTCTACCAGTTTCCTGCCTCAAATATTTTCAAACTAATATGTTATGACGCTTACACTGCAATAAAAGTTTTAATTCAAAAAAAGAGAAAATTAGTTTTCCAATTGGCCACTTGATAAATTACAACATAATCTGAAGAACAATACTGTAGCACGTAGAGAAAAAGTTCTTGCACTAACAGGAGGCTGGATTTTAGTACTGACACAGCTACAATCTCATTGTGCAACAAAGGGGGAATCTTTTAACCTCACCTGCAAAATTATCTCTCAAGTGAAAGGCTGAACTGATATTTAAAGGTCTATCTAGTTACTTATGATCTCACATGGAAACTTGCTTAACATTACAACTTTCTTACTTACTTCCTTTGGAGTAAGGCAGTAGTATGTCAGGCAGAAGTACTTGTCAAATTAACAGCAACATGCCATTCTTTCTGTAAGAAGGCCAGGGCATACACCAATACACAGCTCGTGGGCCTAACTGCTCCTACCGCCACCAGTTGCATAGTAGGCTTACCAAGAATCAGCTGTGATGGTTCCCAAATTTGTTTACGCACTTGTTATTTTATGTCTTAGGTTCAACAATATAAAATTGATGATAATCAACCATTTTTGACAATTCATATATGATTTCATTTGTTTCAGCTCAGTAGGTAATTATTATAAATAAATAGAAATATATCAGTAATACAACGAGGAAATTACAGTTTCTTGGTTTGAATTACATTCAAACCAAGCTGAATGTTTGGGAAGGCTTGATAAAGGGAAGTCACTAAAAAAATATTGTCAAGTCAGGTGTGGATGAAACAACTACATAAAAATCTGGAATGGGCTTCCCTGGCGGCGCCGTGGTTGAGAGTCTGCCTGCTGATGCGGGGGGCGCGGGTTCGTGCCCTGGTCTGGGAGGATCCCACATGCCTCAGAGCGGCTGGGCCCGTGAGCCATGGCCGCTGAGCCTGCGCGTCCGGAGCCTGTGCTCCGCAAGGGGAGAGTCCACAGCAGTGAGAGGCCCGCGTACCGCAAAAAAAAAAAAAAAAAAAAAATCTGGAAGGATTCTGCACTCAGATGGCTTCTCAAGTGTGTTAAGATAATGTAAAAGTTTAATTAGCACTCCAGCCCCCAATCTTTGGCCTTATATACATATTAGTGAATAAATGAATATATACATGTTTTAAGTTAAAATGTTTAAATGGTGGTTGGCAAACTTTTTCTGTAAAGAGCCATATAAATATTTTAGACTGCAGGCCATACATGGTTTCTGTTGCATATTCTTAGTTGTCTTATTTTTTTCAAACCATTTAAAAACATAAGAACGATTCTTAGCTCTTGAGCTGTACAAAAACAGGCTATGACCAGTTTGCCAACACTTGGTAGAAGATACATGTATCAATTTAAGCTTTCCCAACTTTATCATTTTTTTGATCAACTTACCAACTATTCATTCCAATCATATTAGATTAGGAAAGCATTTACTCTATTACAAAGTATGCATCTAATTCTCAGTTACCTGAAGTAACTTCTCCCCAGCCTGACAAAGTTTTAACATTAGCTTTATAAAAATAGTACATTTTTTCATGTGTTAGTTTCATATATTTCATATATAGTTTCATAATATATTTCACATATTAGTTTCTTAACTTTCCCATTTTGAGATGAGCTACCTTTATTTTTAACTTTAAAACTAAGACTTTTTAGTCAAAATAGGTGAAGTACTCTCTACTTGGTTATGTGACATTTTATGATCAAAGTAGAAGAACTAATTATATAAAATCTTTTGTAAAATAAGACCAAAGTTGACTCTTTCAGATATTAACTTTGAATCTTGACTATAAAGCTCTACATTATTTGGATTTTAAAAAAATCCCAAATAAGGTAAATTAAACAATAAAAACATTGAACAGGAACATAAAAAATATTATGAGGATAAAACTTGGCAAGATTAAAAAAAAAAAAAAGTTTAGTTACAACCAACAGAAGGTCAAGACAGGTATAGCTTATACCTAATTCCACAAGCAATTTGATATGGTGTAGTTTTCCAGGATTCTGCATCCAACTGTTTACCATCAGGCAGGGTGACTTTAATTGGCTTGTTATCTTTTTCTGCTTTTTCTGCCAGAATGGAATCGTGTTCTGCTTTTAGTTTATTATACATCTCCAGACGTATGTTAATATATTCAGGCCAAGGATTCAACTGCAAGACAACAAATGAAGAAATAAATAATCAGTACACACTTGCTTTCCTTTTTAGAAAAGTGGAAGAAATAATAAAACCAAAGTTTACCTTATATGAAGAAGTGCTTTTATTGTTTTTCCCTTTTACAAAATTTCCTTCTCATTTCAATCATATTTTTTCTTGGCCTTCAATTTTTTAAATGGAAGAGGCTTAATATCCTTATAATTCCCTCCGACCACAGTCCTTCCCTTTCTTTAGTCATTTAGGTGCTCTTTGGGGGCTTTTCATTAAATTGTCACAGGGGTCCATAATCCT
Source organism: Physeter macrocephalus (assembly GCF_002837175.3). Taxonomy (NCBI): domain Eukaryota; kingdom Metazoa; phylum Chordata; class Mammalia; order Artiodactyla; family Physeteridae; genus Physeter; species Physeter macrocephalus. Next base: position 43,888,579 of record NC_041221.1, on the reverse strand, counting down.
CAATGAAGAAGCATCAGTAAATTAACTAAAAGCTCAAAGCCTATCATTCTACAACCCTGCTCTGAATCCCTCAGGCCAAAGCACATCACCTCGTCCCACATACTCAGACATCACTACAGTCCTACCCACCCACATGACCCTCTGTATCTTACTGCAGTTTATCTCCACATCCATTTGGCACTTCCTGATCAGAAGAACTTAGTGTCAAACTTAATTTATTCAACATTCACGGAGCAGATACTCTCTGTGCCTGGCTCTGCGGATGCAAGAGAAGAGCAAGACCTGCCCACTGCCCTTAGAAGGGGAACAAGACAAGTACACAAATGATGGGAGCATGGAGGAGGAGGAAAGGTCTTGGACATCTCACTGTATACTTTTTTTCCAGACAGATCATTTAAAACATATATAATCAACCACATGTCACATGCACAATTCTCTATTCAAAAAAGTCCTCTAATTATACCCTTTGTTTCCTATTTCCAGGCTAAATCTCAAGCTGTAACGGAACAGCATGTACTACTTGTATTGAAAGTACAAAAAAGAAATTAGGGAACATACGCATTTTCTTACTTACTTGCAAATTCTGAAATTCACAATCAACAATTCCCCACAATTACAGTGGGATATAATGGACAAAACACAACAGAAGTGGTTATGCAGGGCTCTCGGCAACATTTAGTGATTCTTGATCACCTACAAACTTACCCTAAATTAAGTGGAGGCACTATAAACTTAGCAATGCAACATTTATAAAAACAGCTCTTTAAAGTCAGTTTACTGTGCTATAGCATACTTTTTTTTTTTTTAACATCTTTACTGGAGTATAACTGCTTTACAATGGTGTGTTAGTTTCTGCTTTATAACCAAGTGAATCAGTTATACATACACACGTTCCTATATCTCTTCCCTCTTGCGTCTCCCTCCCTCCCACCCTCCCTATCCCACTTTGGTAGTGTATATATGTCCATGCCACTCTCTCACTTTGTCACAGCCTACCCTTCCCCCTCCCCACAACCTCAAGTCCATTCTCTAGTAGGTCTGCGTCGTCTTACCCCTAGGTTCTTCGTGACCTTTTTTTTTTTTTTCTTAGATTCCATATATATGTGTTAGCATACGGTATTTGTTTTTCTCTTTCTGACTTACTTAAAGCCTATTCCTTTGTCTTGCATTCTGGTCGTTTTCTAAAGAGTCTCTAATAAAACGGTTGCAATGACAAAAGCAGAAAGTCAAGCACGGTTCACAGCAGTTCAATTTCAAAAACTAAGTAGGAAGACAAGCTTAACTGCCTCCTAAAGCAAGACCCAGGAACCAGGTCAATTCTGGGATGACTCTTGAAATGCCAGTTCCTTTTAGTGTGAGCCTGGTGAACTGAAAGCCTTTTCTCTACACTTGAGAGGCATCAAGGAGATTTGTCCTGGCTTAAAACCAAACTCCAGTGGCAGGTCCAGGTGGAAACAGTGCTAATGGGGTGAAGGAACAAGGCTTTCTTTGGTTTCTGCTGTACTCAGTAAAAGCCCAAACACCAAGTCTCTTAACGTCTCATTGAATGAAATGGTCAGACAGCTAGCATTTGACCTGGCAACTAATTACCACAGTCCTCTTTTCGCCAACTTTTGTTCTAATATCTAATCCCACAGATGATCTTACAATCATACTTCAGCTGTTTTCATATCTAATCCCACAGATTATTTTACAATCATACTTCACTTGTTTTCCTTTTTCAATAACAAGTAACTGCAAGTCTTTCTTCCCCTCTCACAATTTCCTAATTCTTCTCCCTGATTTTTCCATCTAGTGCCATCATATAAACCCCACGAAAACCATTAGAATCTCGCATAGGATGAGTCTGAGACAGCTCCCTGACTCTGTCAATCTTTGATGACAGAGCCCTGAAAACATTTACCTCTGCTCGACCTCCATCCCCAGAGCCTTCTTTGTTCTTCTTCTTGCCTCCTTCCTTTCGTTTCTCCTCACTGGCACCTACCTAAATAAGCAAAAAAGACATGAAGGTTTTACATTTTAATCTCATTTGACACCCATCCATGCTGCCTCCAGAAAAGTTTTGAGGATGTTATTTTTAGCATCTATTTTTTTTTTAAGTGGAAATCTGATTTTGAAAGACTAGAAAATTTCACCACTGTCAAAGACAAGTTAACAACTTACAATAAAGACAAGCCCTAAAAAAGTAGAAGAGTTACTTGATAATATTCAAGTCCTCAAATTTCATTCATTTTACCTGTTCACATGACCCTCACTTCAGGTTTAAATGGATATATACTAAATATATAGCTACAAGAAGCATGCAATTTATTCAGTAGTATTTTCAGAAAAAAAAAATCTAATGCAATATATATCCATCCATTCCACAAGTACTACCCAGAGCCTCTGTGCTCACAGTATTTTTTTCTTAAACCCTGTAGAAGAAGCAAACATAAGACCCAATCCCTACCATGTGCAAACTTAATCTCTTTGGGGAAAATAAGGCATACATATGTGAGAAACTCCTGGAGGAGAAAAGAACACAGCTGTAGTACTCTGATCAGATGTCAGATAAGCTAAGCCACCAGTAACTGTTAGGGCTTTAAAGGACTTTAAAGGATGGAGAAGATTTCAAGACGCTGGATTTTGAGAATGGAGGAAATTTCGTTCTAGGTGTACACAGAAAGTTATTGTTGGAAAAGAGAGAGAGAGAGAGAAAATTACTAAACCTTCTAGGAAACACTGTCAGTTAAGACAGACGAGGGCTTAGACAGAAGCAAGCACTAAAAGTTACCATAAACATGTGGACTTCAATTACAATTCAATTCAATTCAATTCCAGGAAGTCATAGAAAGTTTTACAGTAAGTCCTGTGCAAAAAGGCAACCAATGGCAAGAACTGGTCTTACCCGTGGTTCTCAACCAGAAGCCATTTTTCCCCCAGCAGACACCTGGCAATGTCTGGAAACCTTTTCAGTTGTCACAACCGGGGGTGGGGAGCGGGGGGAAGGTGGGGAGGGCGGTGTGGTGTGGTATGTACAACTGGCAGAGAGTGGGTAGAGGCCAGGGAGGTTGCTAACCATCCAACAACACACAGGACAGATTCCCACAACAAAGAATTCTTCAGTCCATGATGTCAAGAGTGCTGAGGTCGAGAAACACGGAACCACATTATGGGATACTCCAAAGAGTATCTTCTCAGAAGTAAAATACTTACTTCTTTGTAACTGCTCAGATAGAAAGATCCTAATGCAAATTTCACTACATAAAGTTTTACAGTTTACAAAGTTCCTCCACAATCACATCTGATTCTCATAGAAACACTGTGAGATGATTATTATTATCCCCATTTTGTAGATAAGATTAAATTTTTAAAAGTTAGATGATTTTTCTAGGTTCAGAAAATCTACAAGTGGCAGGAAAAAAAGATACCCACCCAGATGTTGACAGCGGTCAGCTCTAAGGGGGGATGTTATCATCAGCAGTGAAGGAGTTTTGAGGGTAGAACTGGGCATGTGACGGGGGGACTTTTGTTTCATGTATTTTTTTGATCTTTGAATTTTTTTAAAAAGTTTTATTAAGATATATTTCTGTACCATAAAATTCACCCACATAAAGCATATAATTCAATGGTTTTTAGTGCATTGACAGTTGCCCAACTATCACCAGGATCAATTTCATCACCCCAAAAGGAAACCATGTATCCATTAACAGTCACTCCCTGTTCTCCCCTCTCCCCAGCACCTGGCAACCACTAATCTTTCTGCCTCTACAGCTTTGCCTACTCTGGGCATTTCATATAAGCGGAATCATTCAATATTGGTTTTTTGTGACTGGCTTCTTTCAGTTAGTATAATGATTTCAAGATCATCCATGTTACATGTATCAGTATTTCACTGCTTTCTATTGCCAAATAACATTCCATTATTTATCCATTTATCCCTTGTGGACATTCTGATTGTTCTTTTCAATTTCATAAAACTTATGACTTGTATAATTTAAAAAACAAAACAAATTTTAAAAATATGATTCCAAATTTCATGTTGAGCTAACACTTCCCCCACTCAGGAATTCACGATTTAATGAACTTCTAAGGTTCATTTAGTCAATAGATGAACAATGAACACACCTTAAGTCCATTCTAATAAAGTAAAGTACTAACCAACATGATTATAAGATTATCTGCATGCCTTCTCCATACTATATGATTAATGTAACTAGTCAAATATATCAGGTGAAAATAAGGGTAAAAAGGGACTTCCCTGGTGGTGCGGTGGTTAAGAATCCACCTGCCAATGCAGGGGACACGGGTTTGAGCCCTGGTCCGGGAAGATCCCACATGCTGTGGAGCAGCTAAGCCCGTGCGCCACAACTGCTGAACCTGTGCTTTAGAGCCCGTTAGCCACAACTACTGAGCCCACGTGCCACTACTACTGAAGCCTGCGCGCCTAGAGCCAGCGCTCCACAACAAGAGAAGCCACCGCAATGAGAAGCCCGCGCACCACAACAAAGAGTAGCCCCGGCTCGCCACAACTAGAGAAAGCCTCCGCACAGCAACAAAGACCCAGTGCAGCCAAAAATAAATAAATAAAATAAATAAATTTATTTTTTAAAAAAGAGGGAAAAATTAATTGCAAGTCTGTCTGTATAGCTTTAAAACAGAAAGAGAGGGAAATAATTCTATTTCTCTGATTAAATGTTTTTGGTTTGGGTCATATGGATATTTGCTAAATGAACAGGAATAACGGTAAAGAAGAAGGGAATTAACATCAAGGATTTTTGTCTTCTAAATACCTCTCCGTTTTACAAATGAGAACAACGGCTCAAAGAGAGTAAGTAATTTCCCATTTGTACATCGCTAGTAAACAGTAGAACCAGGGCGTTAAAATGGATCTCTCTGGAACCCTGAGGCCCATTTCACCTTTCCTATAACAAGTGAAATCATGATGGCCAACTGTTCTTTACTTCCAATGAAAACAAAACAAAAAGGGGCGAGTTTACATATTATATGTCTACGTAAAAGCAATCTAAAATTTCAACCCAAAAGTTGGTACACAAAAGAGGATTGGAAAGATGTTCCTGAGCAAATTATGACACTAAAGGGAAAGTCCAGAGGTGAAATGAGCATTTATGAATGGGATAAGGCATGCCTCCACCACCACGCAGGGAAGTGTGTAACTTTTCTAGAGTTTGTCAGCTGGGGTCATCCGGTCTCCACCACTTATTATAAACCACCCAAAACTCGGGCAGATCTCGATGACTTGGTTTTCCCTTCCTTAAACTGGGGCTTTTTACCCGTACGTGGTTTTAAAAGTAAATGAGGCTCTGCAACACTCTTCCCGACTAAAGTGAGCCACAGACCCTAGTCTAGGAGTCCGAAGCCCTAGATTCTAATTCTGTCTCGGCTTCTAATTAGTTGTGTGGCTCTGAGCAAGACACTCACTCAAGGTCTCAAAGACGATGGACCCAGAGACGATCTTAAGCCCCGCCCTGCTTTATCAATTTGAGATTCCTCTCCAAAGGGGGCCCTGACTTGTCCGGGAGCTCCATCGCCCCCCTCGGGTTCCTCCACCCCATCCCTCCCCCGGTTGCGCAACACGGGTACAAGGAGAGCCCCAGCCCGGCCTCTAGGCCCCACTCAACCCACTCACCGACTTCTCGTCTCCCATTTTCCCTGAAGGGCTACTGGCCTTCTCCTCGGACACTGGCAAACCACTAAGAGAAAACTAAACCCCAAAACTTCGGTCGGGAGGAAAGGACAGGGGTCGCCAGGCAGAGGTGGGTTGGAACGCCCAGGAACACTGCGCTTGCGCCACGTGGTCCGGGAAGGACCTGCTGATGCAACAGGAAAGCGCCCAAACTCCGCCTCCTAACCTGATGGATGACTGGCAGCTAATCGACAACGGGGAATGGCGGGTCCTCCTTTCTCTAAACCAAGCTTGTTGGGCGACAACCCTTCTAGGAAATCAGGGTGCGGCGGGGCGGGGGAGGAAACTACAGACGCTAAGCCTGCACTCTCTGCCCGCCAGGTATTGGGCCTTCCCCAGAGCCCAGAAGTCCGCAATGCGCGTGCGCCTTCTTCGGTCTCACTTAGCTTATTATTCCAGGGCCTTTTCGGCCACCGTAGCGAAGAAGAGGGGCTAAGTCTTGAGCTTCCGGCAAGTCTCCGGCAACCTGAATACCATCCCTGGCAGTGGAATGAACACCGGAATCAGGCTGAAGTCTCCTGCTGCTTCGGCGCCACCCGACCTGGTGTGACTGCTGAGTTCTGGGGACTACTCAGGGCCCCGAAGTCTGTGGCGGTGAATCGACCGAGCCCTCCTTATTGCAGTCCAGGGTTCCCAAGACCGAAGCCTTGGTGATCCAGGGGCGAGCGCCCTTCCTCGAACATTCCTTTGTACACGCCACCGCCAATCTATCGGGGAGCATTTCCACAGAGCCCATGGGAATGCAGCGAAACTTTTGCTTAAGAAAATAACCACGCCGACCCCAGGGATTCTCTTACGCAGTGTTTGTAATCGAATGGCTTTATTTTCATTTGTTTTACCAGCCAATTTAAAACAGTTGCTGCTTTGAAATCAAGCGCAATGAGCTCGTTTATAATTTACATACTCCATCACCAAGTTTTGTGGATTTTACTTTCTCAACATCAGCCCTCGACAACTTGCCACCTCCAGGGTCATCCTTCCATGAAGCTCAATAATCAGTAGCCTCCTAACCTGACCTAACCTCCTAACCTAACCTGACTTTGCGTTCATTTTTCACATGGCACCAGAATAGTATTTTTAAATACAAATATGATCATGGCAACCTCCAGCTTAAAATTCTTTTAAGTGGTTTTCAGTATAAAAATAGTCGTGGCTTTGAGGGCCTCTGCCCTGCTTTCCCACTTCCCCACCGTACACTGAACTGAACCTTAGTGACCTTATTTCTCAGGTCTTCTCCCACAGAGTTTTTTGTACCTGCTGAGATTATTCTCCCCATCCTCATGTCTGCCTGCCCCACGTCCTTTTTTGCATATGTAGCACATACTTAGTTAGATCTCAAGAATCGTTTCTTTAGGGGAACCATTCTTGACTACCCTTACCAGATGGGGCAAGTCTCCCTGTTATATATTCTGGTAGCTTCCTGGCGCTCTCTTTATAGCACCTATCAGTTCAGTTTTACAATTAAAAATTATTTTATTGCCTCAGATTGAAAACTTCACGAAAGCACAACTTGTGTATTTTTGCCAGCATCTAGCAGATATAAGCCTGGCACACAGTTGATGTTCAATGCATGTTGAGGGAATTAATGAGTGTTGAGACAATCCTTGCTTGAAAAACTACCTCTTAATCTGGATTGTGAAAGAAAGAAGCCCAAACCCCTGTACTAATGAAATTTAGAATAAGCTTTATAATAAGAGTGGATTATTGGTAGTGCTTGGTGGGTATTCTCTAAGAAGTTCCAGTAGTTAGACACAATTTTATAGGCTTAAGTAAACCAATCTGACTTCCCATATTTAAATTGCCATGAGAATCAACAGGATCTAGTCTTAGTTCTAATGCAAAACTGTTTAATTATGCTCATTAGACATGTTTTCCCAAGAATTGTATCTTAATTATTTTTAAAAAAATTTAAAACAACTTATTTATTTATTTTTGGCTGCGTTGGGTCTGCTGCTGCGCGCGGGCTTTCTCTCGTTACGGTGCGCGGGCTTCTCATTGCGGTGGCTTCTCTTGTGGAGCACTGGCTCTAGGCGCGCGGGCTTCAGTAGTTGTGGCACGTGGGCTCAGTAGTTGTGGCTTGCGGGCTTTAGAGCGCATCAGTAGTTGTGGCGCACGGGCTTAGTTGCTCGGCGGCATGTGGGATGTTCTGGGACCAGGGCTTGAACCCGTGTCCCCTGCATTGGCAGGCAGATTCTTAACCACCTCGCCACCAGGGAAGCTGGAACTGTATCTTAATTTTAAATGAGAATAATGAGGACCAGAAAGATCAAGATACTGAATTTGCTAGAGGCAGAATAATAATGGCTAAAAAATTACAGATTGTTCTTATCCCTGTGAAACTTGGTCTTTAGCAGCCTCTCTTAATCCCCTGTTCTCATGTAACCTCAGAACCAGTCCTGGCCTAAGAATGGCAAAAAGAAAAAGCAGAAGGCTTTTCTGAAAGGTTGAATGTGGTGCGGGAATGTATTGATAGAAGCAGCTGCAAAAAAAAATCAATTGCTGGCAGTATCCTGATGGCACAGTGCTCTCTGGTGTTAGGAAGGGGTACTTTCATCATATGCACATTAAGGGCTAAGCAAAGATGATGGGAGCTTCCAACAGATCTCAGATCCAGAGCACAACATGCTCTTATGCAACTTTATTTGTATTTACCAACAAAAAAAATATTGACTGACATCCAGTGTTATAATTTATGCCTACTACTCTACATACTTTCTAGGACAGTGATTCTCAACATCTCTGCTTTGCGAAGTGGAAAAAAATTATTTAAGAGCTACGCTATAAAAAATGTTAAAAATAATAGAAGATTGCACATAATCAACTTTTTAGAAATATGAATTAGAGAAGATTCAAGATGATCTATAATCTCTTATTCAGTCATGTAAGAACATTAAAAAAAAAAGGAAGTACAGAGGGTGTGTAACAATGGAAGATTGCATGGAAAGTTCTCCTTTGCTGTTAGTACATCTTAGGAAAACATTCAGCTGGAACATAACCAGGTAAGAATGAACCTGATTACAGTGAGAATGGGGAGGCATGGTCTTTTGGTTGCAAGAAGCTTATTTGGTGATTTTGACAAATAGGAAATTTATTCTTAAACAACATGAAGTAGAAAAGGAAAGGAGAATCTCATCTGTGTAGCCAGGCCAGGTGGATTGCAGGAAAATTGACAATTGGGCCTCATGCGAGGCTGCAAAGACTGCAGCTTGATGTTTGATCAGAATCCGAGGTGCTCTGTAGTATAAGGAAGTTGTGCCTTTGAACTCTAATACTCTGCTATTAACAAGATTCACTCAGTCTTGTCTTTTGCTCCTCCTCCTATTACCAGCTGGCCAATTTATTCCACATGTCCTGGTTCAAGTTACCAGGGAGAATCAGAGTAGTTGTCTAATTACCAAGCCACGTCATCATAAGTCACAGGCCAACTTATGGATGGATTGGTTGTTCCTTAGGTCGGGTGCCTCCCCTGGTCTTATCTGTAATGGCTGAGGGGCTGCTTATGTGGTTTAGCCATCGTGCTGCAGGGATCAGCTGTTTTCCTCATGGACTGTGGGCACCTTTAGAAGGAGATGCTGAGCATGACAGGTGCTACGAGTGTTATCTCTAAGGCAAAACGTATTTGTGATTCATTTGGCAGTATTTACAGTTACTATAAAGGAATTTGGGTGCTATTTCACTTAAAAAGGACTAAGAGGGTGTTTGTGTGGAGGTTTTTGTTGGGGAGGGGATGCAGGGGTGCTTAACTTCTAACAACATCTGACAAAACTAGTTGTTCCATGCAATGCACTTTGGAAAATGTGACACCACTTATAAGGTGTTCATTATTGTGATAAAATTACTTACCAGTCACATTTGGAGTGACATAATGCTTTCCAAATAAATCTTGGCTTATGTTTTAGTCTGAAATCCTTAGAGCTATCAGACATATGGTCCTTACTGATATAAATTTTTTTTCTGATTTCTTTGCAATTAATCCTGCAAATCATTTTGTATCTGAAAAATATGGTTAAAATTGTGAATGCTGTTGAAGATATCAATCATCATGCAGATTCATAGCATATAGCATCGCTATAGACCACAGCACAGAAGATAATGCTGATGCAGATTTATTATATATATACATATATATGCATATATATATAAAACCATATGTTTACTCAGGGCACAAGTATAATTACTTGGTCATATTGCAACTCACTGTCTAACTCTTTTGAGTATTTTACACCAATGTTTCTGGTTTACTTTTCAAAACTGTCCAAATGTTCTATGGGCATTTTGAATGACAGTGTCAACCTTTAGTAGGTGCTTCCAAAATAGAAAACCTGTCTACACCTTGAAGAGGGCACTCTGTGGTGTTTGAATCCTGGTTTCTTCTGAGTTTTCCAGTTTGTTTAGTGGCTTTGCTTCCCATCCTGTCAGATTTTATTTCAGTGGATCTCAATGTTTTGACCTAATAACATCTAACACATTCCTCATTTTCTACTGCTGTTTTGAAGACTACCTTAGTTCTCTTCTACCTTTTGAGGTTACTCCATTTTCTATCTATCTATCCTTTCCTTCAAGATACACTTTTTCCCTTCTTGCCTCTACCATAGTAATTTTTTTCTTAAGGGAATCTCTCTCTTTCTTCAGCTTAATCAGCTTGTCTTCTCTTGTTTTACTTTCAGTGTAACACTGCTGATTTCTAACACTAAAACTGAAGTGTATTTTTCAAGCAACTCTCCTTCCTCTTGGTCTTCTAAGAACACCCGCTTCCCTGAGACTGAGACTTCAGACACAGGTCTTTTTAATATTTTAATTACCTTCTTCACCTTTGGGCTTGCAGTAATTTAATTGAATTGTTTCTCTACTGCAATCCCCCAAAAGAACATATTGTCTTTGTAATAAAGACCTATATCCTTGACTTTTTGTCAATAACACATACTAATTAAATAAAATTTTTTTTAATCCTCCAGAGTCTACTTAAGATCACATAGCTGGTGAAATCACTGGATAAACCACAAAAGTCAAAAAAGTCACTCCCTCCAGGCTTTTATCCTTAAATACAGTTCAAAAGTCATTCAAAGAGGAGTGGAATTTGGGACAGCTGATCTAGATCTGGATACCTAGACCTAGTTCTAAAACTACAGCTAGTCCTAGTACTACCATAGAGCAGTGCTCTATAGTCCGTGTGTATCTTAGCTGCCTTTGTGCTTTAATATCCTGCACATAGGCAGAAAAAGACTATAAAAAGCAAATATTATTCCTTTTGACAATACTTGACAGAATGCCCCAGCCTAATGTTTAGTGCATGGAAGAACTGAAGCAGCTACTCTCTCAGGCAGATCCTACAGACCCTGTCTGATATCTTCATGTTCTTCAGCTATAAAATGTAGATAAGAATAACACATGATTCTGGAACTTGTTGGGAGAATAAAATGAAACTAGATGTATGAAAAGTCCTTTGCAAACTCTAAAGGGCTATAAAAGTTAATTTATGTTTGGGGAAATGAATGTTCTGGCTAATTACCCTCTCAGGTTTACTCTAGGTTCATTAGGAACTATCCTAAAAAATCCCCCTGAATTAATCTTCAGTTTTGTTATATCTCTTCTTTGCTGAGAACCTTACAATGATATTTCATTGCCTAGAGCAAAGGTTGTCCTTATCCTAGCAATAAACTTTCACGACATAGACCCTAGTAACTTTCCAGTTTCTGTTTCTTCTCTGCCCTCATAAATTCCAGTGAAATAGATGTACCCCAGGAGAGGTGACAGTGTTTTTCTGTATCCTGGCCTTTGCTCACTTGCTCATGATCTTAGCCCTTCACATCCATCTAAATCTTGCCATTTGTCTATGCCCAGCATAAGGTCTTAGCAAACCTCATAGTTACCATTTGTATCTAGAGCATGTGTTGGGTATATATTTCTTTTGGAAGTTAATCAGATGTTGGGAACCTGAATGTGCCTCATGGCAATTAAGGGCCACATTTTCAGCGTTTCTCACCTTTTCTCCCTTTTTCTGTGCAGGCTCATAGGACTCAGCTTACTTCCCTTTTCTCTGAAGATGCCAGAAGCTACTTTCTTTCCAGAGACTTTTCTTCCTCCGAGACAGATTGTGAGATGGGATTCTTCTCACCTACTCTCTCGAGTATGTCGCTGAAATGAAGTCCATAGTGTTTCTTATTTTAAGTATTTGCCTTTGTAGAGAGTAGATGGGGGAATGACAGAGGACAGAGGTAGCAAATAGGGAGACACGTGATCAATTTTACAGTGTTCTAATATTCTCCTTCCTTCACCTGTGTTTTCTGGGTCCTTTCCTGCTCTGTGATCTGCTTCTTTAATCTCAGCACAGAGCTCAAGGAGCACCACGTCTCCAGTTCCTCACCATTCAGGGGCCCTCTGGCTGTAGGATGGTCATTTACATCCCAGGGGCTCCAGCCTAGGTGCTTCACATTTAAACATCTGTGTTCCAGGTGGAAATCTCTACTACTTTTGAGCAACTTATTTAATCCCCATAATTATTCTGCATGGTACCTCATCATTTTGGAAACAGATTTAGGGAGGTTAAGTGGTTTGGTCACAGTTATAGAGTTAGTGAAATCAGGCCTAGGAGTGGACCACAGGTCTATTTGTCTTCAAAATGTATGTTTCTTCCACTCTTCCAAACTGCATTACCTCAACACTGGGGGATTTCCTGGCAATCATGGACTATCACATGAAAGCATATGAAGGCATTCCTGTTGTTATGTTGATCTTAGTGTTTGTATCTTTTATCATTTTTAATTTTTATTTTAATATTTAGGAATATTGTCTCCGTATTCTTTATAAAACTAACCAAAGACAGAAACATTGTTTTATGTGTCACTGTATTAGCCAATGCACCTTTACTAAGGGTTTAATGCATAGCATGTGTTTACCATATATTTATTGGTTAGTTGTTTCAGAAAGGTTTTCAAGAATAAATAGCTTCTTTTACCTGTTTTCTTTTTTATGTATAGTGTAACTAGGATCATAATTCTAATTTTTCTTCACTGAGTGACAATCTCACAAGTGACGAGTGATCTCAGCACATGACTGACAAACAACAAAGCAAAACCAAAAGATGTTTAAAATTGTGTGTCTATAACGGGCCACGTAGAAATGGGGTCGTGGTTAAAAAAAAAGTCCTGGACAGAGAAGCAGAATTTAGAGATGATGGCCAATGTATAGAGAGTTTACACTTTTTTTCAGGACCAATGAAGAGGCATAAGAAGGATTAGATCTATCAGATCTGTCTTAGGAATGTTATGCTGGCTGTACCAGAGAGAGTGGCTTGTAGTGGAGTGAAGCTGGAAGCAGAGTGATCTGGTCCCCCGTATTTGGGATCTAGCTTTACTTCCCCAGCCCCACCCAACTTCCCACATTCCTGTACTAGCCAGGATGCCTAATCCTGTTAGTCAGTGGGAAATTGAGTTTCCACTAGACAATGTCCCACCTCAAATATTCAGGCAGGAGGAGTTTCCTCTTACTTAGCTTTTTTATTCTATTCAGATCTTCAGTGGATTAGATGAGGCCCACTTCATTAGGGAGGCACAATCTGCTTTAGTCTATTCATTCAAATGTTACTCTTATCCAGAAATACCCTCACAGACACACCCAGAAAAATGGGGAAGACAAACTGGCCAAGCCTGGGTCATGAACTTATGGGGCTGAATCTCCTCTGGGGCCAAGGGAGACCCATCCAAGTGATGCAGAATGAAGATAAGTGGTTTTCCAATGGAAGGTGGGAAAAACAGTCCAATAAACTTATCTTCTTTTTGGCCACACAAGTAACACCCAATTACATTTTTATTTTATAAAATTGCACACTCTTCACTACATTTAAAAAGGATATATTGACAATATGTTACCAATCCTTGATTGATAAGTAGGTAGATAAATAGATGATAGATAGATAGTAAATATATAGATTTTAGCATCAGTGATAGGCTCAATATAACTGTAGGTACCGGGGCCACAAAAATGAGTGAGACCTGGTGTTCTTAGTCTCATGAAACTCATGACTAATGAGGAAATTTAAACAAGGAAACAACCATTATAAAACAGTGTGATAATCACTAACAGGTATGATGACAGATAATGATTGGTGAAATAAAAACTCATATTCTAAGGCAAGTTATGGAACATTTAAACATAAAATTTTTTCTCTGCCCTTTGGCCTCCTCTTTCGCCTCTACTGTGCATTGTGTAGCTGCATCATGCATCAACCAAACCTCCCTTTTGGCAGAAATACTGGCTCAACCATAAAGAGCAGCTTTCTCTTAGCACCAACAACTCCTAAAAGATAAGTTTCCTTCTTGATCTTGTTACCTGAAAACTGGGTTCTCCTCTTGGTGGGTGTTGAGCCAGTAGACACAACAAAGCTAAAGATCAGGAGAAGGAAGGATTTATTACTTGCGGGAAGTAAGGAGAACACTGGAGATCACTCCCAAAGCAGTGTCTCCCAAACAGCAAAATTGGGGAAGTTTTAAGCTAAGGGTACATGTATAGTCATGAAGGGGCTTGAGCAGAGGAGAATTCAGCCTAGAATTGGGGCACAGGTTGATTGAAGTCATCATTCTATCCTCCACCTGGGTGGGGGGGCCTTAGTTCCTGCAGAACTCAAAGATATGTATATACCTTGAGGAGCCAGGACCCTGCCCCAAGGCTGCACTATTGTTTCTTGACTGCTCCTCCCTAGTTTCTGCATTCCCTCCCTTAAAATCATTAATTACTTTGACCTGTTTAAGGGCAAGCATTGTGGCCAGGCTTAGGTCACAAAATGGCTTAGGCCAAAATGGATTCTCTTATGTCAAGAAAGCCATTTCTGGTTCTCAGGGGACCCCCTAACCTGTCTCCTCTTGTAAAGGGTCACAATGATCCACCATTTTGTATTTTCAGATTTGGATTGTGCAAACTATCTACGTCATTTAATGTATAGCCCCATCTCAAAAACGTATATAACTGTGCTTTTTTTTTTTTTTGGTAATTCTTTTTCTTTTTAATTTTAAAATTTTATTTATTTATTTTTGGCTTCATTGGGTCTTCGTTGCTACACGTGGACTTTCTCTAGTTGCGGTGAGCGGGAGCTACTGTTTGTTGCGGCGCGCGGGCTTCTCATTGCGGTGGCTTCTCTTGTTGCGGGGCATGGGCTATAGGTGCGCGGGCTTCAGTAGTTGTAGCACACAGGCTCGGTAGTCGTGGCTCACGGGCTCTAGAGCGCAGGCTCAGTAGTTGTGGCGCACGGGCTTCGTTGCTCCACAGCATGTAGGATCTTCCCAGACCAGGGCTTGAACCTGTGTCCCCTGCATTGACAGGCAGATTCTTAACCACTGCACCACCAGGGAAGCCCTATAACTGTGCTTTGACTTCTAACACCAGAAGTAGTTTTTGGAGTTTTCTGAGAGGCTGTTCCATGTTAAAATCCTCAATTTGGCTTGAATAAAATTTTGCATTTCTTTCTTAGATCAACTGATTAATTTTTCATTGACACGATCTTGCATAAAGGAATAAAATCCTCTTGGTCTTTTATGGTACTATTTCTTGCCTTTTTTGGCATTTGTGGGGAACATAAAAATAAAGAAGACAAACACACTGGATTTAGAGTCAACAGACTGTGGCTAACCTCTAGCTCTGGGTCCTTAATAGAGCAAGGATATGACCACTATTTGTTCTGTTGTCATGAGTGTAAAATGAGGAGGTTGAACTAGATTATCCTCTAGATCGCTCTTTTAAAATTCTAAATATTTGCATGTATGAGATTGTACTAATCCATGGTGACTTCACTGGAATTGTTGGATAGTCAGGATGTACATGAACTGAGAAGCCACTAGATGTCATACACTTCATAGATTTTGCTTATCAAACCCTATTTTTAAATGCCAGGTTATATGGGAAGCTGAATGGGACCTTAAAATTCATGTTGTTCAATCATGTCAGTTAATTAAAAACAAAAATAGACTATTTGAACTAGATAAATCAAGTGATTTAGCTAAGATCACATAGCTAGTTAGCATTAAAACTAGATTTCTTGACTTCTATTCCAGTGGACTTTCCTCTCATTAAAGTAAGTAAATCTTGGAAAAGATGTTTTTGCATCAGTTATCGACTTTGATTTTTTTTCTTTTTCTTCTTGAAATTATTCAAAGTAATTTGGGGGGTCTGGAGTAGATTGTTCAAATTGTTGTGATTTAATGTAGTACCAGTAACACTGGGCAAAAAAGTAATATTGTTCATAGATTCCTACTCCGCTTTGAGACCTGTTGGCAGATAACTCACAGGAGGATATAAGAAACTGGGTAGATGTGAATGAAAATGCAAATCAAAGTTCACAACCACCTAGCTTATCTGAAGGTTAGACTTTGGCAACCTCAGGTTTTCCTTTCTTAACACGGTCCTGGATGGAAAAGTTGAAAAGGGCTTTCTTTGAAAAGTGAAATAGCTTTCTTAAGATCTCTGCACCAAACTTATTAACAATAATTTCTACGTCATTCCTTAAACCTTATCTGACATGCAGTTTTTAATAAACATGGTTATCCAATTCTTGGTTTAGATGACTTCAGCGTATTTGAAACAGAAATGGGACTGTAAGAGGCAGGCCCACTAAAATAGGAAGTTACAACAGATAGCCTGAAAGGAATAAGGGGGAAAATTGCTAGACTCAAAGAAACAAAACTATATTACATAATTATAAAATAATGATATTTATATTTATATTCGGCTCTTCAAGAAAAGGTTAAATTGCATTGACTATCCTTTATGACATATAAGTTTTTTGAGAAGGATTTCTTACAAAATGATTAAAATGGAGCTTTGGTGTCCAAAAGGAATGTTTTGTTTATATGAGAAAGTCATTTTTGTAATGCTTATAAATGAGAAGTTATAATTTATAAAATCCTTTTTTCGGGATGGGGCTGGGAATGGATCATGTATATAAACAATGAGTCTGTTAATACTGGTTTCATTTCCTGAGTAAATTGAGAATAATAATGCTACTGCATAGGGGTGCTATGGGATGTTTGAAAGAGTGTGGAAAGTGGAAAGTGCTACATAACTGTAAGCTATTAAGATGATGACAGTAAGGAAAAGTGAATGCACATGCCCTCCCAAGAAAAGCTCTCTGTGGGGAGATGAGCTGAGAAAACAGAAGAGCTCAGAATTTAAAAAAGACAGAAGAACAGAAGGGAGAGTGGGCCATGGGTTAACTTCTCTGTGGTGGTAAATAACAGGACTGATCTTCTACTTTCTGAAAGATAAGAAATGATCAGAGAGATTCTGCCAGGGATTGGAAAATGGGGACACTCTGAACCAGTACTGAGGTGTGACCCATCTGTGTTCATGAATGCATTTAACACTATGGCTCTCCAGCTGGGATGGAGCTTTGTGAAGCTAAGGGACCAGATCTTGTATTCTCCCTATTTTTTTTTTTTCCTGCTCAAATGCAACATGAAGGAACACCAGCACCTGTATAACATCTTCCTTACGCTATTTTCAGTTTTATTTTATATCTGCCCTGGGTTGGACAACTGGGGTATTCTGCTGTTTTTCCTCTTTTATGTAGTCTGGCTTCAGTCTTTTTCTCCCTCTTTTTAAATCACTTGTTGAATTTATACTCACAAAATAAAAGTTGCTTGTTGTAGGCAAATTCCATTTGGTTTCAATGAGGAAGCAAGACAAGTTGGCCATTACCTGTGTTTGCATTTTTCAGGCATGTGCTGATTGAATTTCTGTATTCCCTCAACATAGAAATACTGGTTATTCCTAGTAAATAACCAGCAAATATACTTTATTTCAATGTGGGAATTTCATATTCTCCTGTATATTACTGGAAAATAACTTATTTCCCACATATTTTGATTCCATCATAGTAGTGCTGGTCATGTTGTTGTGTGTTCCCATTATAAACTTTGTTTGTCAGGCTTTTGTAACTTGGCTGTAAAATTCTGCCTCAAGTCTGAGACTTGCTCTTAATCCCAGAGCCATTTAGGAAAGAAGAAAATAAATTTACCTTAAATTGAATAAAATGTTAAAGAATCAAAATAATTAACAGCTACTCAATACTCTACAATGGCCTATATGGAAAAAGAATCTGAAAAGAGTGGATATATGTTTATGTATAACTGGTTCACCTTGCTGTGTACCTGAAACTAATACAACATTGTAAATCGACTATACTCCAATAAAAATTTTTAAAAAAATTAACATCAAAACCTCCAATGGTTCAAATCTAGTTGCTATTTTTTTTATCAACTCCAAACCCTAAAGCATAATTTTTGAATTCACTAAGTTCTTTCATTCTATATGACTTTTAGTATAGTTTGGAAGTTCATCTTTGGATCAGAGAAAGACGTTGTATCTCTGCAAATAAACTGACATAACATCTGGGTGAGAAAATAATTCTATTTGTAAAAGTTTCTTGTTTTTAACAAAGTAGCTTTGTAAGGGTTACATAGTAGAAGGGCAAACAACACAATGGGCCAGGAGAAACCATTTATGTGTGTTCTGATGCTGTCTTTTTTCAACCTCAGTGATAAACCCATGGAGGGGGTTTAATAAGCAGGATTATGAAACCTGTTTATTAACCTTTTCTCTCTTGAGTTACTTGCATATGTTTTCCCTTTTTAAGGATTTAGTTCAAATTCTACTTTTTATTTTAATAGCAAGGGTGTTCTGGGGATAGAAGTGAAGAGAACAAAGCTACACATCAAATTCACTTTGTAAAAGTGTCTCTTTAGAGCTTATCAGTAAGTGAGCCCGGGCGTTGTAGAAGTAAAATGCTTTTTTCAGTTGAACTGTCTTTCTGGACACCTAATTTGTAACTGCCCATTTGTCTGCACTCCTCAGTTTTTAACCTATGGGCTCAGTGATAATTGGAGTGACCCTGAGGCTTCTGTTGAACTTACGTTCAGAGATCAAGACTCCAGTTGGGGACACGCCCCTGGGGACGTTTTCTGCATTCACAGACTTCAAAGCAAACTGAGCCCAGAGGGAGATAAACACAGTGGGGGGATGTCTGAGCCAAATTTTTTTCAAGAATATTTTGGGGTAGGGTTCTTGGGATGAACAAAGCTAAGTACAACATTTACTCATCTTCAAAGCCCTAAATGATAATGTTTGGTTTTAGTAAGTTCAATTTGAATTGAAAGCCAATCAGTTGAAAAAAACAGCAAATGTGTTATGGGACCCCAAGCTAAACATGCTTCCTGAAAGAAATGACCTCATTTAAGGTTCTGTAAGTGCAGGAAGGAATATGGGGTGGGGAATGGGGATAAGAGAATCCCTGTCACCACCTTGCTGGGTGATTTTCAGTAAGTTGCTATACTTCTTTGAAAGTCAGTTCCTTTCTAACACACACACACACACAAAGAGAGAGAGAGAGAGAGAGAGAGAGAGAGAGAAAAGAAAAGAAAATTGAGCTATCACTATCATAACAGTTGTTTTTTATTGTTCATCCAGGAATTGGAAACTCTTTCTGGAAAGGGCCAAGTAGCAAATATTTTCAGCTTTACAGACCACATGGCCTCTGTTGCAACTACTCAGTGCTGTTGTAAACAGAAAGCAGTCGTAAACAATATGTAAATGATGAGTGTGAATGTGTTCCAGTAAAACTTTACAAAAACTGGTGGTCTGCAGGCCATAATTCGCTGTCTCTGGGTTTAATGCATGCTTGCATACTTATTATGTGCCAGGCACCGTGTTGACTGCTTTACATACATTAGTACATCTAATGAGGAAGATACTATTTTTTCTAATTTATTTATTTATTTATTTATTTTTGGCGGCATAGGGTCTTCGTTGCTGCGAGCAGGCTTTCTCTAGTTGCCGCGAGCTGGGGTTACTCTTCGTTGTGGTGCGCGGGCTTCTGATTGCAGTGGCTTCTCTTGTTGTGGAGCACAGGCTCTAGGCGCGTGGGCTTCAGTAGTTGTGGCATGTGGGCTCAGTAGTTGTGGCTCGCGGGCTCTAGAGCGTGGGCTCAGTAGTTGTGGCACACAGGCTTAGTTGCTCCGTGGCATGTGGGGTCTTCCTGGACCAGGGCTCGAACCCGCGTCCTCTGCATTGGCAGGCGGATTCTTAACCACTGCGCCACCAGGGAAGTCCGAGGAAGGTACTATTATTGTCATCAGCCTATGAATGAGGAAGCCAAAGCTCAGAGAGGTTAATCCACTTGCACAAGAACACATGTAGCTGGTAAATGGCAGAGCTGAGTGCTGGTATCACATCCACCTGCCTCAGCCTCAAGACAGACTGACCTACCTAAGAGAGCTTCCATAAGAGAACTGCTAGGCTACATCACTGTAGACTGGGAAATGTGACCCAAATCTTAATAACTCCAGCTGGTGAGTGCTATAGTATGTTTTGCCACCAAACATATTTTCCAGATGATTCTTGTAATTTAGCTTTGGTAATAGGGGTCAAAATAATCTTTTTTCAGATATACGACTCTACTTGTTTCATTCATATTTTAGCTTACAAGGGAGGGATTCTTCTTCTCTCCAAATGTATTTAACAATTTTTTTACTTGTTTTTCTCCCCTGAAAGCAAGAGAAGAAGTGTTAAGATGTACTGTTTACTTAGATCTGAGTTCCTCATTTTAAGTGAAAAAAACCCAAAGCATGTTATTTCTGTTTTCCCCCCAAGAGAAAAAAAGAAAAGAAATGGAAACAATGAGAAAGCTTTGGCAAATGCCATAAAGATGGTGAATTGTATTGTAATTCAACATGAATGCCATCTGCATCCTCTTGTGAGATTTGACAGTCATTGAAGGGCTTGTGTTTTTAGCTGTCTGGCGTTTGTAATGTGGAAAGTGTGTGCATTTTTACAGTAAGGTTGTTGGACTGTTACTCAGGCAGAACAGCTCATCTGTCAAGACTTAGACGTATACAGAGAATCCAAGTTGGTTTATCTCCATCAGGGAGGGGAGAGCTCCCCAATACCTCATGTCTTCCAACTGGCTCTGCCTGGCTCTCAGGGCAGTCTGGGACTGAAAAAGAAAACAGCAGAGTATTGACTGGAGGGTTCCCATATTTTCAATGTAGTAGAAAGAACCAACTGTCAAGACTTTCTGTACATTGGCTGTGATCTGTGATGCCCTTCACAGCTCTTCTTTTAGATTTCCCAGGAGATCTTATCAGAGGGCCTCTGAAAGGAAACATGGGCTCAAAGGAAGGTCTGTAGTACATCAAAGATTCCCAATGAACCTGACCTAGGAAGGTGAACTTCCTCACTTCAAAGGTTACTCTTAACCAATTAGGTCTGGAGGGCACAAACAGACCCCAAGATCTGGGCTTCCAGAACAAAGTATACATACATATCCATGTATGTATGTTTCCATGGCTAGGTCACCTGGAGCATCCTTTCTTTATGATGGAGACATTCTGGCTTCTGAAGCTTGGCGAGTTTGCCCTGGAGTTTGTATTGGAGTCACGCATGTTTTGTGGACAGTAAACATCCTTGGCAATTCTCTGAAGGTCTTCTTGGATAAACTCTGTTGAAGGTTGGGTTCGACCAAATCAGCGTTTATAGTTTATTTTCTTGGAGTAGTGATTCAGGTGCATAGCTGCCACTAAAACCGTCATCAAGCAGTAATTAGTGATTCGTTTGGACAACAATGTACATAAGCACCATCACCTCTCTTTCCAGAGTCTCTCACTTCCAGGAATCTCCACATTTTGGGGTCCCCATGCTGAACCCTCATTTCTGTGCCCCACTCAAGCCTGGCCTTTCCAGGCTTGCTATGTATCTCTATTTCATATTCATTTCTCTAATCCTGGCACAGACATGTTTCTTGTGTTGGCATAAAGTCTCATTGCATTGTTTTTAAGAAAATTAATCTGCCATTTTTTTTTAAATTGCAATTAGCTCTGAAGGGGGAAAAACTAGATAAAATTTCTCATTGCTTTTTTTTTTTCTAACAAAGGAATATCAATTGTATCAGGTATTAGACTGAATTAAAGTTCTCCAGGAGAATAAAACATTTATGTATATAAAATGTTAAGGTACATGGTTACATTAGAGGTGACACTAAACTTTTGAAGACCAGATGTTTCAAGGGGAACTACTTACATATGAATTAGAACTGCCACGTTTATGGTAACAGAATATAAAACAAGGTACACATGTAAACCATTTCATCTCTTTATAGAGACACCAGGGCAAAGATGTGGTATTTAAATTCTTGCATTATCTGAAGAGTTCAATTAATTATCTACTTATTCATGTAGAATATATCTTCCAAGGAATTACAGAGCTTATTTTTATGATTGTTCCCAGAGAAAGGTAATTACCCTCTTCTTTTTCATTTCTGGTAAAATTTACTTTTCTGGAAGGAGTAAAAGATGAAATAAGATTAAACATTTAGTTACAAATCCCACTCCTGGGTGTATACCCTGAGAAAACCATAATTCAAAAAGAACACACACCCCAGTGTTCATTGCAGCACTATTTACAATAGCCAGGACGTGGAAGCACCCTAAATGTCCATCAACAGATGAATGGATAAAGAAGATGTGGTACATATATAAAATGCAATATTACTCAGCCATAAAAAAGAACAAAATAATGCCATTTGCAGCAACATGGATGGACCTAGAGACTGTCATATTGAGTGAAGTAAGTCAGACACAGAAAGACAAATATCATATGATATCACTTATATGTGGAATCTAAAAAAGGGGTACAAATGAACATATTTACAAAACAGAAGTAGAGTCATGGATGTAGAAAACAAACATCGCTACCAGGGGATATGAGGGGAAGGGATAAATGGGGAGATTGGGATTGACATAGGCACACTACTATATATAAAATAGATAACTAATAAGAGCCTGCTGTATAGCACAGGGAACTCTACTCAATACTCTGTAATGGCCTATATGGGGGAAAAAAAAAAGAGTGGATACAGGTATATGTATGACTGATTCACTTTGCCGTACACCTGAAACGAACACAGCGTTGTAAATCAACTCTACTCTAATAAAAATTTTTAACAATGAAAGAAAAGACAATAAAACCCCAAACCAGCATCCCTAACACCCGTCCGCCTGAGAGCATCATCAGACAATTTAAAAGCGGCTTCCCTGCAGTGCACGGTCCCCCCCGACCCCACTGTCCTAGGGTTTTCATGAATGTAGGTACAGGTCCCAACCCCAGAAATGCTCAGTAACCATCACTGTTACTGTTATTACTATTATTACTGGCTGAAGGAGTTCCCAGGAGGAAAGACTCCGAGGGGACAGCCCCAGGGGATGGCTGTAAGGCCCCTGCATGGGGGCGTGGCAGGTCTCATTAGCTAGCACCATCCCAGGGAACGTCTGACACAGATTAAACCAGAGTTTATACGAAAAAAAAAAATTACAAAGCAGCAGAGAAATTTGTCAATTCTTGTTTTCATAAGTTTATCATGAAAGACACCTCTTTTAAATTTCTAGCATGGTCAGAAATTACCTTAGAGAATCATGCTATCCAAAGCAAATTAAATTAATGACAGGGTAGTACCACCTCCTCCTTTACAAAAGAAAAAATTCTTTTTCTGCTTATAATAATAATAAATATATATATATATATATATATAACCACCATAGAACATTTGGAAAAGATAATATTATATGAAATTATATAAAAATATTCATAATCCTACTGCTCATAAATAAGAACTGTTACCATTTTGGTATGTTTCCTTCCAGCCCTTATCCATGCATGGATACACAGTGCACACACACTAGTGTGCACATACCAGTGGGGTCACAGTAAGAATATGAACCAAAATTTAACTGGATTGTATCCCCATCTGCATAGTTCAGCCTTCAACTGTAGCCCTCCTGCTCCACTTCACCCTAGTCAACTCTGGGAGCCTCTGGGATATTCCAAAAGAGCTCCAATAATTAATTTCTCATGGGCTGTTCTATTTCTCTGATTGCTTTCTTCTGCCCTTGCTTCTTGCAGTATCCTCAGAATGTAGAAGAATGATTGGCACAGAGGCTGCTCATAAGCATTTATTGGTGTTCAATAAATACAAAGTCTCCCTGAGAGACATGCCCCAACAGGGTCCCAACTGTTGGTACTCTTTCTGAGGATGCTGTTGACCCACAAAGAGTGCAGTCTCCTTATGCTTCCCAAAGTTCTCACAGTACTGGAGAGATGCTTCACACAAAGCTGTAGAGGAAGCCCCGCTTCCTAGCTCTGTGCCACACTTTGTCACCCAGAACATCAATACCTTACTGAGCAGGTCTCCACACCTCATGGAGTCCCTTTACAAACATTTCCTACAGCTTTTGCCTGTAGTCCCCCCTTCACTGGACTCAGTCATAAGGTTGGGAATAATATCTGAAACAGGCACGATGATATCTTCTCTGGGTTTGTGTGTCCTGATTTCTCCTCTCCAAAATTTTTCACGCAAGTGAAATTTGGTCATAAGAGAGAAAAGGAATTACACAGTTGGTACTCAGCCAATATGTTTTAGAAGGCTTGAAGAGTGGGCAAAATCACCTCAATGCCTTAGTGGCCTGTTTTGCCTGAGAAAGTGGGAGAAAGACGATACTACCTTATTTACCTTGGTTATTTGGAGCTGTACTTGCCTCTCTGCATTTTTTTTTTTTTTAACCTGAGCTAGACCAGCTACCTTCTTCATTTTTTCCTTCTGAAATCCATGCCGCTCCTTTATCCCAGAATCTCTCTGTCTCTCTCACTTTCCACATGTATGTGTGCACACACACATTAGAAGGATCACCTCTATGCTTATTGGACTAAAAGAGTGAGGTGTGGCTTCTCTCTTTCTCTTTTTCTTTTCTCCCAGTAATCTTCCTGAGAAGCTGACAATATTAGTGAGCTGACTTCCCTCAGCTCTTTCCTGAAGAAGTCTTGTCAATGGATCTTTTTCATGTTTTGATGAAATTTTCATGCTTTAGGTTTATTTATTTTTATTGTATTGGATTAATTCAACTTTATAAAACCATACAGTCAGATTCACTTTTCTTATGATTTACATAATCCATTCACTGATGCCAGACTCATCCGTGGATACAAAGGGAAAATTTAGCTTGTGTAAGGCAAAAGGAATCAAGTCCATTTCAGTGTTCAAGATCAAATACTAAAGGGAAGGAGGTGATGAAAGTTGCGGTTTTAGAAGCACAATGATTATTTCTGTTGCTAGTGCTTTGGTGTGTGAGAATTTTTTGAGTTCATAATTTGAATCATAAGGATGAAGCCTTTTGGGGCTGGGCAGCTCCAAGGGTGCTTAAAACTTGGGGATGCCTTCCACCTCTAGTAAAGCTGCTCCCAAAGGCCCTCTCTGGGCCAGTAGGGTATTCACAGTTGAAGATTGGAGAACAAATGTGGGGGTGATCCCCAGAAAAGAAGGTAGTCTGGGATTCCTCAGAATGATTTTGAAAATGATCCCAAATCTTATTTTTATTTTTCCCTGTGTGAACTCAGTTCCTGGCTCATATCAGATGCTGTCTTGCCTCTCTGTCTCTTCTCATGTCATTCCCAGCTTGACACCAAGTCCATGGAAAAGATACGATTGGCCCTTCCCTGAAGCCAGGAAGTCAAGACACTTAATGTTTTAGCCCAAGTTCATTTACTAGGTAGACGTCCTTAGGTCATAATGCCTTTCTGACTTTTCTGGGTCTTACTTTTCTCATATAAAAAACAGAGGAGTAGGTAGATCATCTCTAAGATGGCTTTTAATTTAATTCTATTACTCCTGCAGCTCAAGGAGATTGTAATTGCATGCAGAACCATTATCAGACCCTTCTATCTTCCTCATGCCTAGCTAAGTGCTGTATGCAGAGAAGAACTCATTAAATGAATAGTTAATGGCTGATTCAAACCCCCAGAAAGAAGAAATATTTTACTTTTTATTCTATTCATCTTTGAATAGGGGAATTAATATCAGACACTTACTGGTCTGTTTTGGACTCAGTCTACAATTAGCCCAAGGTTTTCTACATTTCCTACATCCAATAGGATTGTTAAATGGGAAATTGGTGGTTAAAAGGTGACTCTGAAACCCTGTACAATTTTAAGGATCTCTTCCTGCATGGCAATACTTCTCCACTGGGGCAATTTTATCCCCTATGAGATATATGTAACAATGACTAGACATTTTTTTTTTTTTGACTAGACATTTTTGATTGTCAAAATTAGGGAAGTGCTACTGGCATTAGTGGATGTGGTTAAGGGTTACCATTAAAGATTCCACAATGCACAAAACAGCTTCTTACAACAAAGAATTTTTTGGTCCAAAATATAAATAGTGCTAAGGTTCAGAAACCCTACTGTGTGGTAGGCCTAATGAGGGTAAATATCTTATCTTATTCGTATTTGTTCCATAGTGCTCAATACTTCTTTCTCCCATCCTCCAAAAACTGACCTAATTCTGTCAATCTGGTTTTAATATTAGGCATATTTTATGGAACTAAAATTGTTTCAAAATTGATCATCTATGTGGATCTTTTATTTGGTATTTTTTAAATAACAAGAATATAAAATTAAAACAAACACCATTCTAACAAAGTTTGGCATCAGAGCCTTTAATACCATAGTTCTCTGTATATTGAGCCTACATAATACTATTCACAAAGAATAATATAATCCCTTTATAGGGAATTTCCTGAAATTGATATTTCCCGAAATTGATATTTCCCCCGAAGTCATGTTCAATTATGGTAAATAACTTTCATGCATATGAAGCATATTTCCAGACCTAGAGATGAAAGAGTGATGATATCTAGTTTTTTTGTAATTGAATTAGTGAGTGAAGAGAGGAGAGACATTTATCACTTCTGCCTTTAGTGTTAAAATTTTCCTTTTCCCAACTTTAGCTTTGAGTATAGTACTGTTTTTTTAAATGATTTAAGAATTTACATACATTCCGTTGTTATTTGCCAAAGACGGTGTGGATATTTAGAAGATGCTAACTCCTAGACTGATGGATCCATTTAATCAAGCTTGTATAGATTCCTCTCATGTACAAGGTCTTCTATGGTAAACACCAAAGAACAAGGAATCTGCTCTTTTGTATTGTACAGGCAATTAGAACAGCTAAGACCTATCTGTATATATCCATGATATAAAAAGTAATTTGAAAAGTTTATGAGACAAATGCAAATAAAGATCTAGTTCAGAGGAGGAGAGATTATTTCCAATGGAGGGAACAGTCAGGAGCGATAAGTCAGGAAGGAAGTTTGGGATCAGGAAATACGGACAATCTTTACGGAGAGTGAAGTACTCCTTTGGTGCGATAGTCTTTGTTCTCCCTGGCCAGTAACAAACTACCATTTATTGTGTGTGGAACTTCTTAGAGCCTTTGGTATTATAAGTGAACCTCAAGAATAGGAGAGATTATGCAGCACATCTCAAATTTATTAGTATTTACATGTATCACTTTATTTATTTGTCAGGATTAGAGTTCCATAGAACACATTCCAGAAAATGCTATTCTACTTTAATGGAGCTGAGTGAATGTGGAGGAAGGTAGGCCTTTGGATATCTTTAACAGCACATTTGGGGAAGGAGAAGAGAAATATCAATTCTCATGTGACAGGAATTGTGCTGCATCTTGTATGTAACCAATCTCACAGGCCATCATCACAAAGCCCCAGCCCAAAGAAAGGGTTGATCTGGAGACCAGGGTTGAGCAGAGAAAGGCCTCAAACCTTTGGGTGCCACGTAGGATTACACAGTGTTTCATGTCTGTTTTCTCCATTATAAACCAAGAATCTTGTTTAGCTCCATATTAACAGACAGACTGGCTGCATCACTGAGCCTGTTCTTTGCCTGCTATTAAACAGGAACAGTATACGAAGAGCAGGTTTCTGGCTCTTTTTGTTTTTTCCAATTCCAGATCAGGGATTTAATCTTTGGGATTATACTTTTCTTTCTTTTTAAAATAAAATAATTCTGGCAGTTTTGAAGGATGTATGAAATGCTTCTTTCATTGTAAATAATTTTTGCATAATACTGCTTGGCAATGGGGCCCACTTGGAACTGAGGGGTCCCTAGGTCAAAATGTGGAACCCATTCTGACAACATCAAAGCCTCCTCTCTCCTCTCCAGAAGGCAGAGAGCTGACACTCCAGCTTGATCCAACACATGCTTTTCTTGCAACCAATGGGTTATTTATTGTTGTTGCACACACTGACAAGCAATGAGACAAGGCAGGGACGGCCAAAGCATCTTGCCAAAGACTGTCTCCCCCAAGCATCTGTAAGGGAACATTACAAAATCACGGAATACTAGAGTTAAAGGGAACTTAGTGGCCCAAATAAAAGAAACCATCTCCCCTAGACAAGAAAGAGGGAAACTGAGGCCCAGAAAGTTTAAGTGACCTGCCTTAATCAATCAGGCCATAAAAGCAGATTTTGGACTCAGCCTCTCACTCCTAACACAGCATTCATTTTCCTACACCACAAATTAAGATCCATGATCTGGATTTTATTATACTACACAGTCTCTATCCACACTTGATTGTTTTCACTTTTAGTTTGTCTCAATGTAAATTGGGATGGCTTGCTATCCTTTTCTCAGCACGAGGCTTTGGAGGCTTCTAATTAGAATCACTAATTCTAATTAGAAGGCAAAGTCTAATTCTGGCGAAGTCGAGTTTGGATGGACTAGAACATAAATCAATCTGAAACAGGGATTCAGTTTTGTTGAAAATCCACTGAGGTTTAAAAATGAAAGACAAAACTTCCAGGTAGGATTGTTTTGGGTTTTAGTGAATCTAGAATATTGAGAAAGAGTTGAAGAATTTGGACCAAACTGTTCATTGCTTGACTTGATCAGCCCTGCTCAGCACTACAGGAAAGTTTGGTAGAAAACACTGGAAATAGGTTTAGTCTACAAATATCCCAACTGGTGAGATGGAAAGCATCCTAGCAGGATGCTTTCCTCCACCTAGTGTCCAGCAAGAAACATTTCTGTCTTGGAATTACCCCAAATGTAAGAGCACAACAAGGGTGGAGGCAGTGTGCAGACATTGCTTCAAACCAAAGAATTACAGCTCTTTCAGGAAGCCCTCCCTGATTAAGCCAGGGCAAAAACCAGCCTCAAGATAAAATCTTGAGCCCATGCTTTTATTCTCAATATATCCACTAAACAATTAGCAAATATTACTAAGTACCTACTGTGTGCCAGGCATTGGGGCATATGATGCCTTTCAGAAGTGCTTTTTTCCCCAAGCAGGTCATCTTTTATCATGGAATTTCCAGGGGACCTCTAGAAACTGTCCTTGACCTGCAGTTCAAGGACACTGCAGTAAGTGTCCAAGTATATCCTTGGCTTGTTGTGGGAGGGAACTTTCACTCAGCCTACAACTGAAGTTCAAATACTGACACTCTTGTCTGATGCACTGGGCTAGGGGATAGGGTGGCATTCAGGAATCATGGATCCCCTGAGAGAAAATCATCATGAGTGAAGAAAGTGGGCTCAGTGCTTCAGATAGAACCTCATGGTCATTGTCTGGATGTTGGAGAGAACAATGGTTCCAGCTTTGGTTAGAAAGTATACTTGACCCAACCAATTGTCCCTTATTTCCATGGGTGCTCATTTCATTCTACCATGTATTACACTATTTACATGTCTCTTTCTCTATCTAGACTGTAAGTCTTTTAAAGGCAAGACATGTATTTTTTTAAATAGTGACTTTTGTTTTTTCTCTTCCCTCAGAGGAAATATATGTTCGTTATCAGACACTTAAACAACAAACAAAATGAAAAAAACAAACAGTTAATATAATGTTGCATAACTTTCTAATAATATATAGAGATCTAAATATCTATATAGGCTCATATATATTCACATGCCCATGTAACAATCACATAAATGGATAATAAAATGGACTATGGATATACTGCTCTGTTATCTACTTTAAAGTAACCATATATCTTTGTGTTATTAAATATTCAACAACACCGTCATTTTTTAATAGCTTCAAAGCAATCCATCTTGTAAATATACCATGATATATTTAATTAGATTCCTTACAGTTGGACATTATTCCCAAGTTTTTGCTATTATTTTAAAAAATGCAATAAATACCACTGTGGCAAACTCTTTCCACATATCAAAGGTTTCTCCTTAGAACAGGTCTTTAGAATAGAATTCATGGTACAAAATGCACAACTTGGTGAAATCCGACAAATATGCACAGCTGTGTAACAATCATTGTAAGAATGATGTAGAACATTTCTGTCATCTCAAAAAGTTCCCTTGTGTCCATTTGCAGTCCATCCCCTCTCCCTGTTTCTTGGCTCCTGTTAACCACTGACTTGCTTTCTTTCACTATAGTTCTGCCTTTTCTAGAATTTCATATAAATGAGGTCATACCATATGTAGTTTGTTTTTTGGTCTGACTTCTGTTACTTACTTATGATGCTTTTGAGATTCACATCTATATTGTGGGTTTATCATAGTCCGTTTCTTTTTATTACGGAGTAGTATTCTATTGCATGAGTATATCACAATATGTTTATTTCATTTCCTGTCTGATGATTATTTGTTTTTTCTCCCAGTTTTTGGCTATTATTAGGAAAGCTTTTATGAACATATGAGCACAAGTCTTTGTGTAAGCATGCATTTTCATTTTTCTTGAGTAAATATTTAGAATTTTAATTTCTGGGTCATATGGTAAATGTATGCTTAACTCTTTAAGAAATCTAAATTTATGAGCATTTCAGTTGCCCCACATTCTTGCCAACCCTTGGGCATTGTCAGTCTTTTTGATTTTAGAAATTCTAGAGTTCTAGAGTCTGAGTGGTAGTATTCGATTATGGTTTTAATTTACATTTCCCTGATGACTAATGATGTTGAGACTCTTTTGCCATCCATATATCTCCTTTGGTGAAGTGTCTGTTCAAAACATTTGCTCTTTATGTTGTTGTTGTTTCCTTCTTAATGAATTTTAAGGGTTTTAAAAAATATAAAAAGTCCTTCAATGGATATATGTTTTACAAATATTTTCATATAATAGCCCGTGGATTGCCTTTTCATTTTCTTAACAGTGTCTTTGGAAGAGCAAAAGTTTTAAATTTTGTTGGGATTCAATTTTTAAATTTTTAAATATTTTGTGCTTTTTGTATCCAATTTAAGAAAACTTTGCCTAGCCAAAGTCACTAAGATTTTTCTTTTATGATTTCTTCTGGAAATTTTATAGTTTTAGCTCTTACTAAAACTATATTTGGTTCTGTGATGCATTTCAAGTTAATTTTTACATAGTGGAGAATGTAAGAGTTGAGAGGTTTCTTTTTTCTTTTTTGATAATCAGTTATTTCAGCATGATTTGTTGGAAAGATTTCCTTTTCCTCACTGAATTGCCTTGGAACATTGTTTCAATCCAACTGATTGAAAATCAATTGGATGTATATATATATACTTTATATTTATAGAATAAATTTATCTGTTATAGATTTTTAATTCTGTTCCTTTGATCTATATATTTAACTGTATGCCAGTATCATTCTTTCTTTTTTACTGTAGCATTATAGTAAGTTATGAAATTAACTTTGTTCTTTTTTCAAAATGATTTTGGCTAGTTTAGTTCCTTTGTATGTCTATATACATTTGAGGATCAGCTTGTCAACTGGGATTTTTGATTGGGATTTCATTGAATCTATAAATTAATTTAGAAAGAATTGACATCTTAATATTGAGTTATTGAATATTCAGATCCATGAGCATGGTATATCTCTCAATTTCTTTATGTCTTTTAAATTTTCTCAGCAATGCTTTATAGTTTTCCATGTGCAGGTCATGACATATATTTTGTTATGTTTATACCTAAGAATTTTATGGTTCTGATATTACTGTAAATGATAATTTAAAAAAAATTTCCATTTACAATTGCTGCTAGTTGATAGAAATACAATTGATTTTTACACTGATCTTGTATGCTGCCAGTTTGCTAAACTCACATATTACTTCCTGTTCCTTTCATGTAGATTCCTTAGGATTTTCTATAATCATACCATCTTCAAATAAAGACAGTTTTATGTTTCCTTTCAAATCTGTATGTTTTTATGTCTTTTCTTCCTGGGAAAGGATAGGCCTGGTACTCAGGCGTGTGTGGAATGGTTTGAGTGAAAGGAGAGACAAGTAACTTTGGTTTTTATTAGGGTTAGGGGACAGGGCAGGATAAGTGTTATCTCTGGCCAACATTTGTGTGGTTTGAATAGTCTGTTGGCGCCAAGGGAGAGAGTGTGTGTACCCTGTTATGGCTTGCTCTGGTGTGGGACAGAAAGAGGCAGTAGGAGGGGTAGGGCTTGAAAGCTGGCCAACATCAAACCTGGAGGCTCTTTATTAGAATTCGATTTGCTAAAATGATTTCAAGGAAATTGACCATTAGCAACAGGAATTTCATTGTTAGTGGTCTAGGAACAAGATGACTACACTGGTTTGTGGTTTTAGTTTCATATAGATGGCCAACGGGACCTTTAAGGAATTTAATAACATGGACAACAAGAAAATAATATTGCCAGCAGTGTGCTATCAACTGTAAGCTCTACCTTACCACCTAAACACCCTTCCCCTGCTTAGTCATCTTTTCATCTGGCTTTATTTTAAAAGGTGGGTGTAATCCCAGACCATCGTTCTTTAGGCCATTAATTCTTACCTTTTTATCAGGCCAACCCCATTACTAATTGCTTGGTTGGGGAATCTAATAATTTTTTTTTTCATATTTTCATGTGGACTAGAAAGATTAGTATCAGAGCTGATTTTACTCATTACTGAATGAATCTTCAATAACTTGATTTTGTGCTGTTAATAATACTATAACTTCTCTTTCCTCCCCCCCTTGCCCTTAAATTCAGAGAGCTCAGCACTTAGGGCAACTCCGGTCACTCTACATTTGAAACTAACTCATCACTTGAATTCTTGAACTTCCTCCAACCAAATTACTAAAAGAATGTATTCCTGAGGCAACTGCTCTGGTGATTACACTGATTTTTTTCTTTTCCTAGTGAC
Source organism: Physeter macrocephalus (assembly GCF_002837175.3). Taxonomy (NCBI): domain Eukaryota; kingdom Metazoa; phylum Chordata; class Mammalia; order Artiodactyla; family Physeteridae; genus Physeter; species Physeter macrocephalus. The sequence goes on along the minus strand of NC_041221.1, from coordinate 43,855,938 downwards.
AGGTGTTAGGACCATAACAATTATGACTCACTGCGAAAAAAATTCTAAAGCAATTTCTGCCCAGAACCTAGGCACCCAGGCTGGGATTTGCCATATTTATTAATGTGGGAAGAAGTTCTTGTTTTCTTAGTCACAACTCATTTAATGACAGTCCCTCTCTCCAGGCTGTCTGTGTGTCTGGCTGCCTAGGGAATGCTGGAGATTTGATACATTAATTTAGATTCTTCCTGGTTGCTGAGGGAAAAAGAGACCACGTGTCCCTCCAAGAGTTCAGTTACCCCTGCAGAGCAGCACAGTTGGACTTGCATTTAAGGGTGGTATTTTTTTCATTAGGAGGGAGGTTAGCAATTGCTGACCAGAGAGCAAATAACACTAAACTATGAATACCTCAAATTTCTCTGCCCTCCGCAGATAAGATGTTTTGGAATAACGTGCCTTCAAGAGTTTAGACTCATAAAATGGGTAAGTGACTAACTACAAAAGAGGTCCTTAGTGTGAATTAAGAATCCTTAGAGGAAAAGTAGAAAATATAGGCTATAAAACGCTTCAATAATAAAAAAATAATATTTCACTACTGTGTGCCAGATATTGTGCTAGTACTCCACATACTACAAGATAATTATTTCAATGATAATAATAATATCTACTATATGCCAGACTGTACCAAGTACTTTAATAGAAAACTTCCTCATTGTTCAAGGTAGGTGCTATTACCATCTCAATTTTTTTAAAAAATAAATTTATTTATTTATTTATTTATTACTTTTGGCTGTGTTGGGTCTTCATTGCTGCACACGGGCTTTCTCTAGTTGCGGTGAGTGGGGGCTACACTTAGTTGCAGTGCGTGGGCTTCTCATCGTGGTGGCTTCTCTTTGGTGTGGAGCACGGGCTCTAGAGCGCAGGCTCAGTACTTGTGGTGCACAGGCTTAGTTGCTCCGCGCATGTGGGAGCTTCCCGGACCAGGGCTCAAACCTGTGTCCCCTGCATTGGCAGGTGGATTCTTAGCCACTGTGCTACCGGAGGGGGGGGCCGCATCTCAATTTTTAGAAGAAGAAATGGAGACTCAGATGGAGTAAGCAACTTGCCCAAGGTTCTTCTGAGAATGAGTGGATAGCTGGGATTCTGACTGTCAAAATTATATTTTCCCCCTCTTCTATGAGATTATTCTATGGACAAATGCCTACAGAAGTTTGAACTGGGATGACAGTCAGAGAAAACTTCAGAGACAAGACCATATGAGATGGCCTTGAAGTACCAGCTGGAATTTGAACAGTGGAAATGGGAGGGAGAGAAGGGACCTGGCATTGCAGGTGGAAGATGTAATGAGCAAAGGCTCCATGAGCATTGTTTTCTCTTTTGTCTGTGGACTCGTCTCCCCAATGCCCCCTGCCTGTTTGTACATCTTGTACAGGTGTATGAACTATTGTACTGTGTTCGGACATGGTTGTTTTGTTAAGGCTACTCTACCATGACTAGGTAATGGGGTCCCCCTCTAAAGGGGGATGGGTCTTTGAGTACAACATCTGTGGAAGGCATCACTCTTCCGACTGGACGTTGATTCTCCTAATTTTCCGGAGGCAGCTCTTAGACAGGGAGACAACACCTGCTTCTTTTAAGTCTGCTTCTTTGTGAGCCTGGACTTTGAGATGGGCTTGAGGGCCTTACCGAGTACTGGGGAAAGATTTTTACTTTTATCTGGAGTCAGAGGGGGCACACCAAGAGACACTCCTGCAGAAGATATTTTGGAAGACACAGCTGGAGATATTCTGGAAGATAGATTATCTTGTGTCGTATTACTCTGTTTTCCTTTGGTGATCTGAGAACCTGCAGCAAAAGTTTTATTTGAATGCTTAAACTTGATCTTGGCTATGCTATGCCATTTGAGTCAAAAAACAGTAATGCCCCTTGAGGTCAGAGTGATGGGGGTAGCAGTAATTCATTCTCTCTCCCTGCCTCCCTTTCTCTCTCTCTCTCTCTCTCTCTCTCTCTCATTCCCACTCTTACTTTCTTGCTCTCCATACACTGTTAAACACTTGTGGAGTACAGGCTAGGTGCCAAACACAGTGTTAAGAACTTCATGCATATTGTCTCAATTAATGCTCTCGTGCCAGTCCTTGAAGTCAGTACCTTTACACCTCCACTTTATAGCTGATGGTTACAGAACTGGTAAGTGGTAGTTTCAGTAATCTGTTGCCACAATAATACTGCATAATAAACAACCACAAAACCTCATTGACATACAATAGTAAACATCTGTTTTTGCACATGAGTCTGTGGGGTAAAGCTAATGTCATCTGGACTTGGCTTATTTTAGCTGGTCTCACTCTTGTGGCCAGCTCTGGGATGGCTATGTGGCTCTGTCGTCTTGGTTAGGCTTGCTCACATGTCTGGAGTTTGGCTGGTTATTGGCTGATAGAGGATGACCTCTGCTGGAATGACTGGGAATTGTTTTGGGTTTCACTTTTTTTTTTTTTTTTTTTCCCCCGGTACGCGGGCCTCTCACTGCTGTGGCCTCTCCCTCTGCGGAGCACTTTTTTTTTTTTTTGCGGTATGCGGGCCTCTCACTGCTGTGGCCCCCCCGTGCCCCACCCCGCCACCCCGCTGCGGACCACAGGCCCCGGACGCGCAGGCTCAGCGGCCACAGCCCACGGGCCCAGCCGCTCCGCGGCATGTGGGATCTTCCCGGACCGGGGCGCGAACCCGCGTCCCCTGCATCGGCAGGCGGACTCTCAACCACTGCGCCACCAGGGAAGCCCTTGGTTTCACTTTTTGCTCATCCAACAGCATGCTAGCCTAGGCATGTCCATCTCATGGCATGACAGAGGGCAAGAGCAACAAGCAGAAGCATATAAGTGATCTTGAAATCTCTACATATGTCATATCTACTAACATCCTATTTGGCAAATCAAATCACATGAGCAGAGTTATAGGGCCTGGACAGGTGAAAAATCAAGGCCATTAGTGCAGTCAACCTGTCACAGTGGTGGAGCTCATGTCCCCTCTCACTTTTCTGTCTCCTATTAACTTGTGTGACAATTATCCAATAATTACCCAATTATTCTTTACCTGCTTTCCTTAAGTAGAAGATGGATCCTGAACTAAAAGATTTGGGACTGACAGGTCTGGCTACCTCTTCTTGCAAAGATAATCCCTGCGTTGACAATTTCAGAGAAGGGGAGTTTGCTTCTTTACAATGTGTGTATTTACACACTGGGATTATGATGACCCATGAGATCGCACGTGGAAGAATTTTCCTCAGTACGGTGGTTCTCAAGATTCCTGAGGTTGAAGACTTCTCTCTAATCACAAAGTACTCACAGAGCCTTACATGATATTAGCTGGATCAAACGGAGGAAACAACTGAAGAGTTATTCTAAATTGTCACATGTTTAGACTAATTTATATTTTTTAATACCAACTATATATATATATATATATACATTTTGAAAACAGTGATACTTGTATCTGTGAGGTGTTATTTGTGTATTTTACAGATAGTACAGTTTGTGGATATGGATTCTCTGATTCTTTGCAATAACTCTGAAACTTCCCTCCTAAGTAAACACACACACACAAACACCTGCCTATCTGCTTCCTAGCCTTAGTGACAAAGGTTTTTATTACATATTTTACAAAATACCTTGTAGTAAATGTAGGGCTGAAGTTACAATGGGAAGGCTTTCAGAGGTATGACAGTCTTTTACGAGATGCAGAGGTAGTAGCAACATCTCTGCTTTCTAGAAAGACTCTTCAGCATATAGAAGAAAGGCCTGACTCTTTAGCCAGGGATTTGAAAACTTCCCCAAACTTCCTAAACTTATATTTCTAGATTTTTCTTTCACAATTTCCTTTACAAAATTCTCTCCTCTTCTGAAAACACACATTTTTCTAATTTCTGCCTTTTGCTTGATATAGAATACCCTCTCTGTACTGAGCACCTACCTGTCCCTCAAGACAGGCTTGCCCCATCCGTAAGGCCTTCTCTAACTTGGTCGTCAGACTATCTTTTATTTCTGGTTCCACTCATCTCCTTATATTTGACTTATTTAGATTTACTCTGATTCAATTCATTTCACAATCATTAGGCACTTTCAGAGTACCACTCATCAGGCCAGGCTCCAGGATTACAGAGTGAAAACTCTGTCTCTGCTGCTGAGAAACTCAGTTGTTCCTCTTGCACATTTTAGACCCCTAACTCTATTGCAAGTATTTTATTTTTATATATCTTATGGCATCAAGCAGATAGAAATGGTTTAAAAATACACTTTGAATTGAAATAATAAAAAGGAAGTCACTGATGAGATTTTTCTCTCAATAACTATGTTCTGAAGGTCTTAAATCTTAGAAAGACTGACTTCTATGGCATTAGAATATTTCCCTCTGGTCATGGTGAGGGGCTGACTAGAAGACAGTCAAGCCAAGTGTTGACTCAGCATTGAACCTGGACTATTCTCTGAGGGATGCACTCTAAGTTCAGGGGGAGGGTAAAAAGGTAAACAATCTTTCACGAAATGATCTTTCATTTCAAGTTGTTTGTACTGTGTGAACACCGATAGAATCAGAAAGGAAATGTCTGGATTTGGGGTTTAAAGAAACAGATATCTTAATTAATTATTGGCTCCATCATCTGTATGTCAAGTTTTGGACTGTCTCTTTTCTATATCCTCTGTTTGGTGGAAGCACGGCAGACCAGAATCTCCCAGGAATCCCTCAGTAGGCTGGCAAAAGGGACTGCCGTGAAAGATGCCCAATAAATATGCCAGTTAGCTGTTAAGTTTTCCACTGGCATTACCCCAGTGGGATCAAGGGACTTTCCTGCCAATCAAAAGCACAGATGTCAATGGAGGAAGCAAGAAAAGTGGATAGCACCTGATACACAAGAATCTCATTTATAGCCTGTCTTTGAGCAACAAATCCCACCAAGGCTCCAGTGTTCCACTTATAGGTTTAGCCACAAATATCCACTGAAAAGCCATTCCTCGCTGTCTGTTTGCCTTAGGCAACTTGTTTAAACTCCCCCAAGGCCACCACCACCCAGAGCTTTGTTTGGAAGTGGGGGATTGGTGTGGAGAGTCAAGAGGGAATCAAATGGTGGCTGATTTTTAGCCATCTCAGGTGGGGCTGAACCAAATTTGATTTTAAATAAATAAAAGAGTGTGATAATATTTGCATGCCAGGTTGTGGAGGAAGCTCATACATACTCCGTCTTTCTATCAGAGTTAATGTAAGAACTGAAATCAGTTAGTGTAGGGACTTCCCTGGTGGCACAGTGGATAAACTCTGCACTCCCAATGCAGGGGGCCCGGGTTCAATCCCTGGTCAGGGAACTAGATCACACATGCATGCCACAACTAACAGTTCGCGTGCCACAACTAAGGAGCCGCATGCCTCAACTAAGGGGCCCGCCTGTGGCAACTAAGACCCCACACAACCAAATAAATAAATAAATATTTTTAAAAAAAGAAATCAGTTAGTGTAACTGAAATCACCTAGCCCAGTGGCTGACACATAGTCTAGACACAATAAATGCTATTTCTCTTTTCTACCTGTTTATTTGTACTTTGTATCCAGAAAATGCCCATCAGTTGAGCCATTTGAAATCCAAATATCTACAGTCTTTAGACCAGCTATCAGCAAACTGGATTTCTTGTACCCCTAGTGTGCACAGAAACCAGAAACTCTTTAAGGGGTTGAGTGGGGTTAGAGAGATTTAGGGAATTTGTTTCTAGATCCTAAAACTCCATATTTACTTTTTTCTAAAATTGATCAGCCTGGGGTGGGTGTCATTCTAGTTCCCTTTCTCAAACTTTCCTTTTAAAATCATCTTTCTACTGCTTGACGAGAGAAAGGCATACCTCTCACCATTTCCAAATCTTACTATACTGTGTTGCCTGGGGAGAGGGTACCTCATGTAAAACAAAAAGCAGAAATTAGAAAAATATGTGTTGGCAGAGGGGAGCATTTTGTAAAGGAAATTGTGAAAGAAAAATCTAGAAAGGAAAGCTTAGGCCCAATCTGAGAGGTTTTCAAATGCCCGGCTGAAGAGCTTTTATATAAAACAAGGAGGTTGGTACTGTCTTCTTCATCTTGTAAAAGACTGTCATAGTTCTGATGGTCTTCCAATTGCAACTTTAGCCCTATATTTTCTATGAGGTATTTTGTAAAATATGTAATATATATCTGTATAATATATTATATATAATATATATTATGTTTATATATTATTAAAAGATATGTGTCTAGTAAAATTTTACTTTTTATGTTGAATAATTATTATCAAACTTTGTAATATATTTATGTTATTTGGAACAGATATGTACTACTAATAATTTTAATGGCTAACTCAATCTAGAAGAAATTATAAACATAAGAGAATTATGGATATAAGGAATTAAAAACATAAATACATATTGCAGATAACACATCTTTTTGTTAGAGAGAACTATGATAGGGTGATCAATAAAGCATAATGATATAGTTCATTTAGATAAATTCTACGGGGGCATTCTCTGATGACAAAAAAAAGCAACAATGTAAACGTATGTTAAAGAAGTGTTCATTTACCTATTTTCAAATGGATGGGTATCAAATCACTAGTATTTAGAATTCATTGGACAAATTTATAAAGGGATGCAATAGTTTTGTTTTTAAGTGTTATTATTTACAATACACTGGAAATATCACCCTTTGCAATTATTTAAATTTTTGGTGAAAAATTTTAGAGGACAACTTAAAAATGTGTGAATGTAAGATAGCTTTCAATCTTTTGGGGAGTAAGTAATTCAAAATGTTTGAAGAGCACCGTTACAGGGAACGTGCAAAATGCAGTTTAGCTAAGGCTGGTGCTTTTCTTACTAACTCAGTTCTTAATAGTTCTTACTCTTAGTTCTTAATAACTAAGAGTAGTTGGGAAGAATCAAGAGCAGTGAAGAAGGGATAATTAGTAGCCTCATTATACATAGGTATAGTAGCGTGGATGTACCATAGAGAGGCGCTGGAAGACTGAGAGCTAGAGAGACCTTTGCCGGGCTCAGCGGGAAGTGATTCTGGGAACAGGCGCAGAAAAAACAAAATGGAGGCCGTCGTCAAAAAGGTCGAGGTCCGCAAAGATTTGGCCAGATTAGTGGCATCGAGTTGGTTTGGGACAACAGCTGCTGTCAGGACAGGCTTCCTGTGAGATGGGACTTGAACCGGTTCCATCCAAGTCCAGTTGGTGAGTTGGAGTCAGTGCTGGTGGAGAGGAGTCCTGATGATTTTACTTAGGAGATGCTGAAAGGCTGTTCCTGACCACTCATCGCTCAACTCATGTAGAGCAGTGTGTGTGTCTTACACACACAGAAGTAAAAGCACCTCAGAATTTCACACACCAATTAGGAAAAGGTATAAAGTGTTAGTTTCCATGAATGATGTGTTTACCAGCTGAAGAAAAACCAGGGTCTCTTGGCGATTATAATGGTATCTTGTGTAAATACGGATTCACTTTCCAAAGCCAGAGTTCTCTGATCTGCTGAGAAGGTGGAGGCTATTTTCCATGAAAGTAGTGATCTAGGAGAATCCCTGCAAAATTTCACAGATTATGGGCCTGCAGAGACAATTTCTCAAGTGTTAGGATTCAGGTGTTCAGCTGAAGCTTGTTTATCGTATTTGAACCAAATCTAACTAGTCAAATGTAAATCTCAGAACATCTCCAAGACAAAAATAACTCTTCAGATTATCATTTCACATTATCCAAACACTGATTTCTAATCCATTTTCTCCCTTTCCTTTAGTAGCACAAGTGATAATATGATTTTATTTCTATTTTGTAAATACTATGTTTCCCAGCAGCTATTCTTGCCTATAGAGGAAAATCTAGCTTTTTAGTCTAGCATGCGGTGGCTTCCATAATTCGCTCCATCTATATTTCTTATTTTATTTTCCATCTTTTCCCTATGTGGAATAGCAGCTTAATCTGGCAGTTTCACTGCCATCTTGAATATGACTTCAGGATATAGTAGGTACCAGATTAAGATACAAACAAAGTTAATAGGAGATAATTTTTGGTAGGGCAATCAAGGAAGATTTCATAAAAGGTGATGTTTGAACTGATCCTTGATATGTTGGATTTTCAAGGCAAGGGTTTAGAGTGAAATACTGAGCTGTTGGTGAGGGACTAGGTGTGGCCTAGATTTCTAGGACATTTACTCAAATGAAAAATGTGGGAAGCCAGATACTATTTGCCTTGGTTTTTCCTTATTACATACTGCACCAGTGTGGCAATAATGCCTATATTAGATGTGTGCTTAGGTCTCTGTCCACACATGGAGTTGTGAAGTAGGAACTTCCTGAAATTTGATCCATTAGTAGGTAGAATTTGGTATTGGACTAGTATACTATTTGTGGTTTTTTATTATTATTATTATAGTCATAGAACAACTCCATTCTTATATTTCACCTACAGCACTTTAATATAGGTGTTATCCAGGGGTATCCCTGGACAAAGGAGTGATTCAGGTTTTTATTGTCAATCTGGGATTAAAAAAAGAAAACAAGACCCTGAATGAGGAATCTGAGAGTGCAGACTCTAGATATGGCAGTGCCACTGAGTAGCTGGATGCTAATAAAAACAAAATAATAACTTTTCCCAGCCTTAGTTTCCCTACTTGTGAATATATATATAGTAATAATTTATTCTCCTATTTTTAAGAGTGCAGTGAGGATAAAATCTGTTAATATATGTGAAAATATTTCCAAGTAATTAAAAAAAATCCCTAAAATGCAAAGGGTCAAATTCCAGATTTCTTATTCTTTCTGAGGATACAGTTAGGTAACCTGATTGATAACCAGCCATTCAAATGCATTAGTTGGTACAGGCAAAGTCCATGAGAGCTGGGGCTTTTTTTTTTTTCTGTTATATTTACAGAACAGTGACTATCACATTGCAGGTACTTGCTGTCTATTTATAAAATGAAAGAATGAATGAATGACTGGAGGCATTCAAGGGCCTCCCTCTAGCTGGCTGACCTGGCTGCCAAAGCTCTGTGTCTAGGTGACTGGCTGAGTAGAGTCTGTGAACTGTGTGTTTGCTTAAGGAGATCTTGATTCCACCTGGCTTTTCTCCTTGACTATTTTGATAACAGAAATAGCTAACATTGCTTGAGTACCAGATATGTGCTGGGAGCTGCGAGGTACTTTACATGAACCTTTGGTCATCCTCCCAGCCCTGAAAAGGTATGTATCCTTATTTTGAACACCAGAAATTCATGCTCAGAAAGGCTAAGTAACTTACTAAAAATCATATAGCTAGCATATCAACTTGGATAGGCTAGATTATGCTGTGATAATAAACAATCTTTATATCTCAGTGACTTAAAACACAAAGGTTTATTTTTTGCTCGTCTCATGTGTTCATACTGAGTCAGCTGGAGGGCCCCACTTGTCGTCCATAGGGATCCAGGCCACAGAACAGCAACCATCACAAATATTGCTGTGCCAGAGGAAAAGATATCTCTAGAGAGTGTCACACCAGCAATAAAAGTTGGCCTGTGAGTGACATACAGCCCTTTTTCTCAAAATGCATTGGCCAGGATTAGTCACATGACTCCACCCAAATATAGGCAAGCTAGGAAAATGAAGCCCTATCATGTGCTGGAAGACAGAGTGAGACATTTTGAGGCTGTTGCAAATAACTGCCAGAGCTAGTAAGTGGACGACTTGGTTTATGAATTCAAGAATTACCTACTTCAAAATCAGGTTTATATCACAAAACCGCATTGCTTTACTCAACTTACCTAGAGTTTTGGGAATGGGGAGTATCCATTCGACTTTCAGCGAGGGTTGTCTTTTTGAGGTAACCCATGCTGACTCTTCCTAGGCTGAGAATAACTCTTCCTTCTCAGTTGTTACACCAGCAAACATGACCCCTTTGGCCTATGGTAGATGAGGCTTGAAAGTCAGACCCTAGTAGGATAGGCAGTGTCCCTATCCATGCTGTCTTCTGCTTGCTGTATCTATAGCAGAAATAGTGTCATTAACACCATTTTCTACTCTTCCAGGCCCAGAGCTGCTGGAGTGACTAAGCAGTTGGCAAGGTGTCCCCTGAACTACAGAAGTTGTATATTGGGCCAGAAGCACACCTGGAAGAAGCTGATGACAAAGGCCTGCCAACAGTGCTGAGACTGTAAGTTAAGATCATTCACATTTCCATCTTTGTAGGCAGCCTGTGATGTGAGTTTGGAGACTGCCCAGCTGAAAGCCCTGAATTGGAATTCAAGATCTTTGAAATTAGCCCTGGCTCTATCATCACTAGCTGTGTGACCTTGGGCAAGTAATTTAATGTCTCAGAAGGCTGAGTTTCCTCATCTGGAAGAAGAATTCCAGTTCAAGCATTCTGATTTTTAAGATGAAAACTGCCTATCTGCACGTTGTGTGAGTGGCTAACATCTGAATAGCACTTAATATTGTACGAAGCTTTTCTTCAGCTGCCTTGCTATGCAGACATGATTACCATAATTTTCCCAGTGAATAAACAGTCTTGTAGGATCAGGTGAATTGCCCAAGGTCTCACAATTAATAAATAGCAGAACTGGAACTTGAACATAAATCTACTGTCTCCAAATTTGGTGTTCTTTTCCCTGGTCTGAATTAGTGACCAGGTAATCCATAGGATGTGAAAAAGAACACAAAAGTAAAGACAGTGGACGGCAGAAAGAAAACAGCAGAGGATTTAAATCTTTGAGGATTAACTTTGAATCCAAGCTCTGCCATTTACTGATTTAGAGTCCTAGAAAAGCCATTTTTTTTCCTGTTTGGCAAACATAGGCCGGGCTGATAGTCACCTCAGAAACACTGGTACAGCCATACTGCTTATTAAAATATTGAAATCCTTCTGTATTATTTGATGACTAGCCATTCCATTTGTCCCCCTCCTTTCAGATCCCCCCCCCCATATTCCCATGATTGAGCAACAAAAGAGTTAATGTGGGACTCAGCTGGGGGCATTAAGGATCCACTCCATTTCAGGGAGTTATGGTTGGTCCCAAACCATATTGGTTGTTAAATATTTTTAATATCAACAATGATTAGCAATAATAATGATAACATTCTTCCCCACTTCAATGGGCTGCTGTTGAAGATCAGACAATATAAAACAATGAAGATGACAGATCAGCTATAAACCTTAAAAACAATGTTTAAAAATGTCATAGCAATGACCTCTGGGGAAAAAAGTTCTATTATACAGAAAATAAAGCATAGGATTTTACCTTGGTGAGATTGCTGCCTATTAGTCTATTTAAGACTCTCATATGGTAAAGGAACTTATTTTACATTTTTAACTTTGAATTTTCGAATGTTTGGGAATAGAACTCATTTCTCAACCATAAAACACCTATCACATTCTCTGCTGATTTTGTGGATCTTGGTTTTTGACCCTTAACTTACTGTTTTCTATATCTTTACTTATTCTTATATAGTATGTCTTTCTGTGCAGTGGCTCACATGGTCCCTACCATAGATGCTGCTTTAGTCCAGGGTTAAAGGCACTCAACTCCCCATGGCAGGTTTATCACAGAGCAGAGGTCTCTAGAGTCCAGCTATCCTAGAATAACAAGAATAAGGAAAATGATAGCATCATCAAAAAACAATGGCAGGAAATATTTACTGAGTGCTCTTTACATGTTGAGGACCCTGCTGAGTGCTGTACATATTCTACTGATCATGGTGCTTGACTCCATTTTACCCCACATGATTAGTCTAAGCTAGGGGTCAGCAAACCACAGCCTGCAAGCCATCCAGTCCCTGGCCTGTTTTTGGAGGACCATGAGCTAAGAATAGTTTTTACATTTTTCTAGGGTTGAAAGAAGAAGAATATGCTACAGAGATTGTGTGTGGCCCACAAAGCCTAAAATTGTCATTATTTTGTCTTTTACAGAAAAGTGCCAATACCACTTTCCTTACTAGTGATTGGATTAAAGTTAGACATGTGGTCCATTCAAACAACAAATAGTTATTAAGTCCTAACCACTATTTTGAATGTTGGGGATACATCAGTAAGCAAAACAGACAAAAATTCCTGCCCTCATGTACCTTTATTCTAGTTTTAGTTAATGAGAGATAAGTTTGTGGTTGTTTGGTAAAAGTTTCTCACATTTAAGTAGGCAATAGTGAAAAAGATATTCCTTTCTACCTCTAAGTGTTTCTTTCTTTAAATGTGATACTTCTGATTTATGATCATGAGGGGAACCAGCTCAAGACAGAGTTAACACATCAAAGAGGACAGAAGAGAAAGTCAGAAAGAAATTAATTAAGCTGCTGAGTCAATCAACCTTGAAATCTGCCATACCTAAGACCTACTAATATATAATAAGTTTTCTTTGTTTTAGTTTTCTGTGGCATACTTATACACATACGTTACCCAATTTAATCCTTATAACAACCCTATGAAGTACTTATTGTTCTCATTTTGCAGAAGAAGAATGTAAAGATCAGAGAAATTAATTAATTTCACAGTCCGCAGTTAGTGGAAGAGCCATGATGGGAACCCAGGTCTCTCTGGGTCTCTCGGGTCTCTAGTTTCTCTCTCTCATGGAATTTCTAAGCAGTGAGAGTTGTTAGAGGAAAAGGCAGGAAGTCAACATGAGGACAGTTTTTATATCCTGAGCCTGTATATAGGCTGCATTACTGAGTTTCATCCTTTTGCTTAGACCTAGAACAATGTTTCTTGACCCCCCACCCCACAGTGAGAAGGTAGCATTTTTCCATTTATTGAGAAGTCATTACCCTTAGACAGTTGTATTAATATATATAAGGAACCAAGCACTGAAATCTCCCAGGAAGGGGCAGATCTATCAATTTCTCTCCATTTTTCCCACCACCATTTAGATCACTTCTCACTTTATCTGCTGCAGTAACAGACTCCCACCTGGTCTTTGTTCCGTTCACTGTGGCCTTCTAATCCACTCTCTACACTGTAACGGGAGGATAAAAACAAATTTTCAATATGGTCTGCAAAGTCTGTTCAGCTTCATATTTCCTCAGGCACCCTCCTGCTTTCTCTGTTCCAGACACACTGGCCTTTATCGGCCATCAGCTTGTGCCTGGAATGATCTTTCTTTTTATGCCCAATGAACACCTATTTGTCTTGTGGATATCTATTCAAGTTTTCCTTTTTCACGCAAGCCTTTTCTGATCTCCCTGACTGGATTGACCCCTATTGTTTGTCCTCATCAGGCCATGTACCTCCCTTCGAAGCACATGGCACAATTGTAGTTTTCCACTACTTAGTGTGATTATCTGTTTAAGTTATTTACCGTACTGTATTTTATGCTATAGGAGAGCAGTGGTCACATCAGTTACCATTGTAAACCCAGTGCCTGGCATGCTATTGGCGCTCAATAAATATTTGTGGAATGAATGTATATGTGTGCATGAAAAGGCATCTTTTATTTTTTCAGTGACCCAAAGCATCAAGGAGAGTTTAGAGCTCAGGTTGTATCAGTCCAAATCCCTGTAGGAAATATACTCGAATCTCAAGTGGAGCAATTGAGGAAAGTTTAATTTAGGAACTATTTACACAAGTGTAAATAAGTTTAAGGGAAAATATCAAGGAATAGTGAAGCATCCTGGGGCTAGCAACAGTGGGGAGAAGTTGGCACACCTAAAACTGACTGGGCAGGGAAGGGAGCAGTTTTGCCCTTAAGAGAATAATTGTAGCTCTAGAAGAGAGTCAGGGGATAGGTGCTGTGGCTATTGTAGACAAACCCAGCTAACCTGAAGGACCTCTTTATTGTCCAGTGATGCCAGAATTATAAGAACAAGAAAACACCATTATCACTAATACTCTTTTCCCTCCTTTGACCTCTATCCAGTGCCTCCCATGCCGTTTACCCAGTTGGGTTTACCCAACAGAAAGCCAGAGGGTGTAGTCTGTAAAGGCTGCTTTCCAGGGCACAATGCTGAGTAGAAAATGGAGGAAATGGATCTGGCAGGACAAATTAAAAACAGTCATTGGTCATTGGGACAATTCTGTCTCTTGCTTTTCTAAAAGAATTACTAAGACAAATAATGCTAAAGGTAATTTGAAACGTTTTAATTCAATAGACAGAAAGAAATCACAAAAGTTTGAGAGTTATGTAGGTAATAGAAACTACAAAAGTTTTCTTATTGGAAATGCCATGAAAAGTGTAGATTAATGAAGAGGATTTTTAGTTAGATTTGAGATCGAACCACCTCTGCCACTACCTACTTTGGTAGCCTTGGTTTTCTCGTTTATATAGTGAGGATTATAATGCCCATCTCATAGGATTATTGTAAGAATCCAAGGTCTGGCACATGGTAGGTGCTCATAAAATGGTAACTACTGTGATAAAGGTGTGTAGTTATTATCTGCTAGGGCCTAGCACTATGGTAAAGTCTCTCCTTGGGAGCTTTTGTTGTTAGGCAAGCAGAGCCACCAGGGGAGGAACAATTAGAGACTAAGCAGGCCAGAGAATAATCAAATATCAATTGCATATTAAGAGTCTCAAGAAAGATTCAGGTCACAAGATCTAGCAGATCTGCTGTGTAAATGGACCACTCCTCACTCTTGCCCCTTCCCCACTCCACCTCCCACCCACACCTCTAGATCTTTGAGGAAACTTCCAGTCCTAAAAGCTAATGCATTGTAGGTCATGAGGATTGTATACATCAGGGAACTACTGAGTCACTCAGCTACGTGCAGTTCAACCACGGGCTACTGAAGCCAATAAAAGCAAGAGCAGTTTAGAACTCCTTAGTGGGTGGTTCTACCTTAAGACAGTAGTGACATCACATCAACCAGCTCAGATGCATTGTGTGAAAGTGACAACTTTTTCCCCACTTTACAAAACCCCTGTTTGCTTACTTGGTGCCAAATGGCTGACATATAAACACTGAGGGACAGATTAAAGACCACATTGTACTTTTCTTTGCCATTGCGTGAAGGGCATTATTTTCCAAGTTGATAAGATCTAGAAGGAAGAATAAGGCACAATGGACTTTTACTTTAACCACTAAACACTCACCTTATCTCATAGAATGCCCGGGGCTCTGTTCTACTACTCTTGGTCACAAAGCTTCTGTCATTAGGAAAAGTAAAGACCCTTGACTCAGAATTTGTTTCTAGGGGATTGGAAAGGAGTTAAGAGGAGGGATGAAAAAGCAGAATTAGAGGGCCTGGAGGACAAGCTGGGGGTGACAGTATTTATGCCTGGAGGACAAGCTGGGGGTGACAGTATTTATGCCTGGAAGTCCACTGCGTGCAATATGATTCTTACTCTCAAATTGCCTGAGACACACTGAAAAAGAGGAACAGACACCAGCAGTGTAGATGAGTCAGAGCATTAGCAACAGAATCAAATGAATCTTCCTTCACACACATAGCCTTCCCTGATGCATCTGTCCTGTGTCTTCTCCGTATTTTCTCCAAAGAAGACTAGCAATTCTTCTATTCCCTCCTCTCTTTCCCACTTACATCAGTGCCTTGTGTTGTCACAGTTCACTCTTTTAAAAAAATTTTTTTTACAGTTCATTTTTGAAATCAAAGTCACATTGGGCCAGGAATTAAAAGGCCTGCTTCTAACTTTAGCTTTGCTATATATCTTTGAACATGCCCTTTTATTTATTTATTCATTTCTTATTATCATTTTGAAGAACCTTTTTAAATTGAAATATAGTTGATGTACAATGTTAGTTTGACCTTTGCATTCATTATGAAATTGTCACCATGATAAGTCTAGTCACCATCTGTTCCCCATACAAAATTATTACAATATTATTGACCATACTCCTTATGTTGTATGTTATATGCCTGTGGCTTATTTATTTTATAACTGGAGGCTTGTTCCTTTTCATTCCCATCACCTCTTTGCCTCCCCCAACCCCCTCCTCTCTAGCATCTACTCTGTCTCTGAGTCTGTTTTCATTTTGTTTTGTTTGTATGTTAGTTTTGTTTTTCAGATTCCACATGTAAGTGAGATCACAGGGTATTTTGTCATTCTCTGCTTGACTTATTTCATCTAGCATAATACCCTCTGGATCCATCCACTTTGTTGCAAATGGCAAGATTTCATTCTTTTAATGGCTGAGTAATATTCCATTGGGGAACCTTTCTACTTTGTTTCTCATACACAAAAATGGGTGGTGGGGTTGTCGGAGAATAAAGTAAAATCACCGCAGCTTCTTCCCATTTCTCTGGTGGGTCCTTCACCTACACTATTACCTTGTACATGACCATCCTGTTTCTGTAGGCCACTTTCTTTTGTGAGTAGCAAAGTATTGCCAGGAAGAGGCTGGTAGATTTCCTTGTTTTTTACCAGAAATAGAGACTATATCATGACTGAAGGACACTACTATGAATAGCTCTTAGCAAAACACTTCCATTATAACAGGGGCACAGTCTCAATGAGGAAATTGACACTTGAAGATATGTCTGTGTATACTTTTTTTGGTTTAGGAAGGGAAAACAACAAATGGGGCTGTTTACATTGCAGAGAAGAACTCTTCAAGGTCAGAACTGGCTCCAACCTGACTGAGGCTCATTGGCCTATGATTTCTGAGATTGAATAGGCAGCCAAAAAACCAGATCTTTCTTCTTCACAGTCTGGATTCATTATGAAGACACTGTATTAATGAGTAACTAGAATTATAGAAATACAGTACTAGGAAAGACCTGTATATTATCCAGTCAAGTATTTTCAAACTATGTTCCATGGGGCTCTATCCATAGAAGCACTTTAAGTATTCTGCAAATGTTTGGTTTGAATTTTATTTTAAAAAATGTGGTCAGTTCTTGATTATGTTTCTAGTCCTTATTTTGGCTTTCTTTTACAACCTGTCTTGGAATCCAATTTTCAGTAGACCTTACCAATACTAAATAATAAATTAGCTTAATTTCTTTGTCAGGAAATCTCTGAAATAATGATTCCCAAATCACTTTGGAGAAAGTATACATTCTTGTTGCCAAATACATTTTTGAAAAGGTGCTTCCTTCTTGTGTACCTTGGTAAAATAGCTTTTTGGAAGTCCATCCTCTTTGGTGGGTCCTGAAATCTGGGAAGACCCATTTTGGAGTTAGAGAATGCCTACATAGAATAGGAGTTGGGTAAATCAGAAGGGTGTGTGCGTGTGTGTGTGTGTGTGTGTGTGTGTGTGTGTGTGTGTGTGTGAGT
>NC_041221.1:43823088-43838658 GCF_002837175.3 Physeter macrocephalus | reverse complement strand
GTGTGTGTGTGTGTGTGTGTGTGTGTGTGTGTGTGTGTGCGTGTGTGTGTACAGTAGGGATTTAGTAAGAATAATGACTGTCACAGACAACTAGTTTCATTAACATAGAATCATACCTCCTGTTTTGGCTACAAATGGAGTCACCTTGCTTGATCATTCTCATTCATTTATGAATAACATTTGGCAATTTTAAGAAATTTAATCCAGCTTCGAGGCTGAAGTTTTAACTTGATAGAAACTATTGGAAGGGATGTTTCTTATTCTGTAAGGGCCATTCCCAAGGAGGAATTTTTAAAAAATGATTTGGCTATTGGAGATATGGCTAGAAGGTGTTTTTACCTTGAGGGATAGGGTTGCCAGATTTCGGAAAAAAGAAAAAGGGGAATCCTCAGTTAAATTTGAATTTCAGGTGAAAAAAGTATTTGTTGTTTATCGAAAATTCAAAAGTAAACGGTGTCATGTTTTTCATGTGATGACCCTCTGAGCTGGCTACTTTGTTCTAATATATGTAAAATTCCAGATTTATTAAATTGTAGTCACTCCCCCTATAACTCCTTTTTCTAAAGTGCTGAAGTCCTGCAGGACTCAGTGTCAGGAGAAATGTGTGCTGTGTATAGTGCATTGCCACGTCCCATACATCTGGACCCGAAAAAGCATGACCCCAGGGCAGTGAGAAACAAAGGAGGAAAATCAAGGCTTGGGTCTCTGCGAAGTCTTTCAGGGGTGACCTTGGATGTTTTGCAGCCTTCCAGTGGCCTGGCAGCCTGTCCTGAGTGGTTTAATGTTGAAATTCTTTTAAGTGATTGTGTTAGTTTCCTTTTCATAAACCTTATCTCTTCCTTGGAGTGTGTTTTAGTTTGCCTGGATGGAGCTGAGTATTCATTCTGTTGGCTCCCTGAGTCCTCACGTCGGACTCTGTTTCTGTGGGATTTCATTCTTTGCTTATTTGCTTTAGGAAGAGGCTCACTGATAAAGGAGCGCAGCCATATGGGGGCCAGGGGATCCTCTTGTGCAGCTGCCCTCTAGGACCCTGCCTCCATCTCAGGCTGCAGGGATTTTACTTATAATCATGGAATGCTGAAGCTGAGAAGCACCTTAACAGGCTGGAGTACAATGGGGCATGGGAAGTGGTCCCCTTGACGCTCTCTCTGAGCAGTTTTTTTTTTTTTTTTAAAGTAGTTGTACTCTTTGTCTGTTATACATTGTTAGTTTCCCTGAGAGATATCATTTGATGAAAGGATTCTGCAGATAGAAATGAGTTATAAAATTATTTATTATAGCCCCAGCTCATTACAAATAAGGATTCTGGAAGCCCAGAGAGGTGAAGTGACTTGCCAGAGATAATGTAGCAGGTTAGTAGCAGAAATGGGACAGTGAAGCTCAGGTCTCCCAGCTCCCAGATGGTGCTTTATATTCAAGTATACCAAATCCCTAACACTATGATTCAACTATGCACATTTCAGGGGCCAGGAAAGAGTTCCTTGGCTCTTTAGTTCACATGCCTTCCCTGCTTGCTTAAGGAGGGTTGGAGATTGTTTTGATTGTTGCTGGGAGTGGTGGGAAGGTGTGTTAAGGCTTAAAGCAAAAATACCTGGGGGATGGTAGACAGCTATTCTATTCCATCCTATTAGGTAAATCTAGATAGGAGTTTGTTTCCTGAGAGGAATGTTTCATGGAGTAGAGCATAGAACAATCTGGGAACCTACAATTAGGATAGATGGGTTGCTTTTTGGGTAGAAATGGATTCTAACAGCAGGATTTGCCCTGGCACATATCCTTCTCACTTTTTCTTTAGCTGGTGTTTTTGGTATTTCATCACCTCTGGATGTGTGAGAGATATGTGATTCCCTTTTCTTTTTCCTCCTTCTTAGGTGGGCACTTGGCTGAGGTACACTACTTCTGTTCTTTTACTGTGTACTTGCCTTGTTTGTAACCCTTTCCCTGAGGGATTCTCTTTAGTTCTTTTTTAGATCGTCCCTCAAATACTCTAGCCAACAAAAGAGAATCACTAATACCAGAAATCACAGCCCCAAATATCCCTTATACTTCCCTTATATGTAGAGAAATTTACCATATCATGAGGGGATAGAATAACAAGATGTTTAAGGACCTGGGGTTTAGGTTTAAACAGCCCTGGATTAAAGTTCCAGCTCTGACTTTTACTAGCAAGTGACTTTGGGCAGTTATTTTTACCTTTTTGAACTCAAGTTCTTCATATATGAAAGGGATAGGGGTTGGGTGCTAATAATAGCTCACACTTCATAGGATTGCTG
This sequence comes from Physeter macrocephalus, assembly GCF_002837175.3. Lineage (NCBI taxonomy): Eukaryota > Metazoa > Chordata > Mammalia > Artiodactyla > Physeteridae > Physeter > Physeter macrocephalus. The sequence goes on along the minus strand of NC_041221.1, from coordinate 43,836,385 downwards.
TGAGGCTTAAATAAGAAATGTATATAAAATACTTTGAATAGTACCTGGCAGGTGGTAAGCACTCAATTGCTGCTAGTTGCTTTATTATTGTTATTATTATTGATACCTTTATTATTAATCTTCCATAAAAGTGAACTATTTTGGGTCTCCTACACCATGATCTGTGGGTTGGTGTTATTCTCATCTTCATTAAAGAAAATATCTTTCAATCAACAATTTGGATTTATGTAAAGAGACTTCTTTTTTGCTGTAATAGAAATAGAGTGTAAACCCTTCTAAGTTTAAAAAAAAAAAAAAAGAAAGAAAATCTCTCTCAATCAAAACGCTACTTATTTTTAATTGTTTTTTTCTTGTTTTTTAGTTTATTTTTTATTGAAGTATAGTTGATTTTCTTTCCTTTTTTAAAAATGTTCTTTGGATCATTTATTCTTATACAACAAACATATTTTCTTTTAATAAATATCCCTCTACCACTACTTTATTTTATTATTATTATATATATTTTTAAATTTTTTTTTTATACAGCAGGTTCTTATTAGTTATCTATTTTATACATATTAGTGTATATATGTCAATCCCAATCTCCCAATTCATACCACCACCACCACCCCCCCCCTTTTAATTGTTTTAACTTATGATTTCTTAAGTTCTGGTTCCAGTTTTACCTCCTTGATGAAATTTTTCACCATTCCACACCACTCCTTTAATTTCCTGATTTACACATTCTCTGGGCAAATGATCTAGAGAGCAATTTCTAACATTTTTCACATAAAGAGTCTCTTTTTAAAATTATTTTCCCATGAATGTTATGGTTGAAAGCATATTTTAAAGATAATTTTCTAGCTAGGGACATTTTAAACATTTAAAACATAAAAGTAGTGAAATAGTATAATGAGTTTTTTTTATACAGCAGGTTCTTATTAGTTATCTATTTTATACATATTAGTGTATATATGTCAATCCCAATCTCCCAATTCATACCACCACCACCACCACCCCCCTTTTAATTGTTTTAACTTATGATTTCTTAAGTTCTGGTTCCAGTTTTACCTCCTTGATGAAATTTTTCACCATTCCACACCACTCCTTTAATTTCCTGATTTACACATTCTCTGGGCAAATGATCTAGAGAGCAATTTCTAACATTTTTCACATAAAGAGTCTCTTTTTAAAATTATTTTCCCATGAATGTTATGGTTGAAAGCATATTTTAAAGATAATTTTCTAGCTAGGGACATTTTAAACATTTAAAACATAAAAGTAGTGAAATAGTATAATGAGTTCCATGTACCCATTACCCAACTTCAAAAATTATGAGTATTTTGTTAACTTTGTTTTACCCGTCTCTCCTGCTCTCCTTTTATTTTGGCCATAATATTATAAAGCAAATCCCCAGACATCATATAAGATATAGGTAAATAGTTTGTTATGTATATTCAATTGATGAGGATTTTTTCCTTATAATTACAGTGCCATCAATCTAACAAAATTAATGATATTTCTTTTATCATTTAACACCCAGTCAATATTCACATTTCTCTGATTACCTCAAAAATACTTTTTTTAAAAGTTGAATCAATAGTTGAATCAAGATTCAAACAAAGCCTAAACATTGCATTTGGTTGCTCTGTCTCTTAAGTTTCTTTTAATTGATTAGCGTTCCGCTTCCCTTGCTTCTTAAATAAGTTTTCTAAAAACTCAAAACAAACCAGAGTGCATTTATTATAAAGAAGTCATTTCCCTACATAATAAATAAAACATATGTAACTGTCAGTCACAAGGTCTGGTTAATATAACTAGAATTAACATTCTGAATTGACATCAGTCCAGCTGCAAGCAAAGAAGTTTACTATTTTAGTTAATTTGTGCGTTTTAATCTTAGAGCATATTTCCATTTGGTCTTTAAAAATACTATAGATGGCTTAAGGAGTTTAGTCCTAAAATCTAAAGTTGGGACTAACTGATATTATTACAGAAAAACAGTTCGTACTCTTAAACACCTAAAATTAAGTGTTTTTCTCATCAGGCAAACTCCCTTTATATCTGGAGACCCCTGTTCTCTCTGATTCTGGTTGATGGTTTTGTCCTGCTCTCTGGCTCTCAGTCTTTGTCTTTAGCCTGTTCATTGGCTACTCACAACTGCATGGACTTTGCCTTCCCCGTGAGCCTGGACAACACAGTGGAGGGAGATGAAGAGAACATCTTGCCTCTCCTGGGGTTACAAGGAGGGGAGAACATGAAGGCAGTGGAGAAAGAAACATGGAAAGAGTCAGAGACAGAAACCCTTAGAGAGACAGGAACCTGCAGAACTAAGTTAAGAGAAAGGCTGATTAAGAAGGACATTTAGCTTTTGTCAGTTGTAGAATTTATGTTGTATTTAGACTGAAAGGACAGAGAGTGTTCAGTCCATTTATAAGCCCCCAAATGACCTTAATTTTGAGTAAGAGGTAATATGCAATAATAGCTTGGTCCAAAGAAGAAAAACCTGAAAGCAAGTTATTTTACAGTAAAACTAGAAAAAATTTAAAGAATTGGTAACCTCACTTGCTGAAGCCCTTGAAAGCACCTAGAAATTCCACTTCAGTTTCCCCTAGCAGTGGTTCTCAACTGTGGCTGCACATTGGAATCACCAGGGAGCTTTTTAAACTATTGATGCGGGATGCTGTCCCCAACCCTCTGATTTACTCTGGGGTGGGATCCAGGAACCAGTATTTTTAAGAGCTTACCAGATTTACTCTGGGGTGGGATCCAGGAACCAGTATTTTTAAGAGCTTACCAGGTGATTCTAAATGCACCAGCATTCATGGTGAATTTCTAGAATTCTTACTTCACTATTTTTCCCCCAGTTTCATTAGTATAATTTATCGGGACCCCCTATGTTGTTTCTCTTTGAACATTTTTCTATGGATTCTGCAAGGTCAGATATATTACTTATTTACTTATTTTACTATTTAAAAATTTCTAAGCACATAGTTTATAACATAACCATGTTATGCTGTTGCTTTTTTCTAATAATGGAAAACTAAGTATGTAATTAAGTATATGACAGTTACAGATCACTTTATGAAGGGATTCTGAACTAAATAATAGCTAACAGGAAAATATACAAGGAGCATTTATAGGAACTTTGAAAAAGTAGCTATAAAACCATCTTTAGGGATTTCTTATTAAAATTTGTTTTGCTGTCTAAATGTGAACTTTCTGCTTTTTTGAGGTTTGGTTATATTTTTAGTTAATTATGTTATAAATTCATTATTAGTATCAAAATTATCATTAAAATGTGCTAAAAAGATATTGATTGAGGACTCCCTATATAGACTCAGTGTGACTAGCAGATGTAGTTGGTTTAAATAAAATCTAAGATATTTTTGCTCTTTAGTCATTTACAATCTAATTAGGAAAAAAGAAAACTACACATGAATTTATGAGAAAACAGTGACTAGTGATTAAATGATGTACTGTGTCATACAGTCACTACTTAGGTACAGAATCTATTAATATGAGCTGAAGTAGTCTATCTTGTGGTACCTGATAGAGTTATTAAATTACTATTCCAGTATCTTCCCAGACTAGCTATTTGGTTAGAGGTCAAATTCCTCCTGTCACATATTAGAAATTCCGTCTATAATTTTTAATTGAACATTTTCCTGCCTTTCTCAATAATGTAATCCCACCCTAACCACCCACCAGAGAAAACAACACAGTATTCTTTTGTGTGGTGATGGCGTTTTGAGAACAAAAGAACATGACATATGCAATTAAGCTGAATATTTGGATGTCTGCATGATGCTGTAATTGTGGTCCTTTGGACAAGAATTGCATGCATCCACCTTGGGAGTCACCATACCAGTCCAAGGTGAAGCAGTCTTTGGACTTTAAAACTAGTGCTCTTGGCAGGATTCTGTTTTTGAAGGGAAAAAAGCACCTGAGAAGGAGGGGGGTGTACATACAGAAGTGGTAGGGGCAAGTTTTACAGATAGGACAGCAGTTCCGAGGAGCTCTGTCCTAATAACACTGAGTGAAGGATGAAGTCTCTGTATTTCAGCTTTTTAAATTATGTAAGAGAGATGAACTGCAGAAACTAGCATCTGGTACCTGCGGAGTCAGCTGCTGTGTTACAACACTTGATGTCTTTTATTCACCAGGGCAGACCAGATTGTAGAAACAAGCTATGCCAAAGCCCAAATGGCTTAAAACAACAAAGGCGTATTTATTGTTCCCACTACATATCTACCATGGGTCAACAGAGGGCTTTGTTTTGCAACACGATTGTCCTCACTCTGGGAGTTGACAGAGCAGGCACCATTTGGAACATTGCTGGTGAAAGTGGCCGAAGGAGAAAAAATCAACTCTGTAGGGTCTAGCATCTGCATTAGTCTTTGGCTTGAAAGTAACACAAACCAATCTTGAGAGTTTAGGGTTTAATCAAGTTTTATAAGAAAAAAACTCTATTGAGATAAATACAGAATCTTATATTTAGGACCTCAAATCCACTTGCCTAGAATGAGGGTGGGTGCAGAAAGGACTGAGGACTCAATATGAATGAGCCAGGAGTGTTACATGACAGCCAAAAAGGCTAAGATGATTTTTGGGTTCAAGTAATAACATCTATAGCAGAATTGGTCCATAGGAGTTCTACTATACTCCCTAGTGGTTAGACCATTCCAGAAGTATCTTGTCAGATTTGGTATCATACTTGGAGAGAGATGTTCATAAAGAGAAATGAGTCTAGATAAAAACAGGAGGGTCAAGGTTGACAAAAATTGTAATAGGACTGGTTGAAGAAACTGATGTTATTTTATTGATACCTAGGTAAGAGAAGACAGAGAGGTGACATCCAAGCTGCCTCTAAGAATGTAGAGAAGGGATTCAGCCTATTTCTATGTATAAGAGAGAGTAGAAAGGGACTTATGAATGGAAGTTAAATGGAGGAGGATTTCAACTCAGTATTTTTTTTTAATATTTATTTTTATTTATTTATTTGGTTGCGCTGGGTCTTAGTTGCAGCAGGCGTGCTCCTTAGTTGTGGCTCGTGGGTTCCTTAGTTGCAGCTCGCTGGCTTCTTCATTGCGGCTTGCCAGCTCCTTAGTTGTGGTTTGCGAACTCTTAGTTGCATCATGCATGTGAGATCTAGTTCCCTGACCAGAGATCGAACCTGGGCCCCCTGCATTGAGAACGTGGAGTCTTAACCACTGTGCCACCAGGGAAGTCCCTCAACTCAGTATTGAGAACTTAATAGTAATTAGAACTCTCCAACAATAGCACAGACTGTAGGGTGCAGTCCCTAGCCCTGTGAGAGGTTCTAATTGAACATGATTTGTTATTGGAGATAACCCCATGTTGTCTCTGATTGAATTTTATTCCTGTGTGGTTGACTGAGTTTCTGTTTCATACAGTTAGGAGGCTATTTGAATCTTATTTGGAATTTTTTAGACTGATAGTTGGTCTTTGAAAAATGATTTTGATAAATAAAATGAATTTTTGAAAATCTCTTTCAGGGATCATTAAATGACATATGTTAGAGTCAGACTGACCTGTATCCATAGCCTAGCCTCCTCCCTTACAAGCTTTGTGACCTTGGCAATTTAGTTACTTAATGTCTCCTAGCCTAACTGTGTGTCTCCATAAAATGGGATTAATAATGTTGCTAGAAGATTAAATTAAATGAGCTAATGCACATAAAGAGCTTGGCACGGAGTATAGGAGGCTATTGTCGTTATTAATCCTTTCTTTGGCTTTTGTTTGACCAAGGCTAATGTGGTGCTTAGTAAAGGCTTTTAGATTCTTAGTCACAGCTTCTTTTCACTGTTTCTCTTGAGTTACTAAAGGTTTCAGGGTCGAGTAAAAAATACTAATGACTTTAATATTCCTCCATTCATTCACTTTCCTCACACTCAAATATTCTAGAGTCAGGTTTTCTGATGACTTCTGTAGCTGTCCTTACTGGCTCTCTGCATAGTAAAACCCATTGTACTGCAGCATCCAAATGGCCAAGTGGTCTTTGAACAGCTGCCCCTCTTGCTCCGCGCACACTTCAGATTTGGGAGCCATAGGCCTACTCATGTGCAGTGCCCCTTTTTAAGGCTTTTTAGTTTTTCTTTGACGATTATCTAGAGTGAGGCTCAGATAATCCTATTAACTTGGCCTTTCCATTAGGCCACAGAAAGCTCAAAGAAATCTCATCTAAAACCCCTTTCTGGGGAAAACAATCTTTAGAAACAATGACATTTGCCAGCATTGAAATTTGTGCTTTTATGGCTCGTTTTACCCCTGGCATTGACCAAAAGAGTTGTTACACCCATGAGTCTTTTGGAAGCAATTCGCCTTAAAAGTCCTGCATTAGGTTAAAGTGTGAATAATCATATTGTGTGCATGATCTATTTTGCAGTGTTCTGCTGCAAAAACCAACTTTTAAAGGCATATTTCTGTACATAGATAGCAGGCTTGCATCCAGCTTTCTTACCTGTTCTGCTTAGGTGCCAGCTTGTCTCTATTTCTCATCGGGTCCAAACTGATGGCTTTATTCCTAAGGTTTGTAAGCAATTAATTCTCTACTTCTCCACAGGGACTAGTGAAACCCAACTAACATTGTGATACGGAGAAGCATGAGGCCTTCGGAATTTATGAATCATAGCAATCAAATCTGGAAATAGTCATGTAGCCTTTGCTTGAAAACATATTATTGAGAATTCAGTTTATGGTTATTGCTCTTCCTTAGTGCCAGTTTGATTGTAAGTCAGTTAAAAAACTGCTTACGCAGCCATTGTTTGAGGAGACAGATGCTGGCACACACTCCAGTGCTACAGACATTTATTGCTAAGCTGAGCAAACATTTCCATAAATGTTCAGGGTTTTCCTCCTCCAGAACAGTCCTCAGAGGGCCTCTTACACTTGGCATTCCTGCTCACTCACCCAGTTATCAGCACTCCCTTGACTAACTGGTGTTCAAGTGACGATGGGGGCACGTTTTCAGTTTTGGGGGGAGGGATTTACAGTTTTTGCAGATGGATTTCTTTAGGCTAATCTTAGTGTTTCTTAGAAAACTTAAGGTTACTGTGCTGATTTTTATAACTGGATTACTCTAATTTTTAGAATGGGGGAAAATATGAAGATATTTGAATTTCTCACTCTCTATAGATACTCTTATATGCAAGAGTGAATTGCTAGATGAGAAATTCAGGTAACTTAATATTAGTAACTTTCAAATGAAAGTTATTTAAAGTGTTAGGTTTCTGCTTCTTCATTTATAAAGTAAGACAGATAATGGCACTATCTCAAAGAGCTGTTGTGAAGTTCCAAGGAGATTGTGCATTAAGCGTTCAGTTCAGTGCCCGTTGCGTTGTGAGTGGGTGAGTATTTGTCCCTCCTCAGCTGTGAGACAGAAGGTGTATTGTTTCCTGAACTTTACAGGTGAGGAAACTAAAGCTCCCAGAGGATTAACAGGGACTTCTAAGGTCATAGGACTAATGTAGGATTGAGAGTGGGATTTCATTCTGAGATTCTTAACTCCTAGCTCAGTGCTCTTTCATTATCTGAAGGTCCAGGGGGGAATTAGTTAGGTGTTTACTTGACACAGTTTTAAGCAGTAATTTTTAATCCTTATTGTTCATTAGAATCACCTGTAAAACTGTAGAACCATGTAGATGCTTTGGTTCCAACCGTGGAGATTCTAATGCAGTAGATCTGATACGCGGAGCCTGGAATTTGTAGTTACAAACTCTCTAGGTGCTGTCGATATGCTGCCTCTCCTTCATTCTCTATTTTTTAATATTTCTGGAACTCCTTTTGGATGCATGTTGGAGTTTTTCCTTCTATCCTTTATATCTATTCACTTTCACCTTTTTCCTTCTTCAAATCTCTGTGCTGCATTGCTGGTATCCCACATATTCCCTTCTTTTTCAAGTTTGTTTTGTTGGTGTTCCATATATGCTTTTATCTACATTGCGTGATATTTGGCTGTCCATTCATATTTTACTGAAATACTCTAAAAAGTTCTGTGGATGTGGAATGGGCTTGTCAAAATACGAGTCATTGTAGAATGATCAGGGGAGAGCCTGACCATTTTTTCAAGTACTTTTTCTTTGACTCAGTATTAAGAGGATGTTACTTGGATCTTTCCTTTGGAGTGGTTTGTTGCTCCAAAGAAGAATTCTCTCATGTCTTGCCGTAGAGATATAACCTAGATTTTAGCATTATGAACAAGAACCTGGGAGTAATAGACTTTTACTTAACCTATTGTTTACAGTATAGGACTGCTGCCTTCAGCTGTGCCTGATGTCTCTGAGTCTATAGTCTTTCAGTTTCAATCTGTTTATAAGAATCAATATTCAGGGACTTCCCTGGTGGTCCAGTGGTGGAGAATCTGCCTTCCAATGCAGGGGACACAGGTTTGATCCCTGGTCAGGGAACTAAGATCCCACATGCCCTGGGGCAACTAAGCCCAAGTGCGCATGCACTCTGAGCTCACGTGCCTCAACTAGAGAGCCCACATGCTCTGGAGCCCATGCACCACAACTACAGAGCCCACGCACCCTGAAGCCTGCGCACCACAGCTAGAGGAAAACCTGCACGCCACAACTAGAGAGAAGCCCGCGTGCTGCAATGAAAGATCCTGCTTGCCTCGACGAAGATCCTGCGTACTGCAACTAAGACCCAATGCAGCCAAAAAAAGAAAAAAAAAAAAATCAGTATTCAGACTTCTGTGTGGCAGGAGAAGACCTTTTTTTTTTTTTTTAAATGAATCCTTTACCAGTATTTTCCATGTTTAGAGACCCATGATGCATCTAGTTCCAGATCCTTCTGGGGCTCCACAGTGTGAACCTGCGTTCTGCTAAACAGCCGCCTCCACCCCCAGCTCACCACTTGTAGCTACTTAGCTTTCTGCTTCATCTAGTATGTTGTCCAGGTTAGGTTTGCTAGTGGCAGGGTTTGAGGACTGCAAGAGGGAAAGGCATGGAACTTTCTTCTTCTTTTCTCTCTTTTTCTTTCTCATGACAGTTCCTCTTCCTAGGATCTTCCTTCATCGGCTCAGATCTTTGCTCTTCTCCTGATGCCAATACTAGTTCAGAACATAGCTGCAAGCAACGGAGATCATGACTCTAAAGGGTAACATGAGAAACTCAAAATGTATGTCTCTAGCCCCAGTGCTCGAAGCCACATTCCTGCCTGTTTACCAATTACATCTCAATCCCAAAAGTTCAGTCCTCTGAGAAAAACTTTAAGGACCCTTCCTGTGTGAGTGGATAAATTTTTCTTTTGTGTTCTCAGAGGGATCTTAAAATGTTTTGGTCTTCCTCATCAGGATCTAAGTATAAAGAAAGGAGAGAGAAAACAGGAAGGGTTTTTTAAACTTGATTTTGTGCTTACTAGCAATTAAGAAAAATTCTGAAAACCAAAATTATTGATAAGGCTGACAGATAATTTTGTATTCCTCCAATGGCCAGAGTAGAAAAAAAGTGGTCAAAAGTTACAAGTGATGATGGCTCTAGGAGTGAAAGGAGGCAGGTCAGATTAATCCTAGAAAAACACGCTCTGCTCATAAGGCCTTCTCTCTGTTCCTTTTTCTTCTCAAATTCTCCCTTTCCTCAAATTCCATATAATAATATGGTTCAGAGAGGGGATTCTAGAGCTCAACTATCTTTTTTTGAATCCTGGCTTTGATGATTTTTAGGTATATAGATTTGAACAAAGTTATAAAAATTACAAAAATGTGATACTGGGACAAGCATAGACAAATAGACGAATAGAACAGAAGAGATTCCAAAGCAGTCACTTAAATGACTTATGACAAAAGTAAAACTGCGTGCAATTCAGTACTTAACGCCTATGCATCTCAGTTTCTTCATATGCAGAATAGGAATAACCATATCCTGTGGTAGTAGTGTGAGGATTAAGTGCATTAATACAAATGTGCTCAGGATGGGGCTTGGCATCTAATAAGTACTTGATAAGTTTTAGCTACTATTTTTGTTCTCTTTATTTCAATATGACTATCCCTGGTTCCAGGCCTTGAAATTTCACACTCTTTATTCTGCTCTACTTCTTTTGGGACTTAATTATTCAGTATCTTGCTTTGCTGCCAGATTCTCTTACATGCATTAGTGTATTTCCAGCTCTTTGAGGACAGACACCACATAGAATGCATGAACTTGCTTCTCTAGTTCTCATGGCGCCCAGCGCAATGTTGAGCTGAAGGTGGAATTCAGTCTGTGCTCATCCGTTGACTGAGCAATAGCTCCCTTCAGGGGTTAGGCCATGAGTGTCAGGTGATCTGCTTTTAACTTTCCAAGACATAAGGTAGTAGCAGTTCTGTATTTTTTAGCTCTAATTGGTATCAGAAACATTTGCTATTTTTACAGTTTTAGTAAATAGCCCTGGATCTTATGCATTCTTAGGGATTATACCTGACAGGATCTGTCCACAATTAAATGCACTGCAAGGAAAAGTAAAAGCTTGTGGTACTTGACCTCCCTTTCACCTCCAGGGACTCTAAAGAAGACAGGAAAGAGTTCATGATTTTTTCTCATTTATGAATAAGATTTTCTCATCTATATTGTTCTTTTTGGCCTGTTTGGTTTATGTATTTTATGTGACAGCCTAAAACTACAAGGGTTCTTTTTCTCTCTTCATTTTTTTTCTCCCTTCTGTTTCTACATTACCTACTGGCACTTAGAAAATCTGTTTTTTCAAGGTCCTCCTGCCTTCCCAAGAAAGGACACCACGTCTGTTGGTTACCTGGAAGGCGGCATTCTTCCTGTTTCAAACCACTCTCATGATGCTCTCTTTCCCGAGAGATGGCCAAAACTGCTGTGCTGAAGTGGTCATTTGTGAATACAGTAATTCTCAGGAGGCATAAATTCATATCCTCTTCTCACTGTGTATATTAACTGTTAGAGTTATTCTATTGCCAGGCCCAGGCTAGAACCTGATTCAGTGCCCAGTGCTAACAACTGACTTTAAAGGCTCATGAATAGGGTCATAAATACTGTTTACATTAGTAGAAACATGTACTTTTAATATTTCCACCACCCCCTTCCCTCCTGCTCACTGTCACATTCACAGGCATGTCAGTTCATAATGAACGTGCGGTTATTATGCACTTTGCCCATTTTTTTTGTTCACCTGTGGATAAATTTGTTTCAATTTATTTTTCACAATCAAGTCCCTCTTGTATTCTGGCCTCCAGATTATATGTTCTAAGGTTTTTTTTTCCTTCTTTTAAACTAGGGTCAAAAATAATAAACCTGGGTTAGGATGCAAGGAACCAGAAAGTTAAACTGTTGCTTAATATGCATTAGCAGAAGTTTAACTGCAGCAGGGCCCTGTCATAGGCATAATAACACCATGGAGCTGTCTTTAGTTCAATGGCAAACTTGATGTTCACCTCCCAGGTGGCTAAGGATATTCAATTTCAGCTTCATATCAGAGAAATGTGAAAATAAAAATTAGAGAGGCAACTAATCTTTGTTTTTCCTCAGTTTTACTTAAGAGGGAGACTAGATAGTTGAAAAAGAGATTATTCCTGCTGTTTCAAGATGCAAACCGTATCATGTTACAACAAATCTGGAAAAGAAGCAATATCATACAAGAGCTGATTTGATGGTGACTGGATTTCCACTAAAACTATATGGTAATACATGGTGGATATCACTCAGATAGCTCAAAGTATCTGTAGTACAGGGCTTGAATTTAGTCCAAGCAGTTCATTCAATATGCCAGACAATCTTGTAAGTGATGAAGTCAGAATAATGATTTCAAGAATTATAGCTGAAAGAGTCTGTCTACAAAAGATACATAACAAAGAAATATAAAACTCATGTTTTTTGACCTTCATGTAGGGATAGAGATACCTAGGAAAGATTGTTGATTATATACTTAATTTTTTTTTTTTTGCGGTACACGGGCCTCTCACTGTTGTGGCCTCTCCCGTTGCGGAGCATAGGCTCCGGATGCGCAGGCCCAGCGGCCATGGCTCACGGGCCCAGCCGCTCCGCGGCATGTGGGATCTTCCCAGACCAGGGCACGAACCCGTGTCCCCTGCATCGGCAGGCGGACTCTCAACCGCTGCGCCACCAGGGAAGCCCTATATACTTAATTTTTGTTTCAGTCTCATTTTACACTTTCTATTTAAGGATGCATTTTATACTCTGTGCCCTTAAAACTGATCACAGTATTAAATTGGGCGTGAGAATTCTATTTAAGTCCATGTAACACTACCGACAAGCCACCTATCCTACAGAAGCAGCTTTGAGTAATGCTTAAGTGCACTGGATTTGGAAGTAGAGTTACACTATTTCTTTGCTGTAGGAACTTGAGCAAGCTTTCTATGAATCTCAATTTCTCTTTCTGTAAAACCTGGATAATAGTAGTACCTACATGATAGTATTAGTGTGAAGATTAAATGAAATAATGCATGATAGTTTAGTATAGTGCCTGGAACATAGTAAGCTCTTAATAAATATTAACTATTTTTATCCAACTGTATTTGTTCTCTTATGGCTCTCTTAGCAAGAGAACAGCATGCTAGTTTCTCTTATTTAACTCTTCCAACTTCTCCAAACATCTTGTTGCTCAGAAAAAAATAAGTTAGTAGATTACTGCGTTAACAGCTATTACTTTGATTTTGTACCGGTAGATCTCAAACATTCTGTTGGCTGGTTTGGATAACGTCTTCTCTAGACACTGCTAGAGAAAGGACTCATGTTTCATTTTCTACATCCATTTAAGTCTTTAAGGTGTCCTGTTTAAGTGTTTTGATTATAGCAATGTGTTATTTCCACTAAGCCCAGTTTATAGCAAAAGATTGTTTTCATTTATTATAGGAGAGAAAGTTGACCAGTGGGCACCAATCTCTCTTTTTACATGGTGGCTTCTGTCTCTAATCAAGAGGGCTGGGCTTATACCTAACCATAATGAGGGTTAGACACAGTGAGTTTGGATGATAACATTAACTCTAGAGCTTGCTGTATGATGGGCTTTGTTGGGGCCTTTGTAAATGAGAAAGGATTGATTGGGTGAAATACATGGATTCCAACAGGAGAGCCTGGGGCATTTTCTTTTGGTTCTAATACCTTCCCCACACCCCAACATTTGTAGACCTTTATATGTACACAAGGTATGAAGAAGGAGAATCCATTTTTAATTTTATTTTGTGAGTGCTTTTTTTTTTTTTTTTTTTTTTTTTTTTTTTGTCGGTACGCGGGCCTCTCACTGTCGTGGCCTCTCCCATTGCAGAGCACAGGCTCCGGACGCGCAGGCTCAGCGGCCATGGCTCACGGGCCCAGCCGCTCTGCGGCAT